>NC_138549.1:167777198-168317198 GCF_964273705.1 Natrix helvetica
TCCTTTTCTTCTAAACTCCGCAATAATTACAGTATCTTGTCTACGCAAAAGCAGAAACGAATGGCCGTTGACTTGTCTGTGGAGGCACGGAAGGTGCCTTACTAAAACTTAATACACACGCAGGCCCTCCAAACAACACCCCCTCCTCTTTTTAAAATGCCGTTCGCAAGGGCCGGGTGACACGCAGCCCGGCTTGGTTGTAAAAATAAATGATCGAGATGATGTTATTGTAAGATGATAAAAGGGGAGGAGGAGAGGGAGGATGAGGAGACTTCCCTGATTTCAATCAAACCGTGTTGCTTGTTGACTGCTGGCGACAAGCAGGCTGGACTAGGCTGCTGGAATGTCTTGGCTGACGGAGAAAGTCCGCATAGACTGAACTCTGCGTATCAATCACTCCGACAGCTTAGACCTGACAAATGACAGACTCTCTGCAGAAGTCTCTCTCTCTCTCTCTCTCTCTCTCTCTCTTATTCTCTGTCTTTTTATCTCTCATTCTCTCATTCTCTTATTGTTTCTCACATTCTCTCTCTCTCTCTCTCTCTCTCTTATTCTCTCTCTTATTCTCTCTGTCTTATTATCTCTCATTCTCTCTGTCTTTTTATATCTCTCTCATTCTCTTATTCTTTCTCTCATTCTCTCTTATATTCTCTCTTACATTTTCTCTCTCTCTCATTCTCTCTGTCTTATAATCTCTCTCTCATTCTCTCTTACTCTTTCTCCCATTCTCTCTCTCTCATTCTCTCATTCTCTCACATTTTCTCTCATTCTCTCTTACATTCTCTTTTACATTTTCTCTCTCTCTCTCTCATTCTCTCTCTCATTCTCTCATTCTCTCATTCTCTTACTTTCTCCCATTCTCTCTTTCATTCTCTCTTTCATTTTCTCTCATTCTCTCTTTCTCATTCTTTCTCTCATTCTCTCTCATTCTCTCTCTCTCTCTCTCTCTCCGTGTAGTGGAGAAGGGTGAGAAGTTTCCCCCATCAGTTTTACAGCTTTTACCTCTACCAAATCCTGACTTAAAGGCAAGACAAAGAAGAGAGGCTCAACAACTTCTCTATGGAGATTCTCAGTCATCCAGGTCATGGTTGTCCTAAAGGTGCTTTTTCAAGAGGCAACTGGACTTTTGTTTTGCTTTGAAGACATTTCGCTTCTCATCCAAGAAGCTTGAAGAAGCTCCTTGTCCATGAGCTGAAGGAGCTTATTGGATGGGAAGCAAAACGTCTTCTCAAAGAAAAAGAAAAACCCAGAAAATTCAGCTGCCTCTTGAAAAAACACCTTTGGGACAGTGAGCCAATTTATTTTCCAAAGCACCTGAAGGCAGGATAAGAAACAATGGATGGGAACTGATCAAGGACAGAAGCAGCATGGAATTAAGGAGAAATTTCCTGACAGTGAAGACAATTAACCAGTACTTCTGAAGTTGCCTTCAGAAGTTGTGGGTGCTTCATCGCTGGAGGTTTTTAAGGAGAGGACTTGACAGCTACTTGACTTGAAATGGTATAGGGTGTCTCCTGCTTGAGCAGAGGGTTGGACTAGAAGACCTCCAAGGTCCCTTCCAGCTCATCCTTATTCTCTACAAGCCCTAGGGCAATGGTTTGGGGACACGGCCAATCTACTGTCCTTGGTGGGGCCATCAATGCTACATTGCTTCATCCAGAAAGCTCAGTTGGAATTGAGAGAAGAAAAATGGTTTTTTGCTTTGCTTTCCATCCAAAGGGATGGATGTCCCAGGATCAACAGAGCAGTTGGGTCAACAAACGAAGCACCTGGTTAGTCAACAATCTGTTGGGCAGGTATATAAGCAAGGGTGAGCATCCCATGCTCCCAGGTGGCCTGAGAGGGCCCGAGACATCCAAAATGTCATTGTTCCAAGAAACCTTCCCCAAATAGGGCTGACAGCAAAGTGGAAGCTGTCAATTTGTCCTCAAAGCTGTGGGATATATAGCCCAACTGTTCGCAGCCCTGATGGGAACGAAGAAAGAACAGTAGAAGTCCCTGTAGCTCGAATCTGAACAAGGGGAATGCTGAGAAAATTACCTTCCATGAATGTATGGGTGGGCCTAAGTAAGTCATTCAAATATTTAATTACAAAGTAATTTGACCAAGCTGCCAATTCAGATATCCCAGCCAGTTTTCCAAAATTGTTTCAAAAAACTTAATTTTGATTCAGTGGGATTATTTACACGCACCAGAGCAGCTCCCTCACATCTATCCCAAACATGCACAGGTAATTCTCGACTTACGGCAGTTTGTTTAGTGACGTTGCAATGGCAAATGTCTCACTTAACAACAGAAAATATGTGCTCAGTTGTGGTTGTAAGTCAAGGGTTACCTGAATTGATTTTCTGAATCAAAATTTCAAATCTCCCAGAAAATCCAGATATGGGGCGACAACACGCATCTGCTTAGAAAGTCACCACAATTGACGGTAGTGTGTGTGACACTACAGTTTTGTGTGTCAATGTGACGCAGCAAGAGCAAAGGAATTATGAGAGCAGGATTCCAGTATTTAAGGGGCTGCCACAAAGAAGAGGGAGTCAACCTATGCTCCAAAGCACCTGAAAGGCAGAACAAGAAGCAACGGATGGAAACTTATCAAGGAGAGAAGCAACCTGGAATTAAGGAATTAAATTTCCTGACGGTGAGAATGACCTGCCTGGAGAAGTTATGGGTGCTCCATCACTGGAGGATTTTAAGAAGAGATTTGTCTGAAATGGTATAGGGCAGGGGTCGGCAAACTTAAAACACTCAAAGTGTCAAGCTGGCCTCCCTCAGCAACCAAGAAAGAAATCACTTAGCTCCATTTTGCAGAATTAAGAGTACTTTTACTGGTTATGAAAAGATAGCAGCTAAAGCAAAGCAAGATCTGAGGCAAAAGCGCGCAAAATCATACATATCAATATGTGACCAAACCCCCTCCCCCTGGTAACCCTCATCCCACTGTCCAATCTGCAAATCCCTTAGGCATCATGTGAGTTCCATCCTCAAGGAGCATCATCAGGTTGGTATGCAGGATGGTTGGCCTTGACCGACACCAAGCACTAATCTCCAGCATGCGCAGTAGACGGTGAGACCAAAACTCCCATTTTACAATCTCTCCTGTACTTAAACTTCCCCTCCCAAATACCAGCCCCCCCTCCCCATTTCAATGGCAGCCAAAAGCAAATAGCAAAGCAGAGGCTCACACAAAGACCCATTTGGACTCATTTCCCACAAAAAATAAAACACCGGGAGCCATAAATGTCCTAACCGGAAGCTCCCTGTTCAGTTCTGGAGCTGACCGGAAGTTCAGTTCCTCCATCATATAGTCTCCTCCTAGAGCGGCGTACTTTTTCCTCTACCTGTCATAACCGAAAGCCCTATCAATTGTGGAGACAACTGGAAAACCTTTCCCTTGCCATAGAGTCTTCTCCTGGCGCACTGTGCTTCTCTTCCCCCCCCGCCCCGGAAGCTCCTCTCAAAATTGTGGTGCCGACCGGTGACGGAGCCGCAGCAGAGGAAGGAAAGAGCCACATGCGGCTGCAGAGCCGCAGTTTGCTGACCCCTGGTATAGGGCCATGCTGGCGAACTGGTGGCAACCAGAGCCCTCTCTGCTGGCACGTATGCCATCGCCCCTGGTCAAGTCTCCGTGCCATTTTTTCCGTGAGCTTCTGTTTTCCTGCAAACGCCGAAACAGAAGCTCATGAAAGAAACAGATCTTATCTCTTGCTGCGCTGCCGGTGTTGGGATGCTGGTCTTCGGGTCTCTGCTGTGCATGCTCAGGCATGTTTGTGCATGCTCACACATTTGCATGCATTTGCACATGCACATTTTCCTGCAAATGTGCACACCTTTCAGTTTGGGCATGCACATGTGCGCAGTTTCGGCACTCAGCATCTAAAAGGTTTGCCAGCCCTGGTATAAGGTTTCCTGTGTCAGCAGGGGGCTTGGACTGGAAGACCTCCAAGAATAACTCTTTGTTATTCTGAATGGTGAGAAATGGTATAAGGGGAGGGGGCGTAATTCTGCTCAGGGTTGAATCCTGCCCTTCAGTCGGGAAGCTGCTGGTGTCCTTGCACATGCAACTTTGTGGCTGTGGTTTGTGGGACACAGAAGGCAACCTCATTCGACGTGTCCGGCCAAATAAATCCAAGGTTATACCAAGGACGTGCCCTACAGCAACACCAGGGAGGTGGTGGCAACCAAAAAAGAAAAAAGAAAAGAAAGGAGAGCAGATGGAAGAGAAGCAGGAACTTTGGAAAAGCCATCCATCACTGGCCCCACGACAGCAGCAACATGTTTTTTGCAAAACAGCTTTGTGCCAAGGAAAACACAAGCCTTGTGCCATTTTTAGAGCTTACTGAAGGATGATTTCTGTCGGAAGGGGTTAAGTGCTGGCCCTGAATACTCCATTTGACCCCGGCTTGCCCCGTAATGTTGTAGGTTGCAGAGTGGGGGGGGGGGGTTGCAGAAAATCCAAGGCATTCTGGTCAATTTCAATTACTGACCGATGGTAAGGAGTGCCTGTTTGTTCTAGCGTTTTAAGACACCGGGGTAGAAGGCAGGAGACGATGAGTTGTAGTCCTGCCTTAGGCGTGAAAGCCAGCTGGGGGGTTGTGGACTAATCACCAGGGAGACTTGAGTTCTAATCCTGTTTTCAGCATAAAAGTGGACTAGGTGACTTTGGGCCAGTCCCTCTCTCTCTCTCAGCCCAAGTCCCTCACAGAGGGGTTGTTGTGGCGAAAATAGGAGGCGGAAGGAGTATTAGGTCTCTTCACAGCCTTATGTTATGTGAAAAATAATAAGAGAAAGAAAAGTGAGAGAGAGAGAGAGAAAGAAAGAAGGAAGGAAGGAAGGAAGGAAAGAAAAGAAGGAAAGAAGGAAGGAAGGAAAGTAAAGAAAAACAGAAGGAAGGAAGGAAAAAAGAAAGAAAAGAAAAAGAAAGAAAGGAGAAGGAAAGAGAGAGAGGAAGGAGGAAGGAAGAAAAGAAAGGAAAGAAAAGGAAGGAAAGAAGGAAGGAAAGAAAGAAAGAAAAAGGAAGGGAAGGAGGGAAAGAAGGAAAGAAAGAAAAGAAAGAAAGGAGGAAGGAAAGGAAGGAAGGAAGAAGGAAGGAAAGTAAAGAAAAACAGAAGGAAGGAAGGAAGGAAGGAAAAAAGAAAAGAAAAAGAAAGAAGGAAGGAAGGAAGAAAAGAAAGGGAGGAAGAAAGAAAAGGAAGGAAAGAAAAGGAAGGAAAGAAGGAAAGAAAGAAAAGAAAAATGGGAGGAAGGAAGGAAAGAAAGGAAGGAAAGAAAGAAAGAAAGATAGAAAGAAAGAAAGAGGAAGGGAAGGAAAAGAGAGCAGCAGTTCCATCATCCCAGCATCATATGTAGCTACACTGAGGGTCAGCACAATACAATGGTAGTACAGATAGTCCTTGATTTACAACCATTCATTTAGTGACCATTTGAAGTTACAATGGCATTGAAAAAAGGGACAGAACCATATTTTCACACATCATATTGCAGCATCCCCGTAGTCCAAGGGTGTCCAAACTTGGGAACTTTAAGACTTGTGGACTTCAACTCCCAGAATTCCCCAGCCAGCCTGGCTGGGGAATTCTGGGAGTTGAAGTCCACAAGTCTTAAAGTTCCTAAGTTTGGACACCCCTGCCATAGTCACATGATCAAAATTCAGAGGTTTGGCAATTGGCTTATATTTATAACGTTTTGCCATGATCCCGGAGTCATGGGATCACCTTTTGCGACCTTCGGACAAGCAAAGTCAATGGGGAAAGCCGGATTCACTTAACAACTGTATTACTAACTTAACGACGGCAGTAATTCACTTAACAACCGTGCTACTATTTTAACCAACTGTGGTGATTCACTTAGCAACGGTGGCAAGAAAGGTTGTAAAATGGCACAAGTACTCGCTTAGCAACTGTCTTGCTTAGTGAAGTATTGGGTTCAATTGTGGCCATAAGTCGAGGACTGCTTATAGAATTGAACCAAAGGCGCCTGTCCAATTTCCCACTCTAGGCAGTGTCCATGGAGGGAGAATTTTCAGCTCATCGCTCCTAGTACAACCAGTAGCCACATGATGATTGCCTTAGGGACAAAACAAGGGAAGGACCTATGGATGCTGCCTTCAACTTCCAGAGAAAAGATATAAAATGCAACAAAGAAATATAAATATCTCTTAGTGAACCATCAACCAAATGGCTGCAGCCAACATGATACTAACTGGGATTGTATTCTTAGCCTTGCTATGAACAAGCATAAATGCTAGAATAAAAGGGCACAGAGCGAGAGTGGAGTGGAGTGGAGTGGAGAATAAGGACTAGAATACAATACAATAGACCAGGGAACAGAAAACAGAAGAGAACAGAACAAGGAATAGAATAGAGGAGAATAGAAAGAATAGAACAGAACAGAACAGAGAATATAGAACAGAACAAGAAACAGAAGAGAAGAGAAGAGAACAAGGCATAGCATAGCATCGCATAGAATAGAATACAATATAGAACAGAACAAGGACTAGAACAGAACAGAGTTGGAAGGGACCTTGGAGGTCTTCTAGTCCAACCCCCTGCTCAGGCAGGAAAGTCTATACCATTTAAGACAAATGGTTGTTCAATCTCTTCTTAAGAACTTCCAGTATTGGGGCATTCACAACTTCTGGAGGCAATTTCTGTCCCACTGATGAATTGTTCTAACCGTCAGGAAGTTTCTTCTTAATTCTGGATTGATCATTGTTTGGAAATAAATGTCCCTGCTGTTCAACAAACTATATTTCCCCACCCTGTTATGTATATTGTGAGTAAAATGCATGTATATATATATATATATATGCTCTGCAACTGGCTCATATTTACAACAGTTGCAGCGTCCCAGAGTCACGTGGTCCCTTTTTGCAACCTTCTGACAAGCAAAGGCAATGGGGAAGTTGGATTCACTTAACAACCGTGATTCATTTAACAACGGATGCAAAGAAAGGTCATAAGATGGGACAAAATTCACTTTAGCAACTGCCTCACTTAGCAACAGACAAATTTTGGGCGAACTTGCGGTCGTAAGTTGAGGACTACCTCTATGGATACAGAAGATGTTTCCTGAATAGGATTCCTTCCATTCTGAGTTTCACATCCAGATCATATTCTAGATAAAATAGAAAACTGGATGTGAAACTCAGATCAGAGACAGCATCTTCACCAATGGCTGCTCTTCTGTCAGAACTTTATCAGCTAGCATCAACTTTTTTTCTGGTTAAAACAGGGGTGTCCAAACTTGGGAACTTTAAGACTTGTGGACTTCTGGGAGTTGAAGTCCACAAGTCTTAAAGTTCCCAAGTTTGGACACCCCTGGGTTAAAACAACATCCCTGATATGACCCAAAGGTTATTGAGTCAATTTAACCCGGGGAGAGGTTAGATTAATTTTAATTTAAATGGTTCATTTTCAGGTGACCCTTGATTCTGCTTCAACTGAGAAAGTGAATAATTGCAATTCACTTCCAGCTGATGCTGAAAAAAAGAATTTCAGATTTAAAGACAAGACGTTGGGGGGAAAAAACAAAATTGTCAGTCAGATCCTGAGCAGAGCAAATTTGGAAACTTGTTTCATTGATATTTTTTTCTCTTTTGGCCCAAATTTTTTTTTTTGCTATTGTTATTCTGGACAGTGTGCCTTAAAGGTAGAAAACACTGAAAGACAAATTGACAGATCTTGAGCAGTAAAGGTATTGATAGTCCTTGAATTATAACAGCTTGTTTAGTGACCACTTGAAGCTACCACGGCACTGAAAAAAAGTGACTTTTCACTGTTTTTCACACTTACGACCATTGCAGTATCTCCACAATCACCTGATCAAAATTTGGATGCTTGGCAACAGATTCATATTTATGACGGTTGCAGTGTCCCGGGGTCAAAGTCAACGAGAAAGCTTGATTCACTTAGCAACCATGTTACTAAGAACTGCAGTGATTCACTCAACAACAGTGGCAAGAAAGGTCATAAAATGGGTCAACACTCAACAACTATCTCACTTAGCAACAGAAATTTTGGGCTCAATTGTGGTCATAACTCAAGGGCTACCTGGATATAATAATTCTGCCAAAAGCCCTGCGAATGCCACCAAGATTTATTCTTTTTTTCTTCATCCTGGTTCAAGCCACAAATAGAAACATTTAACTCTATAAATAGAAGTTTATTTAACATCAGCCTACACATAAAACCGTTTCCTTTCAGGGCTTGGAAATCATGCCTTTGAACTAAACATTTTGCAAGGTAATCCCAAATGTTTTTTTTTAATATTTATGGTTAAGAATATCTACTGAAAAGGATAGCACAGAAGACAAAATACATTAAAAATGTCTAGGGGTGGAAAAATCCCAACCAACCCAAACTAAATCTTGACCCCCCTCGCAATCTAACTAGAAGTAAGAAGAGCCTCCAGTCAAGTTTACACTGATACAATCCTGTTATTTTCTTAGCCAAGGGATAAAAATAGCTTGCCATTGTCCTCTGAGATTCCCCACCCCCAATTTCACAGCCTAATTTGCCGTGTTGTCACCCATCCAAGTACTAACCAGGGCTGATCCTGCTTAGCTTCTAAAGAGAGAAGCTAATATTTGCTCAGAGGTGAACTTTGAATAAGGAAGAGGAGAAAGAATTAGTTCACTATTCGCACAATTCATTATTATATTGTGTCTAATGTAATTCAGGCACACTTATTAGTCACCAGCTGTTTATTTGGATGTTTTTCTTCTTAATGAAAGTATTTCTTCCTAACCCAACTCTGTTCCCTGTTTGCATCTAAATCTGCACCAACCCTAAAATTTTAAAACTGCTTTTTTCTCATTTAAATGCCCGGAGTCCAGCTAATGTTGGAAGATTTGGAGAAAAAAATAGCAAAAGAATACACATGAAAGAAATCAAATATGCATTCATCAGAAAAAAGAATATGCAGGCTTCTAAGATGATTATTGTGCAGGCTAAGATAATTATTGGGCATCTTTTAACGTGCTAAGTGATACAATTCATAGTTAAAAGTGATTTAAATCACCCAATTCAAGGGATGTGATTTTAGAGAAAACTTATGATCTTTATCTTAATTTTTTTTTTTAAAAAAGAGACCTGTTAAATTCAATGCCATTTTTCATTTTGGATTTTCACTTTAAGGCATACAGTAAAACATTGGTGGAAGCAATCGTGTAATTTTTATCATACTGTGTAAATACAACACTTCCAAATACACAATATTCAATTCTGGTTGAAAATTGGAAAAAATTATATTTGAAATGGGGAATTAGTGACAGTATAAATTGTTTTTGCACATTTTAATGAAATAAAGTCAAGGATAAGAAAATAAATACTAATTTTATCCTGTAAAGATGTAACTTAAAAAAAATCCATTAAAGGAACATCCACGTGGGGCTAATAAAACTCCCCTCCCCCCAAGTGTATATAGATGAATTAAGAGGGGGATGGGAAAAATAACCTGATGCGTTTTTCATAGAATTAAATTTCCATTTAAGGGAATTTGAGATTTAGGCACAGGCTTCCCAATTCCCTGGGCATCAGACTGTAAATTCTTTGCCAATTGCACTGTTCTACACAAGCGTATTAAGACGCCCGAGTGATTAAGACGAAACGTGGATGCATTTTTATTCCGTTCGCTTTAAGGAAAAGAAGCATCCCAAATCCAAAAGGCGAAATATTTTCTTGTTTCGGAGCTTTAAAAAAAAAATCGGGAGGAAAAAACTAAAAAACCAACCGGGAAAAATAAATCGGTTTTTTTGAAAAACAACTAAGATTTGAAAATAGGCACAAGGAATCCCGTCATTTTGAAAACTGCCCGACTTCCAGCAAGGAAAAAGTCTACTAAATATAAAAGAAATCGAGACCTTTTTCTCCCTCTCCTTCAAAACGGGCAAATGGCAAATTGGAGGAAACCGTATTGAATTCGACGGCGCGTTTCGGATAGAGAGAAACAAGGAAGGGAAGGAGACAGGAATAACGCGGAAAATCCGACGCGCCAAGACGCCGACAAAACCCGACAAAACCCGACAAAGTGACCTCGAGAAAGGGGGCAAAACCAAATAACAAATCAACAAACCCCGATAAGCCGCATCAAAAGGGTGGGCTTCAGACCCACCCACCCAAATTAACTCAACCCTCCTTTTATGATTAGCCCCGCTGCCCGTTTCGGAGGTTCCTCGCCGGAGAAAACTCCCTGCGTGCTTTCTCCGTCGTATGAACCGAAAGCCAAGCGGCTTCCCTGCGTGTCTGCGTGGATTTTTCAGGATCTCGAGCTGATGGATGGCACAGAGGGCAAGGCTTGTCGGGGTGGGTGGAGGTGGGGAGATAAGTCCACGAGATTTTCCTTTGGTGATTTAGGAACTCTTGTTGGCTTCGAAAAGTCATTTTCTCCCTCCATAAATTACTTTAAAAAAAAAACCCAACAACCCAGCAACATCGGAGCGGCTATAAATCTGCTCCCTTCGTGGAAACGCCAACCCGTGTCACAACTGAAGTCAGCATAAAAAACGGATAATCGGGCGAAGTTAAAAGGGTGGAAGCTTACTGCTTACATTTTAACCCCGCGGGATTTTAAAACAAAAAACCAGACCCCCGGATTTTCTCTCATCTCTTTCTCCTGAAAAATAGCCCCTTTTCCAGACACCGCGCGCGGCTTTAAACTTTTTGCAAGTTTAAAAACCGGAGAGAAGGAATGCCGAAGCGGCTCAGTTCCTGGGGGAACTGAGATTCGGTTATAGGAATCGGGGCCCGGCAGTATTGCCACCACTTTCCCTGCTCCTTTCAATGGAAAAAGTCCAGGGAATTTTATCTGGAATAAATATAGGGCTAAGAATAGGCTGACAGAAGGAGGAAGCCCTTATAGAGTTATTTTTTCCTGTACCCATTTTAATTCTGCTCCAAAAAAAAAAAGTTCTTTAAATGCACAGTCCTCTCAACATAGTCTTCCCCAACTATGCAATCTTTTAGATTTTCCTTTTTTAAAAAAATTCAGCTTCAACTAAAATTGGGAGCAATCAAAATACCCAAACCCTTGGAAGAAGCATTTTCAATGTACAAGCTTTAAAAAATTAGTGCTCCAACAGTGGCATCAGAATAGGAGTTAAATCCCAATCTTCCATTACAATTAGTCTTCCTCTGCTCAATCAGCTCTCTCTCTCTCTCTCCCATGAATTTTCCTACGGGTTGAAATTATTTCCACAATTCCAAAGGATTGAAGTTGAAGCCTTTGTCTTAGAACCAGAGGATGAAAAGTTTAACACTTGGTGGGAAGATGTACAAGCTTTAGAGCCGCATTTCTTCAACCCTGGCGCCTTGTCTGGACTTCCAACTCTCAGAATCCCCCAGCCAGTATGACTGGCTGGGAAATTCTGGGAGTTGAAGTCTACAAGGTTGAGAAAACACTGCCTTACAGTAAGGTGCTAGTCCCTTTGATGGCATGAATGAAAGAAAGAAAGAAAAAAGGCTGGAGGGGTGGGAAGGGAATTACGTTCCATTTGGGTATGTCTAGTTTAATAAAAAGAAGGACTGGGGTGACACGATAGCAGTGTTCCAATATCATAGGGGTTGCCACAAAGAAGAGGGAGTCAAACTATTCTCCAAAGCACCTAAGGGTAGAACAAGAAGCAATGGGTGGAAACTAATCAAGGAGAGAAGCAACTTAGAACTAAAAAGAAATTTCTGACAGTGAGAACAATTAATCAGTGGAAGGCTTGCCTCCAGAAGGTGTGGGTGCTTTATCACTAGAAGTTTTGAAGATGTTGGATAACCATTTGTCTGAAATGGTACAGGGTTTCCTGCCTGAGCTGGGGGTTGGACTAGAAGACCTCCAAGGTCCCTTCCAACTCTGTTAACTTCTCAGGAGTGAAACCTTTTCCCAAGGTCTACATTTGGCTGGTCTGAATGTTATCTAAATAAGTTATTTCCCACTTGGGCTGGCTTTTTTGACAGGCCCTGCAAGGGGAGGGGGGGTGGAGATCCAAAGGCATTTTATGCTGATGAGGTATGCGTGCTGATGTGTGCACACACACCGTGCCCAGGTCAAATCTCAAAGTCACAAACTCCAACGAACACTTGGCAACAGATCAGGCATGTTCAAGTCAATGCATGTTAGGTTCAATTCTAGCTGGGTGGCACGTTTTTTCCCAGCATCTGCCCAACATCATCCGTGAACTAATGAGAGGAAAACTTAGATCCTTCTTTAAGAGGACTGAACTTTGGAAATGGAGCGCACTATTCTACATTTCTTCTACATTTCTTCGCTTTGCCAAGGGCACTTCCTATAGAAACTAATTAATGGGTACTTGGTCTTCCTTTGGAATTCATCATTAAGAGCTCTTCAAAAATGCTTTCTTGTAATGGGTCTGTCTCTGCGGAAGAAGTTTCCATCCCACACTTAAACCTTTTAGCTTTTTTTGTCTATCTTTAGGCCCTACTATCCTAGCATGCTGCGACTTCTGTTAAGTTGCCTCCAGAAGTTGTAAATGCTCCAACACTGGAAGTTTTCAAGAAGAAGTTAGATAACCATTTGTCTGAAGTGATGTAAGGTTTCCTGCCTAAGCAGGAGGTTGGACTAGAAGGCCTCCAAGGTCCCTTCCAACTCTGTTATTCTATTCTAAGTTGGGGTGTATTACTTTGTAAAATCATGGTCCTTGAAAAGATACTTAACCTAGGCACATACTCCCATACCTCTGATGCAGAGAAATATACTAGCATGGAAGTGTTTATGGAGATTCTCAACCAGTCCAGGTCATGATTGTCCCAAAGTTGCTTTTTTTTTAATAAAAAAAATTGCAAAAAGGCAACTGAACTTTCTTGGGGGTTTTTTTTTCCTTTAAAAAGGTTTGGCTTCTCATCCAAGAAGCTTCTTGGATGAAAAGCAAAACATTTTCAAAGAAAAAAAAATAACCAAGAAAGTCCAGTTGTCTTTTCAAAAAGTACCTTTGGGACAACTATGGCCTGGATGATTGAGAATCATAACAGTGAAAATATATAAGACAAGAACAAAGCCACATGGATGGAAATGCAATATCCTCATATTTGTAAATACTGAATAGACTAATTGTAAATAAGCATGGCGGCTATAATATTTAACTTTATATTCTAGTATGTATGGCAAAGACATTGCCCGGACGGTTACACTGTGTCCAATGCTTTAATGTGTGTTTAATAAAAAAAACTTTTTAATAATACTAATAAAAAAGGGAATCTCCAGAGAAATTTAAGGAGGTTCTTGCTGGATTTGAGACAGGTCTCCCCCAACTGGAGAAGCTTCTTGGAGGAGAAGCAAAACATTTTCAAAGGAAAAAAAAATACAAGTCCAGTTATCTTTTGGGAAAAAAGCACCTCTGGGACACCAAGTGACTCAGAAAAAAATCAGAAAAAAACCCTAATGGACATGATAGAATCAAACGTAATTGATCTATACTTAAGAAGTGAGAAATACTCGGGGATAAATTGACAACCAGATTCCCACATTTGCTAAATTAATAATATTGTGTATTTGCTTTGTGTGAACTCAATCATTCTTCTCTGCTAAACATCTCCCTGCTTAGCACAATCTACACATGAGAGTATCTTGCAAGTATCTTCCCCACCTAAGCTCTTATTTTAACCAAATATTTTGTTAACATTCAAGGCCATCCAATCATTATTGTATAGTGACTTTCACACTAAGAATAACAGAATGTAACTGCTAGATCTGTATCTCACTATACAATCATATATAGAACATACCAGCCACAACTGTTATTTACAGTTTCTAATGCACATTGTTATAGAAATTACTTTATTCTTCAAGGAGCATTTGGTAAAGATCCTAAAAACATAAGGCTCTGGCAATTATTATGATTTATTAAGTTTATTGGCAGCCCATTTTATCACAGAGTAACTAGTTTTTAATGTTTTCCCCCCAGGCTCCCCATCTTCTAACATGCTATAATTCATCCCCTTGTAATGCCACTGGTTCACACAACAGATCTAAAACCATTACTGAATAAAGCACAAAACTGGGGAACACACATTTGTTAAATTCACTTAAGTGCCTGAGAAGATTTCATAATATAAACCAAATGTCAAAAGCCACTCATCAAAATGCTTCCAGCCAGTAATTGATAAACCCTAGACTGTGTAACAATGGGAATAAGAGCTGGAAGAGATCTTGGAGGTCTTCTAGTCCAACCCTGTGCTCAAGCAGGAGCATACATCTCTACTCTAAGAGCAATGCAATGGTGCCAGATGTTTCCACAAACTTTTTTCCAACGAAATCCTTAGGAAAACCATGATAAGAATATGGATACAGATTTGCACTTGCAACACAGATGTTCCTAAATTAAATATTTCCCTTTCTCAGCACAGAATCATTTATCCAATATTTTCAGCTCTTGGCTGAATTTCATTTACGCTCCTCACTGCCTTTATGTTGATCATGCTGACTATGGCATGATTCAAATTTCTCTGCCTTCTGTTTTTGTGACTATTCAGAAACTTTTACAAAAGAGGCGACCAGAACCGAGGGCATATAACCAATGAAACTTTACCCCCACACCAGTCTTTAGACCTAAATCACTGGTGGCGAATCATTACAAGGAGACTGGAATTGCTACAATTGGGGATAGGCGAGCCAGTTTGGCGTAGCGGTTAACACACCACCAGGCTAAAGAAGGAGATCATGAGTTCAAGTCCCATCTTAACCACAAAAGCCAGTTGGGGGATTTGGGCCAAGCACCAGGAGACTGAATTCATGCCTTCGCACCGTAGGCATGAAAGGAGCTGGGTGATTTTGGGTGAACCACCAGGTGACTGTGAATTCTAGTCTCATTTTAGGCATGAAAGACGGCTGGGTGACTTTGGTCTTGTCCCACTTCATAGCCCAGCCCACCTTCACAGACTTCTTGTTGTGGGAAAAATAGGAAGGTGTGTTGAATATATTCGCTGATTTGAGCTATTTGTAAAAATAATAAAGGTTGGTTAAATCAATACATCCATAAATGCCACATACCGTATGATCTCCGGCCCGGTAGGGCTCCTTGTCGTGCCTGGAGGCCATGGAAGACACTGCTCTCAAAATGGTTGGCAGGCCAAGATGGCGTCATCTCCGCTGGGTTTACATAAGCCCCGGGATACGGGCTGGAGTAGGATCCATTGACCGTACGCATCAGAGTGTTCCCATACTGGTCACGGCCTCCGGCGCCCAGCAACAGTGGACTTTGGTAGCCCGCGTCTCGACCGGCTGTGCTGCCCCCAGGAGGGCTGTGGGTGTAGGCAAAACTGGAAGGCGGGTGAGGGCTGCCACCGTTGAAGTGGGTAGCCTCAGCGGTGGTGGGTTGGCCCCACCCAGGGTGGCCGCCCAGAGGATGCCCTTGGTGGGTGGGATCGCAGCTTTGCAGGTGGTAGGGCAGGCCCTGGAGCATGGAGGAAACTCGGCTGGTGGGGACGTAAACGGCCGGGCTTGTTGGGGTGTGCAGGAAATTGTTGGAGTCGTGGGAGTAGGCTGACTGGCCATGATTTGGAGCAAGAGCCAAACTCTGATACATTTTATATCCTTCAAAGCACAGCTCACTCAGTCAAAAAAGAAGCAGTGTTGGTGATGATCAGGACTCCTGTCAAGACAAGTCAGCAACTTGGATGGAAAGGATCTCAAAATGTTTGGCTTACAACTTCTGGGCTGTTACAATCAAAGGAAGTGTCCAAGCACCTGAAAAGGGAAAAAGAAAGAAAGAAAAACAATCAAGACTGCAGTTCCACACCTCAACCCACTTGGTTTCTTGGAGATCCTTGTTTTACGTAGATCTGGAAGGTGGGTTAGAAAGGAGCTCGTGAGATCTTAAGTTTAGAAGTGTCATCTTACAGAAACCTAAAAGGAATTGGTTGGCTGTCAAAGTTTCCCAACGGGATAAATTTCTCGTGATAAGTTCCTCACATCTGCATCTCATCCTTTCTTGGTAAGAGACCAGGGCAATAAAAGGATGGACGTCTGGCTGAAAGTTACTTGTTTAAAAGGTAAATCTTCTTTATGTCAGTTCCTGGTCATTTCAATTCCACAGTTCCAACATGAAAATAGCATACAATTACTTTTTTTTCAAAAAACTTCTCAGCCTAGCGTACAACATGGAGTTTGCGAAAGTTCACTCTTCCATATATATGAATGGCATGGAATGGAAGAGAATAGAATAGAATTCTTTATTGGCCAAGTGTGATTGGATACAAAAGGAATTTGTCTTTGGTGCATATACTCTCAGTGTGCATAAAGAAAAATAAAATAGAATATATTCATCAAGAATCATAAGAAACAACACTTGATAGTCATAGGTTACTAATAAGCAATCAAATTATACTAGGAAACAAATAAAACAATATAAATGGTAAAGATACAAGCAACATGGTTATAGTCATAAGTGGGAAGAGATAGGTACTAGGAAGGAAGAGAAGGATAATAGTCTTAGTAGGTAATATGACAATGTTGTGGGAATTAGTTGTTAAGCAGAGTGATGGCATTGGGGGGAAAACTATCCTTGTGTCTAGTTGTTCTGGTGTGCAATGCCCTATAGTGTCGTTTTGAGGATAGAAGTTGAAACAATTTATGTCCAGGATGTGAGGGGTCTGTAGTTATTTTCACAGCCCTCTTTTTGACTCGTCTAACTTGCTGGCTTTAACACAATAAGAGAGTTGGAAGGGACCTTAGAGGTCTTCTAGTCCAACCCTTGCTCAGGCAGGAAACCCTACACCACTTCAGACAAATGATTAGAGGCTGGAGACTAAAACGTATGAAGAACAGTTTGCAGGGATTGGGTGTGTTCCTAGTCTAGGAAAAGGACTAGGGGAGACATGATAGCATTGGTTCCAATATTTGAGAGGCTGTCATAAAGAGGGGGTGTCAATCTATTTTCCAAAGCACCAGAAAGCAAAAATAAGCACCAAAGGATGGAAATTAATCAAGGAGAGAGAAACAACCTAGAACTAAGAAGGAATTTCCTAATGGTGAGTACAATGAACCAATGGAGCAGCTTGCCTCCGGAAATTGTGGCTGAATCGTCATTAGAACTTTTTAAAGAAATGGGACAGCCATTTTACTGAAATGATATGGGGTCTCCTGCTCATGCAGGGGTTAGTCTAGATGGCCTCCAAGGTCCCTTCCAACTCTGTTATGTTCTATGTTCTAAAATGGTTGTCCAATCTCTTCTTTAAAAATCCCCAGGGTTGGAGCATTCACAACTTCTGGAGGCTTTGAGGGGAAATTCAGGCTGGGCAGCTGAGAGAATAAAAACCAGGCCCTTAAAAATCTTCTCCCCAAACCTGAGATTGTACCAGGCCTATATTTTCAACCATATGCTTAAAATGGCTACTTGGGCTAACATTGGAATTCTGTAGAAGGTTGAAAGGGCATTTTTCCACTTTTAACCATCTAAAACAGAGGTCTTCAAACTTGGCAACTTTAAGACTTGTGGACGTCAACTCCCAGAATTCTCCAGCCAGCTCTGGCTGGAGAATTCTGGGAGTTGACATCCACAAATCTTAAAGTTGCCAATTTCGAAGACCTCCGATCTAAATCCTCCAACAGAGAGACCTTTCTTTGCTAATCAGTAGCTTTTGTGTAAGTAAAGTACCTTAGGACAGTAAGAAGGGTCACTGTGTGAAGACAAAGGAACTCAAAGAGATGTTGTCCCTGCTAAAACAGAGCTTGAAAATGAATTCCTCACCTGAAAGTGAGTAGCCCAATAGTCAAGAGGAATTGCTTTCAAGAAAGCAAAATCATGCCAGGACTGTGGGCCTGGATTGCTATGCAATCTAAAAAGGCATTGAGGTCAATTGGATAAACTACTGATTTCATATATACATTTCTGTATAGCCATTGTGTTACTACTTTCCTACATAGATAGAATCTTAAAAAGGGCAACTTCTAAAAAAACAGGTTGTGTTTGTGGGGTTACAGTGTTCTTTAAGATGCTTACAACTGTGTGCTATGATGATTGTAGTAAGCCCATTTCCCCTCTTGAAGATTTAACAATGGCATTTCAAGGATTATTCTTTATGCTATTTATGTTGTTTTGTATTTTTTGTCATGGATTGCACCAGTGAGGCTAAAACCAATTTTGTTGCATACATGATGTACAATGACAATAAAGGCTATACTATACCTATACCTATACCTATAACTATAACTATAACCATACCATACATCATCTTAAATGTTAAATAATCATTATTAATCTTAATCTTAAATTAATACTGGAAGTCCTTGATGTACAACCGGAATAGAGTCCAAAATTTCTGTTGCTAAGTGAGGCATTTGTTAAGTGAATTTTGACCCATTTTACAACTTTTCTGGCCAAGGTGGTTAAGTGAAGCACTGCAGCTGTTAAGTTAGTAACACGGTTGCTAAGTGAATCTGACTTCCCAGTTGACTTTGCTTGTCAGAAGGTCACAAAAGGGGATCGTGTGTTCCTGGGACACTGCAACCGGTCATAAATATAATATAAGTCAGTTGCCAAGTGCCTGAGTTTTGATCCCGTGACTATGTGGATGCTGCAAAGGGTCAAAAGTGTGAACAACAGTCCAAAAGTCACTTTTTCAATGCTGTTGTAAGTTCAAATGGTCACTAAATGAACTGCTGTAAAGTCGAAGACTGCCTGTAGTAGCTTAAAGCCCCTTTCCCCTGCCTTCTGGATATGCTGCGATTACAAATTCCCAGCCAGCACACTGATTAGCTGAAGTCAAAAGGCAATATATGATTCTGGATGCTAATTGGAAAAAGTTGCATTAAATACATGGGTATAATCATACACCTTGCATTTTACAACTAGAAATAGCAGCCCTAGAGTTTCAGTTAGGAGCATGGTGGAGGGAAAGAGGGAGGCTCCTAGTAGCAAAATATTGGAAGGGTGCCCTTGAGGCCATCCAGACCAACCCCTGCTCAGTAGAAACCTGCATTAAACCATTCAGGCAGAGGGCCATCCAGTCTAATGACCATCTTCTTTCAAAATCAGGTTCCTGCTTTTCCAAGATTCATACGTCCATGGCTAGGATAAATATCCCCAGCAAAGAAGCTGTCATTCTCTCACAACCAATCCTAGTTAAGAGTGACATGTTCCCTCCTAACAAAAACAATCCTGGTTAGGAAGGTTTTTGTTATAGGGGTGATTATGTCAGTCTTAACCTGGTTAATCCTGGTTAGGAGTGACATAATACAGAGAATGCACCCCTGGAGGAAGATTGCCTTAACATGGAACAATAGAGTTGAAAGGGACCTTAAAGGTCTTGTAGTCCACCCCTGTATTTGCCTTAAGGTTGGATAGATGTACGTCTAATGTCTGAATATGGTAGAGAACTGCATTTTGATTCAATTGACAAGTGTACTATATGGGAAATACAAGAAGCTCCTATATACGGATTAAGGAGAGCCTACACAGTGGCTCAGTGGCTAAGGTGCTGAGCTTGTCTATCTTGTCTATTTTGAAGTCTATAGACATCTGGCCACCGTATTTGAGCATTGGGCAGAAGGTTGGGCTAGATCAGTGTTGGTGAACCTTTTCGGCACTCGGTGCCGAAATGGGAGCGCATGTGCCGGAAACTGGAAAAGCAGCCGCCCGGTGCATGCATGTACACTACTCTTCCGATTTCTGGAGCTCCTGCGTGCATGAAGACCAGCTGGCCAGCAAGACGGAAGAGCAATGGGCGATGGCTCGCGTTCCTGGAGAGATGGCTCTGCATGACACTTCCAGCAGGCGTGCCATAGGTTCACCATCACGGGGCTAAATGATCTCCCCATTCTGTGATTGTAACAAGGACAGCACATTCACAGCCGCTGAACTAAACAGTGCATCCTATCACCCAGGTCTCTCTTCTGATCCAGCCCAGCAATTTTATCTGCACTGAACCAGAGGTGCTAGATATTATTTTGGTGTTTGTTTATTAACCTGTTTATACGCAGCCTTCACCCAAACCTTGAGATGGCTCCTCCTGTCCTAAAAACAATGAAGCCCAGCTCTCCGGGGAATTGCAATAAACATTTCTGGGGTGTCAGTTGACCATAAAACCAGTGTTAGACCAGAGGTTCCTTGGTTCCAACTGCCTCTACTTTTGATATGCTTCGTCGTGTGCCATGAAAAAGAAGCCAAGAACTCTTCTGAAAGTTAACATGGAAGGTGCTATCTCAGCCTCAAAAAAGAAGGAAAAAAGGAAGGAAAGAAAGGAGGAAAGAAAGGAAAGAAAGGAGAAAAGGAAGGAAGGGGTTAGGGAAAGGAGGGAATGAAGGAAGGGAAGAGGAAAAGGAAGGAAGGAAAGGAGGGAAAGAAGGAAGAAAAGAAAGAAGAAAGGAAGAAAGGGAAAAAGGAAGGGAAAATGGAGAAAGGGAAAGGGAAAGAGAGGGAGGGGTACTAGGTAGTGGATGATGTGCCATTACAGAATAAAGGATCTGCAACTGTGAAGATACACTACTCAAATACACAAAGTTTTAGGCAGTGTTGCAGGTTTGCTAAGAGTTAAATGACAGGAATCAAAAGGTTTTGCTGATCAGGAGTTAGGTCATGTGACTCCATGGACCATAGCATGTCAGCCCCCTCCCCCCTCCATCGCTTCTTGGAATCTGCCCAAATGCACGCCAATGGTGTGGATGACCCTATCTAACCATCTCCTCCACCCTCCCCTTCTCCTTTTGCCTTCCAACTTCTCCAACATTAGAGTCCTCTATTCTCATCTGGTGCCCAAAATATTTGAGCCTCACCTTCACTATCTGTCCTTCCAAAGGATGGATTTTCCCTTTAGGGACCCACCGATGTTAGGAGAGGGGAAAAAAGCTTCCTTAATTTGAAAAGACCTTCAACGCCCCTTCCAAGTCCAATCAGGAACGCAAAGCTTTGCCAAGACCAAGCAACCTTCTTTAGTCCACATCTGGGGTTTGTCTTCCTCATTCAACCCTAGCATGGTTCAATTCTTCAGGCCTTGTTGAACATGGAACCCTTTGCTTAAGGCAGGGGTGTCCAAACTTGGCAACTTTAAGACTTGTGGACTTCAACTCCGAGAATTCCCCAGCCAGCTCTGCTGGCTGGGGAATTCTGGGAGTTGAAATCCACAAGTCTTAAAGTTGCCAAGTTTGGACACCCCTGCCTTAAGGCTTTGCAATACAGCTAACCTCAACTGTGCAAAAGAGGGGGGGGGGGAGGCGAAAAGGCCAAGAGGATCTCTTTCCACAAGGCAGCCAAAGAAAACCACAGGTGAGACCCAAAGGTGCTTCCCCCCCCCAAACAACTGGGTCTCTTTTTTTCCCTTTGAAAACATTTCACTCAAGAAGCTTCTTCGGTTCATTCAAGTTTCTTGGATGAAAAGAGGAAGGAAGGAAAGGGAAAAAACAAAGAAAAGTCCACTTGGCTTTTGGAAAATAGCACCTTTGGGACAACCATGACCAGGATGATTGAGGTGAGGTGGAAATGAGTTGATTGGTTTTTTTTTTCTTGGCTGCATATTGGAAGCAGTTTGCCCTGGCCTTTTCAAGTTTCTAGTCCAGTCTAGAAGTTCTCTCTCTATCTCTGATTGTGTATATGTGTGTGTGTTTCTCTGTCTGTCTGTCTGTCTCTCTGTGTATCTCTCTCTCTCTCTCCCTCTCTGTGATTGTGTGTGGTGTTTCTCTGTCTGTCTGCCTGTCTGTCTCTGTTATTT
This sequence comes from Natrix helvetica, assembly GCF_964273705.1. Taxonomy (NCBI): domain Eukaryota; kingdom Metazoa; phylum Chordata; class Lepidosauria; order Squamata; family Natricidae; genus Natrix; species Natrix helvetica. The sequence goes on from NC_138549.1 coordinate 167,798,849, forward strand.
CTCTGTCTGTCTCTCTCTCTGTGTGTGTGTATTTCTCTGCCTGCCTGCCTGTCTCTTTCTATTTATCCAATTTATTGTGGTTCCTCATCAGTACAAAACAGATCCATTAAGTTTAACATCTTCAAAAGAAGCTGATCTCCTGCATGGATGCTGTGAAAATGCAATCAGAATTACTATGGATGGAATCTTGTCAATTTAAGGGAGAAGTGGCCCTTCTTGACAATAGATTAAGTCTGTATCACACTAATATTGGCCATTTCAACTGGGGCAGATCAGCGTGTATCTATCTAATGCAGATAAACCTAGATTTAAAATGGGTTACAAGCCACCCTAAGATAATTTAACTCTTACTTACCCGTAGGAACAGGTCCTCAGAAAGATTGACTTTGTATCTGGAATGCCGACCTGAAGTGGTTCCTGGCTGCAAAGGAAAAAATAAAATTTAAAAACTCCTTTAAATCGAAACTTGAAGTTGATCGACTCCTAGATCCAGCCTTGCTTTAGAAAACACCATTGAAATTCTTAATATTGTTTACTTCTGCCCTTCCAACACCGCTCAAATTATTTTTTGTGCATGCAAAAAGTTTTCACCGATGGATAGTTCCCAATTGGTGCAAAATGCATGCGTTTCTTGACTGGGTCTCAACTAAAATCTCAGAATAGATCCTGGGGGGGGGGGGACCCAATCTCTTAAAATTGACCCCCCAAATCTCAATCCATCTTTAATCTCCCACTATTAAAATCCTAGGGGGAGGGGAAAAATGCTTCCTGTCCAAATTCGGCCTCTGGTGGAGAATATAGATTTAAAAAGAGGGAGACCCTGCAAGAAACACAAAGAAGCAGTGCTCCAGCAACAAGGTTAGCTGTGTTTCAATCTAATCATGGCTTGTTTCAATTGTTTTCAAGGTGAAGTCTCTGGTCCACTCCCTCCCCTGCAGCCAGCCTGTGGGAAATCAAAGGACACCACCAGCACCATAAAGAGGAAGCAGCGAATCCCTGGGGGGGGGGGGTGTTCCTGAAATACCCGAGACAAAAAAAATACGACCCCTTTAATTCGCGTTTCAATCTTTGCTGAGAACAGAGCCCCAAAAGATGTGCCCCCTCGAGCTTGTTTTGAGAAAAAGTCGGCTTGCAAGCGCTTGCAAGACAGGCCTTGCCGTATATCGTTACGTTTTCTGGCAAACTGAACTTAAATTCACGCCTCGCAAAAACAAAAACAGAAAAAGATTCAAAAGCTGCTTCCCCGGAAGGAGGAAAAATTAAAACCCAAAGGTAAATCCAAACTCTTTTTGAAACAAATCTATTCCATAATGAACCCTTCTTCTCACAATAATAATAATTACCCTTATCGTGGATGGAAATCGGGACGCGGGTCTCTCTTTTTTTATTTCTTTCCCTCAAACGAGGTTAGGGAATTAAAAATATAAAATGTTTTCTTTCGTTGGGAAGGGGGGGGGGGAGAAAAACAAAACCCCATGGCGGCCAGCCCACCGAAGCGCACTTTTTTTCAGAGTTTTAACTCGGAATACTGTTTTTTAACTCGGAATACCGAGAGAAAAAGAAGAGTATAGAAATCGAGCCATATTTTCAACCAGCGATTTAAAAAAAAAAATGCCCGGATCGGATCTGTCGGGGTGGTGGTGGTGGAGAGAAATGGAAAGAAAACGAGTAAATCGAAGGGGATTTCAGGGGTGCGACTCCCCCGCTTTTTTTTTTCAGTGCGCGCGCGGGTGGAGCTGATCGCAGTAGAAGAAACGAACGAATGAAGCCAAGCAGAATTCTCCCTATTTTGCTCCCTTCTTGGAAGGGAGTAAAATAAATAAAACAAACCACAACCGCTTGCATTAAATCATCCACCGAGGTCGGAACTCTTTATTCCCCCTCCCCCCCAAAAAAGAAGCGCAGGCTTCAATCGGCTACTAGTTTAAACCCGAAGGCTCGGGATTTTCTTCCCAAATCAAAAAATAAAAAATAAAAATAAAAGCGCAGCTCAAAGCCAGCCGGATTAGCAGGAAGTACAATTTCCTGCTTGATATCCAGCGGAACTACTTTGTGTGTGTGTGTGTGTGTGTGTTTTTAAATCAATTCACGGCAGCTTGGCTCAATTGTGATTCCTGGGAAACGTAACGAAATAAAAATTAAAACAATAAATACAAATATTCCCATTTCCAGCCTCTTAGAACCAATTTATAAAGAGTTGGTTTCATTTAGGCCCGCGGACATTGAGTCGATAGGGATTTTTAATTGGGGTGTGTGTGAGAGAGTGGGAATAATAATAATAATAATAATAATAATAATAATGATGATGATGATGATGATGATGATGATGATGATGATGAAGGCCCGATCCGTGGTTGAACGCGAAGTTGGGTTTCTGAAAAAAAAAGCCGCTAAATTTTTGAGGCTTAAGCGCTTGGCTCGGGAGTTAAAAAAAAAAGTCAAGGCAACGTGGAGCGCCAATGGAAGAAGGGTCGTTTTTTTTTGCTCGGGTGCAAGACACAGAAGTGTAAAAAGACTGGAAAGGGTCACTTTGTGTGTGTGTACAAGATCCTTTGGAGAAGGAAGAGGAGTGGGGGAGGAATCTCCCAGTCTAAAGCCGGATAAAAGTCAGAGGAGGGAAGGAAGAAAAGACGAATAAATAAATAAACGAAAGAGTTTCCCAACACGTCCAAGAAAACATTAGTTTAAGAAGACTGGGCCTTTAAAAGGGAAGGGGGGGGGATTTAATCAGCAGAGCCGTAAATCACCCGCTCGCTTATCAATAATTGCAAAGCTGAGCTCTCGCTCTCTCCCTCCCTCCCTGTCTCTCTCTCTCTCGTTGCCCCCGACTCCTCTCTAGCTTCTCCCAAGTGTGACACTATCTGCCAAGATAAGGCCAGCCGAAGACGAGATAAGTCGGCTAGAGGGAAGGAGGGTTTAAATAAGGGGGGGGGGGGTAGAGCAGAGTACTCACGTTGTTACAGATCCGGAGGAAAAACTCGCATGCCGTGGGAAAGGAGGTCAAGGCAAAAAAAAAAAAAAAGTAATCCTAGTTGCCACCCATGAAAGAAGAACGCAATCCGAAAGGTGCAAAAAACTAAAAGGAATATTTTGAAAAAATGGAAGAAGGGAAGAGGGGGAGGAGAAGAAAACCGGACAGGGGCAGCCGACGTTTTCCCCTCCCTCTCTCCCCCTCTTTCTCTCTGCCCGAAAAGGCTTTTTGAAGAGATCTACGACGAGGCGGAGAGGCGGCCGTCGGGGGCTTCTTATCTCAAACTGCGCCCAAGCGAACGCGCCTCCAAGCTCCGCTCGCTCCTAATCTCGGCCTTCGAGTGATGCCTTCATCGGCGGCTCGGCCCCTTTACGGCTGGCGGTGGGGCAGCGTCACGTGACCCTTCCCCCCTCCCCCGGTGAGCCAGACCCGTCCAGGGGAGAGTTGGGTGGGGAGGAAAGGGAGGGGGCGATACCTGGCGAGGAAGGGGGGAATTACACTATTTTTTTCATTGGTAGGAAATACGCACGCGCACACACATATATTCCTACACACACACAAAGATTGCCGTATATATATTACACTTTTTTTCATTTGTAGGAATGAAAAAAGTGCAATATATATATATGGCAATCTCTCTCTCTCTCTCTCTCTCTCTCTCTCTCTCTCTCTCTCTCTCTCTGCCTCCCTCCCTCCCTGCCCCCCCTCCCCCAAGAGTCAGGAATAGGTGAGTAAAAAAGTTCCTCGGTTACTCATTAGGACTGGTTGCCAATCAGTACGCCCCCTCCCCATGAGAGCATTTCCAGAGATTTCCCAAAGTAAAGTTCGCGTCGGAAACTTCAGCCTTCCTCTGCCTCTCTCTCTCTCTCTTTCTCCCTCCCCGGGCTTTTCTTTCCTGCCTGTGGTTTTCAAACGAAGGGGCTGGGGGCGTAGGAGCCGGAGAAGCCATCCTCTCCGAGAGGTATTTTATTTATTTTAATTTTTTTGGAACGTGGCCGGCGGAACTCCCGGCGACTTCTCCCTCCCTCCCTCCGGATAAACGATTTGCGATCGGGTTGGTAGGTCTGAGAAACCGTTCGAACGTTTTATCATGGCGGCTTTTAATACGTCTACTTGGAAGTAAATCGTCGTTTTCGGGGAAGTAAAAGATGAATACTTTTCTTCCCGGCTAACATCCTTCCTGTTTTTCCCCCCTTTTTCTCCCAGGATCTTCTCTTGTTTGGATGTTTTCATAGTTTCCCCTTCTTTTTTTTTCTTGGCGTGGTTGTTTTCCTTTCTTTATTCAATAGGAATAAAGCTTATTGAATAAAGACCTGGAAACAACTACAAACCGCGGCAAGAAAAAAAAGGATAAGAGGATAAGGTAATACGCTCTTTATTCTTTTTTGTTTCTTTCCAGCCCCTGTGCATCAAATTTCTCACCAATTTTTTCTTGTGCATAAAAAAAAAGATTGAAGCCGATTAGCTGAATCCACTGGCGGGTTTATTTTATTTTATTTTTGAACGGATAACAACCCTCCTCCCAAAATACCCAGACGCCTAATAATAATAATGAGTCCGGAGTTCCGTTTTGGGCCCTTCGGTTGCTCTACAATATTATAAGCGTTTTTGTCTTGGGGAAATCAACTTTTCTGAGCTAGACTGGAGTTAATTCTAGAAGTTGAACCCGGAGAGGTACACAAATGTCGTTGTGAAAGATGAAATCCGGAAGAAACATTTCCATATTGCTCCCTTCCAACCAAAGAGACTGAAAGTGTTTGTGTATTTTGATTTAAGGAGGATAGCTTTGTGTGTGAAGGAATTCCCACCAGTTTCTTAGGGGATATTCACAAGTAAACTTACGGTAGTGCAAAACCAAGCCTTTTTCTCGATTTAGTGCGGCGACCCTACTTAAGACTTACACCTTCCCGTCGATTGTGTTCCGACAACACCGTCCCACCCGATCGTTTGTCAGCCGCCGCATTCACACAAAACACACAACCCAGCCCGTTTTTGGGTTCGTTTGGAGGGCGATGCGTAGCGACCTCGCCCCCCCCCCCGCGAAAAAAAATGGGTTAATAATTTGGTAACTCCGAATAAAGTGTGTCACTAAATGGATTTTGCTTTAAGCGTCTTCGCGAAAGGTAAGGCGAATTTCCAGTTAGGACGCGAGAAATTTCGGGCCTCTACGTATGTTCGACTTGCTTAACTTTCAGAATGTGGACCTTCATCTCTTGAAAAATAACCAAGCTCAACCCAGCGGGTCAATTTCCAGAATCCCCCCCCCCTCCCCAAGGTGCTTTAATTATAGGCAGGCCTCTTCTAGGCAACCAAACGGACCAGGATCGACCAATATCGACGTCGATAACCCACGTTCGCGTTCAGAGCCCAACTTCGCGCCGGTTTTTTGGTGTGTGTGTGTGCGTGTGAATGAAGGGCTGTTTCGCGTTTCTCTTTCCAAGAGAGTTAAATCAAATTAAAGAGTTAAATTCGCTTTGCGACACGGGGGAGCGCCTCAAAGGCCTTGAAGGTGCTTAGGAGCTGCCCCGGAGAAATGGGGGGAGACAACCCAAGATTGTCGTGGTTAAATGGCCCAAAGGTTGCGGGGTTAAAAAAAAAAATCCAAACCGCCCCCAACCACTCTCTTTTCCTCTCTCCTTCCCCAGACGGCGACCTCAACAAACTTGCGCCCTGTAATTTATGGCGATGGCTACTAAGCAAAGCTAAAACAAGAGCGCGCCATACATTACCTTCCTTTATAGCCTTCGTAGTTTGAAATCGGGTCGAAGAAGTCTTCCAAGGTTTTCCCGCTGCTCTTAACGAACTCGTCCTGGGCGCAATCCTATCTCTCTGGTGGATGGCAGCTAAATTCGGCGGATTTTGTTGCTTTGCAGATGGTGGGGGCGGGGGCTACTTCTGAAAGAATGGCCTTCGGCTTCGAATCGGATCGATCGGTTTTGTCCCACCACAGGATGTTTTAAAAGAACAGATTGGACAAGCTATTTATCTGAAACGTTATTGGGTCTCGGGGTCTGGGGGGGGAAAGGGGTTGGGCTGGATGATCTCCGAGGGTCCCTTCCAACTCGCGTATTCCGTTAGAGGTAAAGCGGGGTCAAACGCTTCAGCTTGTTCATCGACCGCCAGACATCGCAAGAAACGAGTATACAGTTTCATAAATACTGCTGTAATTAACAGTGGTGCTACTATCGTAATTATATTACTATATACGAGAGCTATTTGGGTTTTTTTCCCCCCTTGGAAAATGTTTCGCTTCTGACAGCTAAAACTAAATATGCTTCTTGGTTGAGAAGCCAAACGTTTGTCCACCTTGGGGACAACCGTGACTTGAATGATTGACAATCTCCAGATATAAACATAGATATAAATATATAGGTACATATGTAGATATAGCTATATAGATACAGGTGTGTGTATACTATATACTATTTGTGTATATATATAGTGTACATTGTATATAGATATATAAGCTATATAGCCAAATCTTAGTAATACTAATAATAGCTCATTGACCCCTTAGATAAATCCATCAATCTTTGGATTGGGATATTGGGCTAATCTACGGGCAAAACTGCCCATTTATCCAAGTTCTGCACTAGCTTCAATGCAGCTTAGTCTCCGGGACATGCAAGAGGAAAGATGCAAAGAATAAGAAAGCATTAAGGAAAGAAAGATTAAGAAATTAGAAAATCATTACAAAACCGCATAAATGAACAAGATAGAAAATATAAGATGCATTGTATATGAGACAGTACACTGAAGGATTAATATGCATAAAGGAAATATATGCACACATAGATAAATATAAGATGTATTGTGTATAAATTAGTACATTGGTAGACTTACATATATAAAGGAAGTATAAATACATATGCATGGCGTAAGAGGCATTGTAGATAAATCAATATATTAATAGACCAAACATGTATAAAAGAAATATATACATTTGTGTGTGTGTGTATATATATAATATGGACAAAACTGGTATAATGGAGGTATACCAATGTGGAAATGTTGCAAAGATGATAATTGTGTTTAAAAACTGCGGGGGGAGGACACTGTTCCATTAAAAAAAAAATGCGCTCCGAATGGAGGCGAAGCAAGAGATTCAACTAGCATCCAATCTGGGTCGTTCACCGGGAAAACCAGAGGTTTGGGGTCTCCGGGAGTTTTCGGATTTGAGTTGGAGGTCCATCCCCAGGGAAAGGTCTCTCTAGAACTTCTCTCTAAAGGCCCATCCTCTAGTCTAGAATTTCTCCAACGCGAGTCCCAAAGCTCGGGAAGACTTTAAAGCAGGGGTGTCCAAACTTGGGAACTTTAAGACTTGTGGACTTCATCTCCCAGAATTCCCCAGCCAGGCTGGCTGGGGAAATCTGGGAGTTGAAGTCCACAAGTCTTAAAGTTCCCAAGTTTGGACACCGCTGCTTTAAACCTCTGTGATCCCTATTGATCGAGCCAGATTGGATCCTGCAGCATTGGCCCCGAGATATGTATATATTCGCCTTCGTTCCTGAGAGATTCACTTAACCGAGATGGGTCGTGTGAAGACCGCAAACCCTGCGGACTCAATTAACCCGCCTCGGAGGTGAACTGGACTTCAAGGCGGTGACGCACAGAGTAAGCGGCCAGCTAGCCAGCGACTGCATTGCGAAAGTTGACCCAAGGCTAACCCGGCGTTTACCTGCCGCTAATCCTTCAGACATGCAAACGAGGATCTTTTGCAAAAGAGGCGCGGAAGGGCGGACCCGGGTCTTCGGATCCTTCAACTTTAATTGGGATCCATTAACCGCGGCGGCGGCGGGGACTCGCGGCCTTCAACTCATCTTAAAGTTCAGAATAACAAAAGGCGTTCTTTGTTTGCCCGAAGTCGTTTGCCAGGCAGCCGAGATGCCTCGATTGTGTGGCCAATAAATTATAAAATAAATAGGACGATCATGGCCAAAGGATTCCTCACCCGCCCACTCTCCGCCTTAAGCGTGGATTAAATCACAATAAAAGGAATTTCCATCCTTAATTAAATGCGGGCGGGCGGTTTCTTGGGCGCAGGGGCAAGAATTATTTTGCTTTTTCAAGCCAAACGCACCTTCGCTTCCTTCTCTCCCCCCCCTTTTTTTTAATAAATTATATATTAAATATTACAATTATTGAGTAAATGTAACAATTGGTTTATTCTCGCTCCTGCCTGCCCGAAAAATAAAAGCGCCCCAGACGCTAAATAAAATCCACCGGAGAGGAATCGAGGGGGAAGTGGATGCAGTGCTTCTAAAAGCGCCCCTCCCCCATCGAAGTTATCTGTTCGAGCCTTAACTTCCCAAGCAGAGAGTCAACTGGTCGAGTTTTGGGCTCTGGCGGCTGAAGGGTTAATGGTTGAGGGAGGGGGCGATTGACACACACACGCACAGTGCCTCTCAGTCAATACCAGTGTTTTTCCTTTATCTGTGGGAGGTGGGAGAGTGTAAAGGGTTGAAAGTCACTCACAACAATAAAGTTGGAAGAGGGACCCTAGAGGTCTTCTAGTCTAACCCCCTGTAACCTCCGTAAAATAGAAGCCTACGAGAAACCCCAGTTACTGATCCTCATCATTTCCTAACTGGGATTGTAGGGAGCGCAACTGGGTCTCCTCGCAATTGGGGGCTCCTTAGGAATATTCGAGCGTTTCTTGCATGGTACCTCTTGAGGTCATCCAGAAGCTTCATCTCCAAAACCTTGGGCCAGGCTTCGTTGCAACGCCCCCCCCCCTCACCTGCCATCTCACCATTTCTCCGTCGAGACGTTAAATTGACTCGCCTCCCCAACCCCCAAAGTGCTCTCGGTTTCGAAAACGGCCGAGGCGAAATTCATCAAACACCCCCCCCCCCCCCCAGGCAGGGGAGTTAAAATTCAGAAAATATAAAGTTGGGATTGCTGAAACGCCACCCCGAGAACCCATCAGAGAAAGTATTATTTCAGAATAAGATGAGTGGCAGGAAAGTGACCCAAACTGTATTCTATATATTTGTAAGAAGACAGCGATAAACATTAATGGTTAGCAGATACATGTTAATAGCACCTATAAGAATGTTTACTTGTGAATGAATTTGAAAGGGAAAAATAAAAAGAAAACTTTTTAAAAATACAGAAAAGCAAAGCAGGTTTTTTTTTCCTTCTCAGAAACGAGACTGGGGGGAAAAGGGAGAAACTGGGACGAAACTTGGTGGGAAAGCAAACTATTGCGCAAGCATTGGCCACCGCGCTATTCCCATTTTCTCCTAGCTGCTAAAAGTACCTAAAATCCGTCCCCGCCCCCCGAACCCCGCTTCTGAAACGGAACTGTGACCCGCCGAAGACTTTATTTTAAGGAAGGCACAGGCGGGCAAAATCCCACCCAAAGACGCCCAACGCAGCGGGAGAAACGGCTTTCAGCTCGGAAAGCCGATTAATAGTGATGATTTTGGTCTATTGCTAGTAGGTGTAATTCAGCAAAAGTCGCATTTGTTAGTGGTGTAATCTTCACCCACAGGTTTGCAAACTTTGAAAGCTTTTCCCTTATTACACACAGGGAGAGAATAAGCTGCGAAGATCGTTGTGTATTAACGGATTCCCATAATTTTCAGTTCACCCTCTGAAAATAGAACAGAACAGAATTCTTTATTGGCCAAGTGTGATTGGACAGACAAGGAATTTGTCTTTGGTGCATATGCTCTCAGTGTACATAAAAAGACAAGATACATTCGTCAAGAATCATAAGGCACAATACTTAATGATAGTCATAGGGTTGTATCAAAAATACAGAAATAAAAACCGTGCAAAAATTACTTTTCCTTCTTGGAAAATGGAAGCCGCCTGGCATCTCCAGCCATTTTCAAGCACCGCTTTTGGAAAAACCGTCCATTTCTAAATTTTCTCTTTGTATCCTAAGCACATTTTCTGGGAATTCTGTTGGATTTCACTTCCCTGCAAAGAAGGGGAGTCTCGATATGCATTGACAAAATTCATAATTAAGCGGGGAGTTCTATAAAACACACACACTCCCAAATTATTTCAGTTGCAGCAAGGGAGGAGAAGGTTAAAAAAAACACGTATCAGCTTGAAGTGGTCCCTTAACCTGCAAGCCAAAAGCGATCCTTCACATTTCCAAATAAGTAGGAACTGGATTAAAGCAGGAAACCCATTTTGCTCCTCTGAAATCTGAATGAGAGGGATCACCTGCCTTTGGATGAAACATGGCCGGGTGTCAAAACTACTACGAGTTGCACAGACAATCCTTTTGAAAGTCTATGGGAGATTCTCAGCTATCGAGGTCATGGTTATCCCAAAGGTGCTAATTTTCTTCAAGAGGGAACTGGACTTTAGCACCTTTGGGACAATCCTTCTGAAAAGTGCTGTTTTGCGGCATCTGACTCAAGTTGGGGACTGGGAGCAAAGTTTGAGCAGAGGTGAAGAAAACAAGCTGAGTCCAGAAGGAGACTCAGATGGTCCAAAGGGCTGGCGAAAAATTAAATTCAAGCTTCCCTTGGAGATTATCGATAATCCTAGTAAAAATACAATACAATAGCAGAGTTGGAAGGGACCTTGGAGGTCTTCTAGTCAAACCCCCTGCCTAGGCAGGAAACCCTATACCGTTTCAAATGGAGGTAGTAACAGATATTATTTTCCCCGGACTCCAAGATCATCACAAATGGGGACTGCAGCCAAGAAATTAAAAGATGCTTGCTCCTGGGGAGGAAAGCTATGGCAAATCTAGACAGCATACTAAAAAGCAGAGACATCACCCTGCCAACAAAAGTGCGTGTAGTCAAGGCTATGGTTTTCCCAGTTGCAATGGATGGCTGTGAAGGTTGGACCATAAGGAAGGCTGAGTGTCAAAGAATGGAGGCCTTTGAACTCTGGTGCTGGAGAAGACTCCTCCAAACCGGTCAGTCCTAGAGGAGATCAACCCTGACTGCTCTTTAGAAGGCCAGATCCTGAAGAGGAAACTCAAATACTTTGGCCACTTAATGAGAAGGAAGGACTCCCTGGAGAAGAGCCTCATGCTGGGAAAGATTGAGGGCAAAAGAAGAAAGGGACAGCAGAGAATGAGGTGGCTGGATGAAGTCACCAAAGCAGTCAGCCTGAGCTTAAATGGACTCCAGAGGATGATAGAGGACAGGAAGGCCTGGAAGAACGTTGTCCATGGGGTAGCAATGGGTCGGACACGGCTTCGCAACTAAAAACAACTGCAAATGCAGGAATCCCTCAGAGAGGCTCCATGTTCCTTCCATTTCTGCTCAACCACTCCTGTCCCATTTATATGTACTTTTTTTAAATTTGTGCCCTTTTTTCATGTGCTTTTTCATACTCGTTGCCTTGTATTTGACAAAATAAATAAATAAGTAAGTAAAATATGGTTGCTCCCTAGTAAATATGATTGCTAGCTGCCCATACTGTTCCCCTGAGTGACTTGGATTGTTGATTTTGCCTTTAAGCTTTTCCCTTTCATCTCTAATGGGCTTGTCTTCATTTCAAAAGGATTTTTCCAGATGGAACAAGTGAGAGATCCCTTGGCATGCCAGCCCCTCAAGGAATTCCGTCCTTTTTTAAAATCAACGTGACTGCTTAAGCCTTCTCTCCCCTCCTCCCTTCTGTATTGAATGTAGTTTTCTAAGGGAAGGTGGGAAAATTGCAGTTGTAAACAGGTGGGGTAGGATGGGGGCCAAAATGAATGAATGGCTTGCCAGTAAACTCCATTCTTAGCTGTTTGAAATGCAATTTCCGCCCCTGAATCATCTTTTACATAGTCAGTGTCTACATTCCATTGCAACTTGCCTCCAGAAATTGTGGGTGCTCCATCAATGGAGGTTTTAAAGAAGAGATTGGACAAGCATTGGTCTGGAATGGCATAGGGTCTCCTATGCAGGGGGGTTGGACTAGAAGACCTCCCAGGTCCCTTCCAACTCTTATTGTTTTGCGATTTCTACTCTGGGATGGCAGATTTGGCTGCTGGAGTTCCGGATCTCTATGCATAAAGTCTTTCCATGTAACAGGCAATTCTCTTTCGTCAATGCAAATACAGATATGAACCATATTTTAATATTTGGGGGATGGCACAAAATATTTGGAGGGCCATGATGTATATGTAGGTCTACATCGTATGTATATGAGTCCACTGAAAGGTTTTGGGGGTTGTGTTCCTTTCAGCTTCCAAGTGAAGGGTGATTTGATTTACAAATTGTTGCTGAGATGAAAAAGGCCTTTTAAATAAATAATTGTTTAAGCTTTCAATTTCCTGTGCTTTCTTGCTTTCCCAATAATGAGAATCCATGCTGTGTTCATCGTCAAAGATACCTTACAGTTTGGGGTGTTGATTACCCTTTTAGCAGATTCAAGAAAAGCTGTTTTGGATTGGTCTGGGGAGGGGGGGGGGAATGATTTGTTCATTTCAGCTGAGGTTTAGGTTGAAAACATCGTGATCCATCCTCCCCCCCCCCAGTTGAAAATCCTAATCTATAGAGTTGTACAATATACACACCTTTCTATTGTTTTTCTGCTGAGTCCTCCTGCGCAGCAATGGCTCCATTAGTGAAGAGATTGGCTAACCATTTGTCTGAAATGGGTGTCCTGCTTGAGCAGGGGGTTGGGCTAGAAGACCTCCAAGGTCCCTTTCCAACTCTGTTATTTTGTGATTTCTGCTCTGGATGGTAGATTTGGTTGCTGGAGTTCCACATCTCTTCGATAAAGTCTTGCCCATATAACAGCCAATTCCTGACATTCTCTTTTGCCTATGCTAATATAGACATGGATCATATTTTAATGTTTGGGGGTTGCATAAAATATTTAGAGGGCCATAATGTATATGTAGGTTTGCATCATCCCTTGAAAGCTTTTTTGGTTTTTTTTAGGGTGTCATGCATGAGCAGGGGGGTTGGCTAGAAGATCTCCAAAGTCCCATTCAACTGTGTTATTCAATATTTGGCCCAAGTCTGAATTGTTTCAACTTATTCTCTTGGAGATGAACCTGCCATATTGGGATGAAGGCACTGGCTTACAGTGCCAGGAAATCTCTTTCTCCAAACTTTCCCTGCCTTTTTGAGAGAGAAAAAAAGAACTGGGGACAAATCCATAATAAAACCCTTCTCAAATAGAAGAGGTTTGCAATTTTGGTTTGTTTTAGCATGCAGGAAAATTCTGTCGTGTGATTTCCTATCTGAAAAACAGTGCAGTAATAAAGATAAGGTACTTGGGTGAGAACAAAACTAAACTCTAGTATGAACGTATGGCTGGATTAATAGATATTTCTTTTCCTAAGAAACACTGGAAGAAAAGTTATTTTAGAATCTGGTTGCCAAATGTAGAAAGCGTCTGGGAAAACAGTGCCATGTGTTAGTTGGAAAAGGTGTTACCGGAGTCCTTCTGATTTTTGAAATCAGAATGTGTATTGAACATGTTGCAGCTGGGTGATGCATTTAGGCTAGGAATAAGGACTTTTTTGCCTGCCAATTTTGTGGCTAAGCTAAAATTCCCAGCATTTTCATCTTCAAACATCTCAACTTAGCCTGCTGGGAGATCTTTGAGAGTCAAGAATCAAAGAGAAGAATCTTGGGGCATAATTCATAGGACTGAAAAGTTTTGAAATAAGTCTAATACCTGGATTTGACCCTGATTAAATAGAATTCTTCATTGGCCAAGTGTGATTGGACACACAAAGAATTTGCCTTTGGTGCACATATTCTCAGTGTACATAAAAAGACAAGATACATTTGTCAAGAATCATAAGGTACAACACTTAATGATAGTCATAGGGTAAAAATAGGTACATAAGTGAGATAAAGTCTGGAGAATAGAGTAGGGTAGAGTACAATAGAGTAGAAGAATAGGACAGGATGGGACAGGGCAACAGAACATTTTATCAGCCAAGTGTGATTGGCCACGCAATGAATTTGTCTCCGGTGCAGAAGCACCAAATGTACATACAAGCAACAAAGTAATATGAGCATATGATACCAACAGGAGATGGTAATAGAACACACGAGAAGGATAATAGTAATACAGCCATACTCCATGGGTAAATACCCTTAGACGTAAGACATCCAGTCATCATTTCTACTCATTGATTTCAAAATGGGTTTAATGGAATTTGGAGGAAACTTTTCACACAAGTAACCTTGACCATTTTAAACAGGATGAATAATGACCGTTCCATTCCTAAGACTCCAGTGGAAATGCAAGATCCATCCATCACTGTCATTTCCAGGTGGGAAAGACACAAATAAGCAGTGACAGGCATTAGCTGCTACTCCCAAATTAAGATGATGATGATGATGATGATGATGATGATGATGATGATGATGATGTTGTTAAAAAGGACTAGAATAGTATAGAATAGAATAACAGAATTGGAAGGGACCTTGGAGGTCTTCTAGTCCAACCCCCTGCCTAGGCAGGAAACCTTATATCGTTTCAGACAAATGGCTATCCAACATCTTCTTAAAAACTCATTCACAACTTCTGGAGGCACGTTGTTCCATTGATTAATTCTTCTAACTGCCAGGAAATTTCTCCTTAGTTCTAAGTTGCTTCTTTCCTTGATTAGTTTCCCTTCATTGCTTCTTGTTTTACCCTCAGGTGCCTTGGAGAATAGTTTGACTCCCTCTTCTTTATGGCAGCCCCTGAGATATTGGAACACTGCTATCATGTCTCCCCTAGTCCTTCTTTTCATCAAACTAGACATACCCAGTTCCTGCAACCGTTCTTCATGGGTGACATGATAGCAGTCTTCCAATATCTCAGGGGTTGCCACAAAGAAGAGGGAGTCAAGCTATTCTCCAAAGCACCTGAGGGCAGAACAAGAAGCAATGGGTGGAAACTAATCAAGGAGAAAAGCAACTTAGAACTAAGGGAAAATTTCCTGACAGTTAGAACATAATCAGTGGAACAGAAGTTCCCTCCAGAAGTTGTGAATTCTCCCAACACTGGAAGTTTTAAAGAAGAGATTGGGCAACCATTGGTCTGAAAGAGTGTAGGTTTTTCTGCCTGAGCATGGGGATGGACTAGAAGACCTCCAAGGTCCCTTCCAACTCTGTTATTGTAGCCAACTCTTGGCCATTCCATGGGCCAGGTCTCTTCATATCTTCGGATCTTGCTGTACTTCTTTGAGTTGTTCTATGCTCCGGTTGGGGTCAGCTTTAATGGGGTTCAGCCACCAGGTTCTGTGGCATCCCGTTTCCTTTTACTGCTAACTCTCCCAAGCATCATTGCTTTCTCCAGTGAATTTTTCCCACATGCCATGGCCAATAATAAATGAGATGCAGTTTTGCGAGTTTGCCCTTCTGTGTGTAATGTGCTCCAGTCCTCGGATCACCTTTGCTGCCCAAGGAAGCTTTCTCCGGCACCACCACTCAAAGGAGTCAATTTTCTTCCTGCTTTGCTTTGCTTTTTTAAAAGATCCCAATCAAATGAAAGAATAATAAAAGGAAACGAATAAAATGATGATATTAAACGAAACCAATTTAAGTGGGTAAGGCCTCGATCTGGCTTAATGCAATTGGGATCGTATTGAAAAATGATGGACTGACCTCAACAGGAAGAAAATGCGTTTCAACTTTCACCCATCCATTGTTAAGAAAGTCTCTGGAATGTTTTATCCAAACAAGATAAGCTGCTCAGGTTATTTGCTGGAATGGGGTCCCGAGTGGTCAAGAGTTCATCCAAGTTCAGGGTTCTTCTTTATCGTCGCAGGAATGTATTTATTTGTTTGTTTGTTGTGCCTTTATCTCACCGTTCATTTGGGAGCACAAGGCAGATGCATAATGCGCTCCGTATGTCCCCATAACCCCCTGCAACATAGGATGGGCTGAGAGAGAGGATGAATGGCCTAAAGACACCACCCCACTAGACAAATGATGGGATTATGTTTGCAGAACTCACTTTCCTTGGGTAAACTTAACCATGATTTATCCAACTCAAGTTTCCTAAGGTCTCACAACCATAAACTAAGCACATAGGGTAGATTCTGTGCTATATGGTTGGATAGCTTTAACAGAACAGAAGAGCAGAGTTGGAAGGGACCTTGTAGGTCATCTAGTCCAACCCACCCAAGCAGGAGACCCTACACCATTTCTGACAGATGGCGGTCCAGTCTCTTCTTGAAAGCCTCCAGGGATGAAGCTCCCACGACTTCTGAAGGCAGCTTCTCTTCCATGGGTTGATTGCTCTCAGAAAATTTATCCTTATTTTCAGGTGGATCAGTTTCCATCTATTATTCCTTGTCTGGCCTTCAGGTGCTTTGGAAAACAGCTTGACCCTTCCTCTCTGTGGCAGCCCCTCAAATATTGGAAGGCTGCTATAATGTCTCTCCTGGTCCTTCTCTTCACTAGACTAGCCATGCCCAGTTCCTGCAACCTTTCATCATATGTTTTAGTCTCCAGTCCCCTGATCATCTTTGTTGCTCTTCTCTGCACACTTTCTAGAATCTTAACCTCTTTTTATAGTGTGGTGACCAAAACTGGATGCAGTACTCTAGGTATGGTCTTACTAAGGCTTTATAGAGTGGTATTAGTACCTCACTTGATCTTGATTGAATCCTTCTGTTAATGCAATTTAGGATTGCATGGCCTTTTTGGGGGGCTGCTGCTGCACACCGTTGCCTCATATTTAATTGACCACATTAAATGCTAACTTGTCATCCCTGATTTCCAAGTTATAATAGCTGGACTCACACACGCAGTTAAGCCATAAGCAATCTGGACACATTAAGCTTTAAGGTAATGAATGGGTCCAAATGCAATTTGCAATTTTATACTCACCCCCCCTGAACTCAGTGGGACTTACTGATGAAGGTCTGGGCTAGAAGTGAGGAGATCTAGGTCCAGCCATAGCATCCTCAGAGGGGAGTTGTTGTGGGGGGAAAACTGGAGGAGGGACCCAATACCTTGAGGAAAGACAGGACAGGAAGTTAATACATGAATACAATTAGATGAGATCAAGAAGTCACTTTCTTTAGACCTTCATGTGCCCAAATATTCCATTTCATTCTCCAGGATTTTTGCCTCTTCCTTAGAAGGTCAAAACTGTGCTCAGAGAAGATACTAGGCCTTAGTGGTTTAAGCAAGCCCAACATCAACATCAGGGATAAAGAGGGCATATTGATTGAAATATTGAGCCCACAAGTTGGCTTGAAGCTCAACATTAAGAAAACTAAGATCATGACATCCAGCCTCTCAATTCCTGGCAAATAGATGGGGAAGAAATGGAGGTAGTGACAGATTTTATTTTCCTGGGCTCCAAGATCACCACAGATGGGGACTACAGCCCAGAAATTAAAAGACGCTTGCTCCTGGGGAGGAAAGCTATGGCAAATCTAGACAGCATACTAAAAAGCAGAGACATCACCCTGCCAACAAAAGTGTGTGTAGTCAAGGCTATGGTTTACCCAGTTGCAATGTATGGCTGTGAAGGTTGGACCATAAGAAGGTTTATAAGTGGCCAAAGAATTGAGGCCTTTGAACTATGATGCTGGAAAAGATTTCTGCGAGTCCCTTGGACTGCAAGGTGATCCAACTGCTCAGTCCTAGAGGAGATCAACCCTGACTGCTCTTTAGAAGGCCAGATCCTGAAGAAGAAACTCAAATACTTTGGCCCCCTAATGAGAGGGAAGGACTCACTGGAGAAGAGCCTCATGCTGGGAAAGATGGAGGGCAAAAGAAGAAGGGAACGACAGAGAATGAGGTGGCTGGATGGAGTCACTGAAGCAGTCGGATTGAGCTTAAATAGACTCCAGAGGATGGTAGAGGACAGGAAGGCCTGGAGGAACGTTGTCTATGGGGTTGCAATCGGTTGGACACAACTTTGCAATTAACAACAACAATTGATTGAAAGTACAGCAAATGCCGAAAGAAAGGGGGCACTTTTGCAAACAGACCATCAATGCGGTGCCCCTTCTCTGCCATGCTGGGGACTCAAAGGGCACCTGCTCGAAGCAGTGACCCTCCAGCACCAGCTCCAATGGTTAACCTTTGCTCCTTCCATTTCTCTGCCTTCTGCTTTAAAATGCCTTGGCAAGACCACACTTGAAATACTGCATCCAGTTTTGATCTCCACACTATAAAGAAAGACGTGGAGACTCTAGAAAGAATGCAGAGAAGAGCAATAAAGATGATTAGGAGACTGGAGGATAAAACATATGAAGAACATATGAAGCTGGAATTGGGGATGTCTAGTCGAATGAAAAGAAGAACTGGGGAGGACATGATAGCACTGCTCCAATATTTGTGGGGCTGCCACAAAGAAGAGGAGTGGGGTCAACAGTTCTCCAAAGGAACTGAAGGCAGGACAAGAAGCAAGGGATGGAAGCTAATCAAGGAGAGAAGCAACCTAGAATTAAGGAGAAGTTTCCTAACAGCGAGAGCAATTAAACGGTTGCAATTAAATGGAATGTCTTGCCTTCAGAAGTTGTGTGTGCTCCATCACTGGAGGGTTGTTTGTTTTTTAAAAAAAGAAGAGATCAAACAATCATTTGAGCAGAATGGTATAGGGTTTCCTGCTTCAGCAAGGGGTGGTTGGACTAGAACAGGTGCATCCAAACTTGGGAACTTTAAGACTTGTGGACTTCAACTCCCAGAATTCCCCAGCCAGCCATGGTTTGGTTTTTCCCAAGTTTGGATGCACCTGGCCTAGAGGGTCTCCTGCTTGAGGGGTCGGGCTAGAAGACCTCTAAGGCCCCTTCCAACTTTTGTTATTCTCTATTTTAGAAAGCCCACCGCACCCCCACCCCCCGGCAGGGCAGGGAGAGAACGACGCAAGCGCCACGTTTGCTTCGAGCCATTCCGCCCTTCTCCTCCCGCGGAGACACCCCGAGCGCTGGCTAAGAACCGGCCCGGAGGGAAGGCAGGCGAAATTTAGGTAAGTTTCGTTCCACAGGTGAAGTTTCTCCTTCCAGCGCCGGGGACAGACAGAGCGGCGCCCTCCAGCTCTGCTTAATCCAGTCCTCCCCCCACCTCTTCCCCTTTGATTTGCAGCCCCGTGCCTGGCCTTTCGGTGCGGAGGGGGCGGGGAAGATCGCGGGTTTTCCCGGGAAACGAAGCAACGATCTGGCCGGGTTTGGAAGGAGAAGGGAGGCCGAAGGTAATCCTCGATTAACGACCCCAGCGGAGCCCCGTCGCTGAGCAAGACACCGTGCCCCCATTCGCAGGGCCCATCAACCACGGTTAAACAAACCCCTGCTTATTCAAATGTCTGAAGCAGATCTGTCTTTTGTGCAGTGTCCCTTCCCAATTTTGAGGCCTACAAAGTTTTTCATCAAGATGGTGAGTTAGATCCCCGCCCTGTTTCATCCAGCCCCATCCACACACCCTGGTTGCACAGCCCCCAAAACAGGCCATCAATTCACTGAGGATGAATACATCTGTTGGGATGATGGTTTGAATGCTGAACCCTCCCAGGGAATTCGTAAACGTAGGTTAAATTCTAGCAAAGCATAATCTGGCTCTGGGCCAAGGAAGCTAAGGGTTCTTTTGAAAGCAAGGGTGGGGTTGGCAGACATTGCAGGTGGACAAATAGTGAGTGGCATACTGTATTTTTTGGAGTATAAGATGCACCTTCCCCCTCCCCCCCAAAAAGGGTGAAAATCTGGGTGCACCTTATACACTGAATACGGCATTTTTGGCCTCCCAAATCCCGCCCCCTTTACCAAAATGGCCGTGCATAGCCTTTAGGAGGCTTCCAGAGTGCTCCTGGGGGAGGGCAGAAATGAGCGAAAAACGGGCCATTTTTGCTCGTTTTTTCCCCCTCCAGCCCCCAGGAGCACTCTATAAGCCTCCCAAAGGTTATGCATGCTCTTTTTTGACAAACAAAGGGCCGGGTTTTGGGGAAAAAAGGGCCGGTTTTTGTGGAAAAACAGGCCGTTTTTGGGAGGTTTGCAGAGTGTAAAAACTTTTTTTTAAAAATTTGCCTCTTCAAAATCTTGGTGCGTCTTATACTCCGAAAAATACGGTAGTTACTATTCCTCTGTGGGTTTCAGACAATGTTTCTATTTTCATATTGCCCTGATGGGGAACCTATGGCACTTGTGCCACAGGTGGCATGCAGAGCCCTCTCTATGGGCACGCCAGCTGTCACCCCAGCTCAGCTCCACCACGCATGTGCAGGCGCCGGCCAGCTGACCTTCGGGTCTCTGCCGCGAATGTGGCGGGGGGGAGCAGGGCACATGCATGGGGAGGGGCACTTGCCTTGCATTTTGGGGCCTCGCACAGCTCCCCTGCGCCCCGTTTTGGCTTCCAGGTTGGTGCAAGAGGCTTTCCAGGCCCAAAATGGAGTGCAGGGGTTCATGCCCCGCTTTGGGCCTGGAAGGCCTCCTGTGTCAACCTGGAAGCCAAAATGAGGTGTGGAGGGAGGCACAGGTGGGAGGACGGGGGAGTGTGGGGTTATGGGTGCGGGTGCGCACACACTGTTGTACACAAACACGCACACTTTCGGCATGCAATGACAAAAAGGTTAGCCATCACTGCTAAAGGGCCCTAGAGCAGGGGTCCCAAACCCCTGGTTTGTGGTCTGGCATCAGGCCGCGGTATGCCAGAAACTCGGCTGTGCAAACAAGTGAAGCCCCATTTGTGGGATGCAGGCAGCATACAAAACCATGTTCCCTCCAGTCTGTGGAAAAACCTTTCTCCATGGAATCGGTCCCTGATGCCCAAAATGTTCGGGGCCACTGCCCTAGAGCAGTGTTTCTCAATCCTAATGTGTGGACTTCAATTCCCAGAATTCCCATCAGCATGCTGGCTGGGGAATTCTGGGAGTGGAAGTCCAGACATCCTAAAGCAGTGTTTCTCAATCCTAATGTGTGGACTTCAACTCCCAGCATTCCCGTCAGCATGCTGGCTGGGGAATTCTAGGAGTTGAAGTCCAGACATCCTAAAGGGCCCTAGAGCAGTGTTTCTCAATCCTAATGTGTGGACTTCAACTCCCAGAATTCCCATCAGCATGCTGGCTCGGGAATTCTGGGAGTGGAAGTGTAGACATCCTAAAGGGCCCTACAGCAGAGTTTCTCAATCCTAATGTGTGGACTTCAACTCCCAGAATTCCCATCAGCATGCTGGCTGGGGAATTCTGGGAGTGGAAGTCCAGACATCCTGAAGGGCCCTAGAGCAGAGTTTCTCAATCCTAATGTGTTGACCTCAACTCCAAGAACACCGGCTGGGGATTCTGGGAGATGAAGTTCAGAGATCTTAAAGACTTCCCTAGAGGAAGAGCAAAAACGTTCTCTTCATTTCCACAAAGAAAGTTATTTCCTTTCACTGCTCTCCCTCCTCTCTTTATAGCAGACCCCCACAGCTTTGTCTCCTGCGTCCCCCAGAAATTTCCCACCACAAAAAGTAATGCCCAATGAATTGGATGGTGAGAATCCTCAAACCCCATTTTTTGGGTCCAGTTTGGGTTCAATATGGCCATCCAGATTTTACACCAAGCAGCCAGGCATGTGCACCTCCAGACTCCTCACCTGACCACATTATGGTCAAAGGTGTTGTAAAAAGCCTTGGAGAGGACCACCCAACCACCATCCTGAACCCAGTGAGAAGAAAATCTGCCAGGCTGCATCATGCCAGACCTTTTCCAGGAAAAGAGAGAGAGAGAAATTCTGATTCCAATTTTCTTGAGCAGGGGGTTGGACTAGAAGACCTCCAAGGTCCCTTCCAATTCTGTTATTCTTCCTTTGATAAATTGACCTCTCAACTTGCAACTCACTTCTTAGCACGGGTTAAAAAGCCTCGGTATTATAGGTTTTCCCAGTTGCAATGTATGGCTGTGAAAGTTGGACCATAAGAAAGGCTGAGCACCAAAGAATGGAGGCCTTTGAACTCTGATGCTGGAGAAAATTCCTGCGAGTCCCTTGGACTGCAGAGCGATCGAACCACTCAGTCCTAGAGGAGATTAACCCTGACTGCTCTTTAGAAGGCCAGATCCTGAAGATGAAACTCAAATACTTTAACCATCTAATGAGAAGGAAGGATTCACTGGAGAAGAAACGAATGCTGGGAAAGATTGAGGGCAAAAGAAGAAGAAGGGGACGAGAGAGAATGAGGTGGCTGGATGGAGTCACCGAAGCAGTCAGCCTGAGCTTAAATGGACTCCAGAGGATGGTAGAGGACAGGAAGGCCTGGAGGAACGTTGTCCATGGGGTCACGACTTTGCAACTAACAGCATTATAGGTAGGCCCAGTGGTAGGTTTCAAAATTTTTTAGAACCACTTCTGTAGGTGTGGCCTGCTTTGTGGGAATGGCTTGCGGGCCATGTGACCGGGTGTGAGTGGTTTGCCAGCCATGTGACTGGGTGAGCATGGCCAACTTGTAAAATTTGGTGAAACTCACTTAACAACGCTCTTGCTTAGCAACCAAAATGTTGGCTCAGAAACTCTGGCATTTGAAGCACGCAAGTCTTAAAGCTGTCAAGTTACAAGAGCCTTGCACCCCTAACCCTTTAGGAAAAAAAACCCCAGGGATGTTCAAACTTGATAGCTTTAAGACTTATGGACTTCAACTCCCAAAATTCCTCCTCCAGTCATGTTGGCTCAGGAACTCTGGCATTGAAGTGTGCACGTCTTAAAGCTGTCAAGCTACGAGACCCTTGCACCCCTAGCCCTTTAGAAAAAAACAAAAACCCAGGGGTGCTCAAACTTGACAGCTTTAAGACTTGTGGACTTCAACTCCCAGAATTCCTCCTCTTGCTCTTCATCTTGATGTTGTGCAGACTGGGAGGGGAGGGAGCTGGAACCGGTTCTAAACGGCACTGTAGATTTGTGGAACCTCTTCTATAGAAGAGGTTAGAACTGGCAGGAACCCACCCCTGGGTAGGCCTCAACTTACGATCACAATAGGGAACAGAATTTCTGTTGCTGAGCAAGATGGCTGTGAAGTGAATTGCATCCGATTATGTGGCCTATTTTTTTTGCCATGTTTGTTAAATGAATCACTGCAGTTTTTAAGCGAACCATGCAGTTATTAAATGAATCAGGCTCCTCCCCACCCCTATTGACTTGGCTTGCCGGAGGCCAGCTAGGAAGGTCACAAATGGTGAGTCATGTGATCCCAGGATATTGCTGCAACCATCGTAAATAGATGCTGGTCATAAGTGTGAACCACTTGCCAAGCATCTGAATTTTAATCACACGATGCTGCAAAGGCCATAAGTGTGAAAAACGGTCGTAAATCACTTTTTCCAGTGCCGTTGAAACTTGGAACGGTCACTCAATGAACTGTTGTAAGTTGAGGATAACCTGTATTTTTGCAAGCACTGGAGACATTGTCCAGGCTCACTCACTTTTCCTAGGCAAGTCCAAAGTTCAGAGTCCCTCTGATAAAATGTATATTAATTGCTTGCCTAACCCCAATGCCATTGCCTTTTTTTATTTGGGGAAGGGGTTTGTCCCAGGTCCGCATTGTTTTAGTGGGTGGGGAACCTATTGCAAAGTTTAAAACCAATGACCTCTAGTTTGTTCCCCAAACAATTGAGCCAATGACCCACTTTCTGCCCCACACCTTTTCTGTTCCTTGCCTTTCGGCAATCCTGCAAGCATATTGCACCCAAGTAATCCCTTTTCTCTGGGGGATGATTTAATTGCACTCTTATCATCAATGGGATTGGCCTTGGGGGCTGAAAGGACAGGAAGTGCTGGGTTCAGAAAGGATGATGTCATCAGGTGCTCAGTGGTTTTCACCTTAGTACTTCCCCTGGCCATTGATTCAAACTACTTTTATTGGATTTTAATAATTGTCATGCTTAATAAGATCAAGTGAACCCTGAGCTCCCAAAATGGTCTGGGTTTGGGCAACCCAGTAATCCACCTCAAAGGTGGCTTTTTAAAAGGCAATCTGACTTTGTAATTGTCCTTGAAAATATTTTGTTTCTCATCCAGGAAGGAAAACTTTTTCAAGAAAACAAACCAACCAACAAGGAAGCCCAGCAGCCTTCGAAAAAACACTTTGGAGACAATCATGACCTGGATGAAAATATGAAACAGAAACAAAGCAAAATCGGCAAGATCTAAATGCTTCTCCATCTGATCTAGTAAAGTAGGTTGCGTGAACAGAGTTACTGTGTTGTGTGAACCCCCAAAAGGAATGAATTTAAGCTTCAGCATGTTGTGTGAACTTGGACAAATCAGGAAACTTGGTGAACAATGGCTCAGGTGACTCTACTTTAGCGTGATGCATTGCTTCTGGTCCTGCCTTCTGGTACTTGGGAGAATAGGTTGACCCCCTCTTCTTTGTGGCAGCCCCTCAAATATCATGTCTCCCCTAGTCTTTCTTTTCATTAATCTACAGGTACCCAGTTCCTGCAACCGTTCTTTATAGGTTTTAACCTCCAGTCCCCTAATCATCTTGTCCTTACTATTTTTAAGGCCAGGATTTAAAGCCTCATGGCAGTGAAGTCAGGTTGCAGGGCTGGTGGGCAAATGAGGATGATGCCAAAGAACATTGCAGCTTTAAAAGATTAATTGAGTCGGAAGGGACTTTGTGGGTAATCTAGTCCAACCCCCCCCCCACCCCAAAACAGGTGACCCTACACCATTTCTGACAAATGGCAGTCCTATCTCTTTTTTGAAGCCTCCAGTGATGAAGGTCCCACAACTTCCTAATGCAACTTCTCTTCCATTGGTTCATTGCTCTCACTGTTAGGAAGTTTCTCCTTATTTCTTGGTTGGATCTCTCCTGGATCAGTTTCCATCCACTATTCCTTGTCTGGCCTTTGGGTGCCTTGGAAAATAGCTTGACCCTTTCCTCTCTGTGGCAGCCCCTCAAATATTGGAACACTGCTATATCTCCCCTGATCTCTCCCTTCATTAGACTTTCCATGCCTTCCAAAGTCTTTTGTGTGTCCAGAACTTCCTTCGGCAAAGGAAGCCTGAAAAAACCGCAAGGTCATTCATTCCCATTGTTCTACCAAATCCTTCACTATTAATGTCCTGGACTTGGGACGACCATGGGGATTGCAACATCCATGGCTAAGCACTTGGTTATCATGCAAAACCCACAGTCATTAAGTGAATGCAACTTCCCCTCCCTTAACTCTTTTTAACTCATCCCTTATTCAAGGCAGCTGGCTTTCTGCCAGGCATCACTTAAGCACCCATTCTCCCATTAATCCCAAAGAATTCACCTACGTAATTGAAGATAAAGATGTTTATTTTATTTGAAAAGTTTTATGATTGAAATCCTTGAAGAGCATGATTCAAATTTTTTTTAAAACATTTTTTTCCAGAGCTTCTTATTTTTGAAATAAATCTGGACGTATCTCTAGTGCTCAGAGTGAGTTTTCATGGATGGGCACTTGGGATGAAACTGAATTGAGACATGAGTTGTATACAATTGTATATAATCATAGGACATACAAAACGTAGAGGTTGAGGGCCTCATGTAAGGTTTCTTAAATATGATCTGCTCCATATCAAGATATATTATCCATTTATGGAGCTCTGGCTTCTCAGTCTGACCCCTAACCTCTCTGACATCCAACCTTTTATGTGATGCTGATATTTAAAACTAAAACATATGAAGAACGGTTGCAGGAACTGGGCATGGCTAGTCTAGTGAAAAGAAGGACCAGGGGAGACATGATAGCAGTCTTCCAATATTTGAGGGTCCACCACCAAGAGGAGCGGGACAATCTATTTTCCAAGGCACCCAAAGGCCAGACAAGGAACGATGGATGGAAACTGAACAAGGAGAGATTCAACCTGGAAATAAAAATGTTCTGACAGTGAAAGCAATCAACCAATGGAACAGAAGTTGCCTTCAGAAGTTGTGGGAGCTTCATCCCTGGAAGCTTTCAAGAAGAAACTGGACTGCCATCTGTCATAGATGGTGTAGGGTCTCCTGCTTGGGTGGGGTGCGGGGTGTTGGACTAGATGACCTACAAAGTCCCTTCCAACTCTGTTTATCTATATCGTAATACATTTATTGGAGTCGTATAAGTAGGTCTCATATGCTTTCTCTCTAGATTGTACTGGTGAGTTTTTAATGTTTGTGCTCGGGAAATGGTTAAAAAAAAGACAGTCATAGCTGTGTACAATCCACCCTTCATTTGCTTTCTAAACTTGGGGAAAACTTATGGATCATGACACAAATTACCTTGCCTAATTTAGTCACGTACTTGCATGCTGCTCAGAAATAATAAACCAAATAAAGCAGATAAAATAGCCAAGACCAACCTAGGTTTCTTTTTAAGGCATTGAAAAAGAAAGAAAGCACAACATCTGTAGTGTAAATTTTGAAGAGGCTTGAAAAAAAAACACTAATGTAGGAGAGAACTAATGTAACAACAAAAATATTATAGGGCCCATAGCCCCAATCTGGTTTTCCAATGCTGCAACAGAGGGCAGGACAAGAAACAACGGATAGAAACTAATCAAGGGGAGAAGCAACTTAGAATTAAGGAGACATTTCCTGACAGAATAATCAATCATTGGAACAGCTTGCCTCCAGAAATTGTGAGTGCTCCACCAGGAGAGGTTTTTAAGAAGATGTTGGATAGCCATTTGTCTGAAAGGGTATAGGGTTTCCTGCTTGAGCAGAGGGTTGGACTAGAAGACCTCCAAGGTCCCTTTTTAAGTCCGTTCCTGGGAAAATAAAAGAAGAAAGACATTCAGGTTGGACCGTGTGCATTTAGCAATTTCAACTTCTGCATTCCTTGAATCCTGGAAAAAAGAAAAGAAATATATCTGTGGCCCAGCAAAGGTGTGCCCCTCATAATCCAATAGAAATGCATATTTTAAAGCATTGATGCAAATACCTGCTTGGCATTTATATATATTTGCGTACCCACACACTGTTGCCCTGTGGCTTTTTATGATGGAATTTCATGCTGTTGCATAAGACAAACTATGGAGTTCAGCTACTTATGATTTCAGTCAGGTCAGGTCATTAAGGGTAATTTTACCTAAGTTTGCCACTGACAAAACATTTAATTTTCCGCCGATATGGGTAGAATCTGTCCAGGAATAGGTTAGAATTCCCATCTATTTCAAGAGTCCCAGAAAATGTATGTGTTTGATATGCAAAGTTGCAAATAGGCTTGGACAAGCTTGGACAAGTTAATCTATATCCTTCTACTTTTCCCTTTAGCTGTTCTGCCCCAAACCATAACAATCACCCGACTGAGGTACTGATCTTTAGAAAAACAACTACATTCCAATGTAAATATGCTTCCGTATTTGGAAAACTCCATGGCAGTTTCTTTCTAATGTGTCTTTTTTCAAATTTTTCATAAAAAGAAAGGACAAGACAGGGCTTCCCCCAGGCCAAAAAAAAAAAAAATCTAATGTTTCACATCCGCCTAACTATTGCAATTACATTGAAGTAGTAGTGACTTTGTTACTTCACAGTTACTACTGTGAAGTAGTAACTGTCAAAGGGATCTTGGAGTCCTAGAGGACAACCATTTAAATATGAGCCAGCCAGGGCCGGATTTAGATGAAAAGAGGCCCTAGGCTATTCCATTTATGGGGCCGTTTCACCTCCCATTTTTAAGTTTGTAAATTACATGAGAGATAATAAAATACATCATTACTGTGATATATATCAATATGTTAAATGAAACATGTAATTGGTACTAACCTTTATAAAAAATGTGGCACGGATAATAAATAAAAATAAAAGGCCCCACTTGATCTTGAGGCCCTAGGCTGAAGCCTAGTTAGCCTATAGGAAAATCCGGCCCTGGAGCCAGCCGTGTGCAGCAGCTGCCAAAAAAGCCAACACAGTTCTAGGCTGCATCAACAGAGGGATAGAATCAAGATCACGTGAAGTGTTAATACCACTTGTCTGAAACGGTATAGGGTTTCCTGCCTAGGCTGGGGGTTGGACTAGAAGACCTCCAAGGTCCCTTTCAACTCTACTATTGTATTATTGTATTATTACCACTTTATAATGCCTTGGTAAGGCCACACTTGGAATACTGCATTCAGGTTTGGTCGCCACGATATAGAAAAGATGTGGAGACTCTAGAAAAAGCGCAGAGAAGAGCAACAAAGATGATTAGGGGACTGAGACTAAAACATATGAAGAACGGTTTCAGTCTAGTTTAATAGAAAGAAAGACTAGGGGAGACATGATAGCAGTCTTCCAATATCTCAAGGGTTGCCATGGGTGGAAACTAATCAAGGAGAGAAGCAACTTAGAACTGAGGAGAAACTTCCTGACTGTTAGAACAATTAATCAGTGGAACAACGTGCCTCCAGAAGTTGTGAATGCCCCAACACTGGAAGTCTTTAAGAAGATGTTGGATAGCCATTTGTCTGAAACAGTATAGGGTTTTCTGCCTAGGCAGGGGGTTGGACTAGAAGACCCCCAAGGTCCCTTCCAATTCTGCTATTGTATTGTATTGTATTGAAGATGGGAAAAATAATAATAACCAGGGTGAATGTTGTCAAATTCTCTGTTCCATTTTGATTATTGCAAGTTGCTTAGATCAACCTTTCTGGCATCAGGGACCAGTGTTGTGTAAGACATTTTTCCTCAGACCGGGATGGGGGGGCGGGGAAGGGTTGGTTTTGAACCTAGATCAGTAATGGCTAACCTTTTTGGCCCCGGGTGCCGAAACAGGAACGCGCACATTGGAGTGCTGGAAACCGGAAGAGCAGCTCCCCGGCACGCATGTGAACGCTGGGAAGCTGAGCTCGCGGTTTCTGGTGCATGCATGTGTGCCAGCCACCTGGTCTTCTGGTTTCTCGCCTGCAAAAAATAGCTGGCCGGTGCATAAATTGGCCTTGCCATGCAACAGTCAATTCCTCCCCATTCTCTTTCATCAAGGATAATATATCAGTGGGATTATACAGGCAGTCCTTTGAGCATTTACACCCATTCATTCAGCAACTGTTCGAAGTTACAGGTTTTAAGGAGAGATTGGGCAGCCATTTCTCTGAAATGGCATAGGGCAGGGATCCCCAAACTTGGCAAGTTTAAGACTTGCGGACTTCAACTCCCATTTCTGGGAGGTGAAGTCCACAAGTCTTAAAATTGCCAAGTTTGAAGACCTCTGGTATGGGATTTCCTGCTTGAGCAGGGGGTTGGACTAGAAGGCCTCCAAGGTCCTTCCAACACTGTTATTCTATATTCTATGAGCCCGTTGTCCAGCGTCCAGATTTTGATTTTAGAAAAGATGTGGAGACTCTAGCAAGAATGCAGAGAAGAGCAACAAAGAGGATTAGGGGACTGGAGACTAAAACATATGAAGAACAGTTGCAGGAACTGGGTATGTCTAGTTTAATAGAACGAAGGACTAGGGAAGACATGATAGCAGTCTTCCAATATCTCAGGGGCTGTCACAAAGAAGAGGGAGTCAAGCTATTTTCCAAAGCACCTGAGGGTAGAACAAGAAGCAATGGGTGGAAACTAATCAAGGAGAGAAGCAACTTAGAACTGAGGAGAAACTTCCTGACAGTTAGAACAATTAATCAGTGGAACAGTTTGCCTCCAGAAGTTGTGAATGCCCCAACAGTGGAAGTCTTTAAGAAGATGTTGGATAGCCATTTGTCTGAAATGGTATAGGGTTTCCTGCCTAGGCAGGGGGTTGGACTAGAAGACCTCCAAGGTCCCTTCCAACTCTGCTATTGTATTGTATTGATCCCAAGCTGAGCCAGTGTCGTGTATGAAAAAACAGCCTTACACCCCTTTTTTCCAGCCCCTTTTTCTCCAATGTTTCGTTTAGTGAGCGGTCACTAAACGAAATGACCTGCACACCTATTTGTGTTTGTGGGGAGGGGATGGCGCATCAACCTTCTCGTGGCCAGGCGAAAGGTTAAATGCTCGTGATTCATGAGAGCTGCTGAAGAATGGGGAATGAAGAATGCAGGGGGCTCCATGGAAGGAGCCTGAGTAATCTTTAAGGGTGGGGAGGTGTTTGAGGGGGGGAGAGAGCCCGGCTCCTGTCTGACTGGAAAGGCCTTGGTGGCTCTGGGTTTCATTTCAGACTGTCAGGCCTCTATCTCTCCCCTCACTCCCCACTCCTGCCTTCACGCCAGATCCTGGGAAAATGTTTGCGGAGAAAAATTTATAGAGGGGGGAGAAGAGAGGTCAGGAGAAGAAGGGGGGCCCAGCAGAGTCTCCTTCAGCTAGGGATGGTCTTGTAACCTCCTGAAGGGATGCTGAGGATGCTAGGCCCAAAACGGGGCGCATGGGGTGGCGGGGCGGTGCGCCCCCCTCCTCGCGCTGCCCTTTTTTGTTCCCAGGAGTTTGCACGCGGGCCTGCTAGGCCGAAAACATTGTGTGTGTGTGTGTGTGTGTCAAGCATGCGCAGGGGGGCGTGGGTCGTGCGAGGGGAGGTGGGGGAGTCGTGCGCAGATTGCATTTGGCGGGTGACGACAAAAGGATTGTAGGTCCTGTAGACCCAATCTGGTCTTCCAAGGCTGCACCAGAGGGCAGGACAAGAAACAAGGGATGGAAACTAATCAAGGAGAGAAGCAACCTGGAATTGAGGAGAAACTTCCTAACAGTGAGGGCAATTAATCAGTGGAACAGAAGTTGCCTTCAGAAGTTGTTGGGGCTTCATCACTGGAGGTTTTAAAGAAGAGACTGGATAGCCACTTGTCTAAAATAGTATAAGTTCTCCTGTTTGAACAGGGGGTTGGGTTAGATGACCTCCAAGATCCCTTCCAGCGCTTATTATTAAAGCAATTGTTAGATCGGGCAATATTATTGTTTTTCTGTGTTCTACTATTAACCAGCGGAAGAGCTGGCCTTGAGATGCTGTGGGTGCTTCATCACTGGAGGTTTTTAAGAAGAGACTGGACGGTCACTTGTCTGAAATGGTATAGTGCTGTGCTGGCGAACCTACCACAGATGGCACATGGAGCCATTTGTTAGAGCATGCAAGGCGTTGCCCTGTCAGCTGCAGCATGCATGTGCGCGCTGGCTAGCTGACTTTGGCCTTCATTTTCTTTTGACCTCCAGAGGCTTCAGGGAAGCCCCTTGAAGCCTCAGAAGAGCAACAAACGGCCCTACGGGCAAACCGGACTCACTTCCGGGTTGCCCATAGGGCCATTTGGAAGCCTCTGGAGCCTGGGGAGGGTGAAAAACGGGCCCATTGCACGCCAGAAACGGGGGGAGGGGGAGGTCACGCGTGTAGAATTATGGGTGTGGGCACGCCAGTGCACGACCCCCCTGCACTCCCCACCGCAGTGGGAAAAAGGTTATCCATCGCTGGTAGAAGGTCTCCTGCTTGAGCAGGGATTGGATTAGGAGACCTCAAAAGTCCCTTCCAGCTCTCTATTCTGATTGGTTGATCGCTATTGCTTGGATGGGGGGAGGGTTGGACTGGAGGATCTCCGGCGCTCCTTCAAACTCTCTTATTTTGTTTGTTTTTTCTATGATCACGTCACTCAGCCATGAGATGATTCTCAGTCATCCAGGTCCTGCTTATCTCAAAGGTGCTTTTTCAAAAGCAACTGGACTTTGCTTTTCCAGGAGGAGGATGTTTCACTTCTCATCCAAGAAGCTTCCTCAGTTCTGAATCTTTCTCGGGGAACATCAATGGTTCTATGATCACGTGTGTCCATCCCATCGAGCCCAAACCAAGTCTTGAATGGTATAGAACCGTGATGGCAAATCTATGGCATGCGTGCCACGGGTGGCACACAGAGCCCTCTCCGTGGGCATGCCAGCCACCCCCCCCAACCTAGCTCCACCACGCATGCGCAGGCGCACCTCCCGCTGGCCAGCTGGTCTTGGGGGTTTCTGCCGTGCGTGTGCAGGGGGCGGGGCACATGCATGGGGGGTGCTCGCATTGCATTTTGGAGCCTCACACGGTGCCCCCGTGTCCCCTTTGGGCTTCCAGGTTGGTGTAGGAGGCCTTCCAGGCGCAAAATGGGGCGTGGGAGGCTTGCACGCCTCTCAGTGCCCTCTTTTGGGCCTGGAAAGCTGCCTGCACCAACCTGGAATCAAAAAAATGGGCAAGGGGGAGTGCATGGGCAGGGGGAGCGCGGGGTCACACATGCATGGGTGGAATGCACGGGACGGACGCATGCACATTGCATTATGGGTAACAGGCACAAGGGCACGCTTTCGGCACCCAACGACTAAAAGGTTAGCCATCAATGGTATAGGATCTCTGAGAAGGAATGGAAAGTTTCCCTTCCCCCTTCTATTGAGGTGCAGACCGTCGCCCCTCCTTGTTAGCATATCTCCAGATAAGAAATAAAATAAGACCCGAGAACATGTTCTAATGAAAACAAAATTTAATAAAAAAATAAAAAAATAAACAAATCTATCTAATTGTTACATTTTGGCAAGAGCAATTGTCACCCACCTTCTTGGCAGACGAACAGAAGATCAAAAGTACAGAAGTCTCTGGAATGTGTGATGTATTAAGAAACGTGTTAAGAAGCATGCACAGTAAATCATTGTCAGATAAGGCCTATGACCTGCGCAGTAAATCTTCAGCTCGGCTAGCAAACAATTAACCCAGTGACAATCTCCTACCATGGCTGGGGGTTAGACTAGAAGACCTCCAAAGTCCTTTCCAAGCTCTTATTCTATGTTCCAGTGAGGACAATTAACCAGTGGAACAATTAACAACAAGGACAATTAACCAGTGGAACAGAAGTTGCCTTCAGAAGTTGTGGGTGCTTCATCCCTGGAGGTTTTTAACAAGAGACTGGACAGTCACTTGTCTGAAATGGTTCAGGGCCTCCTGCTTGAGTAGTGGGTTGGACTAGAAGACCTCCAAGGTCCCTTTCAGCTCTGTTCTAAGTTCTAAGTTATATGCTATGTTCTAAAACAGGAGCCCTGTGCATCATGCTGGGGAAATCAGCTATGAAGCATGGTGCCAAATCTACCCTTGGAGCCTTGGGGTCATAGGGCTGGAAGGGACCTTGGAGGTCTTCTAGCCCAACCCCTTACCCAAGGCAGGAGACCCTGTAGCATAGTTCCTGGCCAAATGGGTTGTCCAATCTTTTCTTGAAAACCTCCAGCCACAGAGTGCCCTCAACGCCAGGAGGCAAGTTGTTCCATTGATTCATCCTTCTCACTGCCAGGAAATTCCTCTTTATTTCTAGTTGAATCTCCCTCTAAGGAGCTTCCACCCATTATTTCTTGCCCTGCCCTCAGATGCTATGGACAAGATTATTAGTGACAGGGAAAAAAGAACAGAAGGTCTCTTATCCCCCAGGTTTATTATTGCGCATATGCAAGATAGGTCAAAAACATAAAAGATGGGAACTGGGACCAAGCAATAAAAAGCTCTTATTATGCATGTGGGGTGTGCAAGATGCAGACGGACTGGGTGTTGTTGTGGCCATCACCTCGGCTTTTCTGACCCCCCCCCCCCATCAATGCCTCAGCTTTGATGCCCTAGAGTGCATTTCAGGAGGTCAGTTGTTTTTAAAGTCTCTGAAAGGCTTCCATAAGAAATAATGGGGTTTTGCTTAGGGGAGACATGATAGCAGTGTTTCAGTATCTCAGGGTTTGCCACAAAGAAGAGGGAGTCAAACTATTCTCCAAGGCACCTGAAGGCAGGACAAGAAGCAATGGGTGGAAACTAATTAAGGAGAGAAGCAACTTAGAACTGAGGAGAAACTTCCTGACAGTTAGAACAATTAATCAGTGGAACAACCTACCTCCAGAAGTTGTGAATGCCCCAACACTGGAGGTCTTTAAGAAGATGTTGGATAGCTGTTTGTCTGAAACAGTATAGGGTTTCCTGCCTAGGCAGGGGGTTGGACTAGAAGACCTCCAAGGTCCCTTCCAACTCTACTATTGCATTGTATTGTATTGTATTATTGTATTGTATTGTATTTATGTATGTATTGTATTGTATAGTATAGTATTGTATTTATGTATTGTATTGTATTTATGTATGTATTGTACTTATGTATTTATTGTATTGTATTGTATTTATGCATGTATTGTATGTATTGTATTGTATTGTATTGTATTGTATTGTATTGTATTGGTGCGAGATGGCTACAAGAGCCCGAAAGAGTTGCATTTTGGTTGTTTTTTTTCCCTCTGGGATGCCCTCCCCCATTTATTGCTGAGACCTATCCGACATCAGTAAATTAAGCCACTGATTTACTTGACTCAGTTCACAATAACAAGAAATTGCCTCCAAGCCTCCATGCAAGGAAGATGACCACCAGAAAAACACAGTTGGAAGGGACTTTGGAGGTCTTCCAGTCCAACCCCCTGCTAAAAGCAGGAGACCCTACCCCATTTCAGACAAATGGTTGTCCAATCTCTTCTTCAAAATGTTCCGCTTTGGAGCACCCACAACTTTTAAGGCAAGCCATTCCGCTGATTGATTGTTCTCATCAACAGGAAATTTCTCCGTATTTCTATGTTGGTTCTCTCCTTGACTGACAAAGTAAAGCTTTCCGCCATCTTCACTAATCGGGCTTTGCTGTAGATAGAAGAAGCTGAGGTAAAAACTACAAAGTCTTTACTTAATACAGGGGTGTCCAAACTTGGCAACTTTAAGACTTGTGGACTTCAACTCCCAGAATTCCCCAGCCAGCCATGCTGGCTGGGGAATTTTGGGAGTTGAAGTCCACAAGTCTTAAAGTTGCCAAGTTTGGACACCCCTGACTTAATATGTTCATTATTGCGCCCATTTCCCCTCAGGCCAGATGCAAAACATTTTCAAGAAAGCTTTATTGAGTTACGATTCTAAATGTGAGGCGTCATGCCAATATTTACCTGTTTCTGTTCAGTTGATGGTGTTCATTGGATTTATTTATTTCCCACTTTTGCTATTTTGATTAATAAAGACAAAGCGATCAACATATCGGATAGTCCTTCCTCCACTATTTCCCCCACAACAATAACCCTGTGAGATAGGTTGGGCTGAGAGAAAGGGACTGGCCCAAAGTCAGCCAGCTGGCTTTCATGCTTAAGGTATGACTAATACTCACAGTTTCATGGTGATTAGATTAAAGACACATAGTCGGCTTTCATGCTTCAGTTGGGGATAGAACTCACAGTCTCCTAGTGATTGCACCAAAGTCACCCAACAATTTTTGAAGGCAAGACGGTCCACTGATTAATTGTTCTAACTGTTGGAAGGGATTTTAGAGGTCTTTTACAATACAATACAATACAATAGTAGAGTTGGAAGGGACCTTGGAGGTCTTCTAGTCCAACCCCCTGCCTAGGCAGGAAACCCTATAGCGTTTCAGACAAATGGCTATCCAACATCTTAAAGACTTCCAGTGTTTTAGTTCAACCCCCGCTCAGGTAGGAAAGCCTACAACACTGCAGACAAATGTTTATCCAATCTCTTCTTAAAAACTTCCAGTTGTTCAGCTGATTAATTGTTCTAACTGTCAGGAAATTTCTTCTTAGTTCTAGGTTGCTTTTCTTGATTAGTTTCCATCCATTGTTTCTTGTTTTGCCTTCATGGCCAGTGGGTGTTGTTGCCTGGACAAATTTGGAGAGTGTATTTGTGCTGCTGTGGGCTCTGGTCCATTTTAATCTTAGATGATCAGCGATGAGCTCACAAGGTGTAGTGGTGAAGATATTATTAGGCTGCAAGTATGGAGATCCAGCTGAACTCCAGTTCCTCCGTTTCAACCCAATTGACTTCACAGAATGGCTGTTCTTGGGAGTGGTTGAGCAGAAATGGAAAGAACATGGAGCCTCTCTGAGAGTTTCCTGCATTTGCAGTTGTTTTTAGTTGCGAAGCCGTGTCCGACCCATTGCGACCCCATGGACAATGTTCTTCCAGGCCTTCCTGTCCTCTATCATCCTCTGGAGTCCATTTAAGCTCAGGCTGACTGCTTTGGTGACTCCATCCAGCCACCTCATTCTCTGCTGTCCTTTCTTCTTTTGCCCTCAATCTTTCCCAGCATGAGGCTCTTCTCCAGTGAGTCTTTCCTTCTCATTAAGTGGCCAAAGTATTTGAGTTTCCTCTTCAGGATCTGGCCTTCTAAAGAGAAGTCAGGGTTGATCTCCTCTAGGGCTGACTGGTTTGATCACCTTGCAATTCCAAGGGACTCGCAGGAGTCTTCTCCAGCACCAGAGTTCAAAGGCCTCCATTCTTTGGCGCTCAGCCTTCCTTATGGTCCAACTTTCACAGCCATACATTGCAACTGGGAAAACCACAGCCTTGACCATACGCACTTTTGTTGGCAGGGTGATGTTTCTGCTTTTTAGGATGCTGTCTAGATTTTCCATAGCTTTCCTCCTTAAGAGCACATGTCTTTTAATTTCTTGGCTGCAGTCCCTATCTGCGGTGGTCTTGGAGCATTTGCAGTTACCCTCACCCTAAATGAGAATGAGAACATTAGGTACCCCTTCAAAGAGTAATTTGAATGCTTTTTCAGTAGATGGGAAGAAATGTGATTTTTTCCCCATTTTTTTACCACCCCACCAAATCAATAAACTCTTGGTGATTTATAACAGCCCCCCCCCAAAAAAAAAGAACAGCAAGAATTTTTTTTTAAAAAAAATTAAAATGATAAGTACTATGCCATTAACTCAAATGTTATCTTCCTTTGGTTTAGAAAAGAGGCTGCTTCTCTAAAGCATATTCATGAAGCTATGGCCTTAATAAGCATTAGTGTTCATAAAAGATGCACATAATACTGGCATGGCCTGAGGTGGAGGTGTATAGAAATGTATGGAGATGTATAGAGATATGTGTAATGAGGGACCATCAATGTTCCTGATCTAAACACCTGAGCTAAACTAGCAAACCTTTTCCAGTGGCTTCATTTAAATGTTAAAAAGTATGCATTGACATTTAATGGTCCTAATGGAAGAAAATCCCAAAGGTGCTTTTTCAAGAGGCAACTGGACTTTCTGTTTTGTTTTTTTTCCTTTGAAGACAATTCACTTCTCATCCAAGAAGCTTCTTCAGCTCAAGAAACTCCTTGGATGAGAAGCAGAACATCTTCAAAGAAAAAACAAACACACACACCAGAAAGTCCAGTTGCCTCTTGAAGAAAAAGCACCTTTGGGACAACCATGACCTGGATGACTTGAGAATCTCCATCGAAAGTAGAAAAGAATATTTATAGTTCAGGGATGAGAGGTAGGGTACTTGGTATTCCCTTTGCTTGGTTGTTTTCTTGAAGATGTCTGATTACCCATTAAGTAGCTTCATCAGTGATGTACCTAGTTTGGTAAGGATATGTCTGTAAGAAAACAACCAAGCTCAGTGAGCACCAAGGTCCTCAATTCCTTGGGACACCATATCAGGTGGCTATGGACTTGAACACTAAGGTAGTCAAAGGTAGTCAAAAAAGTCAAGATGGTGGTTGCAGCCATTTCCTGGTAACAGTGATGGAAATGCATTTCCAGCACGACTAAATGTCTATGGAGATTCACGGTTGTCCCAAAGGTGTTTTTCAACAGACAACTGGACTTTCTTGGGGTGGGGGGGTGTTCTTCATTAAAAATGTTTTGCCTCTCATCCAAGAAGCAATTGAAGAAGCCTTCAAAAACACCTTTGTTCTGGAGGCAAGTTGTTCTATTAATTAGTTGTTCTAACTGTCAGGAAATTTCTTCTTAGTTCAAAGTTGCTTCTCTCCTTGATTAGTTTCCACTGATTGCTTCTTGTCCTGCTTTCAGGTGCTTTGGAGAATAGCTTGACTCCCTCTTCTTTGTGACAACTCCTGAAATATTGGGACACTGCTATCATGTCTCCCCTAGTCCTTCTTTTCATTAAGTAGACATACCCAGTGCCTGCAACCATTCTTCATATGTTTCAGCCTCCAATCTCCTAATCATCTTTGTTGCTCTTCTCTGCACTCTTTCTAGAGTCTCAACATCTTTTTTTACATCATGGCAATTCTTCTTCTTCTTTTTCCTCTTCTTTTCCTCCTCCCTCCTCCTCCCTCTCTCTGTTCTACCAGTGATGATATTATCTAGTTGAATCATGAAACACCTGCAAAAAAGCAACCAAGTTCAGAGAGCACCAAGGACCCCAATCCTTCTCCTCCTCCTCCTCCTTGCTTTTCATCTCCATCTCCCTTCCACCTCCTCCTCCTCCTATCCTTCTCCTTCTGCTTTTCCCTTTCTGTTTCCCTCTTCCTTCCTTCTCCCTCTTCCTTTATTTGTCCTCCTCCTCAAACCCCACTAACTTCTAGCACTGATGATGTTACCTAGTTAGGACATGAAACTTCTGCAGGAAAACAAACAAGCTCAGAGAGAGGACCAAGGGCCCCTCAACCTGAATCTTTTAGGATGCTTTGCATCTGAACAGCCAACACCTTCCCTTCAACCTTCCAGTAAAGGAAACTAGCACAATGTGGAATCCAACAAAGTCAGGATGCAGAAGCCTTTCTAAAGACCATGTATCACCATTTCTTTCCAGATAGGTGGTCAACATGTTGACAAACGTACTGACCCTGTTGGAAGTGCCAGGCAGTCCGACTTCAAACTCATCCTGCCCAGCACCCTTCCCCTTGCTTGCAATCCACAAGATGAAATGAATTCCAGATAATATCTCAAGACGTCGTCCCCGTTATCTTCCTTTAAACATGCTGCTTCTTAAATCAAGACTCAAATGAATTTGAGATATCGCAAAGTCTTACAGCAATCTGCCATTTTGCACCTCCTAAAAGGTAGCAGCTCATCTTAAACCAAGTTGCTGGGTTGTTGTCTGCCAACACATTAACACAAGCTAGGTAATTTATGGTCAGTTTATTATGGAAGCCCAACATTGTCCATGAACCAGATCTTCATCTTAAGAAGATGGTTTGTTTGGTGACTTCCATTCCAGGAGAAGGAGATTCTAAGGAGAAGAAACAGGTTTTATTAACTTGAGTTTAGACTATTCTATGAACCCAGGGAAATTTTTTCAAAGTGTTTTAGGAGGAAATACAATTGCAGAATAACAGAATAATAGGCTTGGAAGGGATTTGGGAGGTCTTCTTCTCCAATCCACTGCTCAGACAAGAAGCCTTATATAATTTCAGACAAATGGTTGTCCAATCTCTTCTTAAAAATTTCCAGTGTTGGAGCTTTCACAACTTCCTGGTGGCATGTTGTTCCACTGACTCATCAATTGTTCTCACGGTCAGGAAATTAATCCTTAGTTCTAGGTTGCTTCTCTCCTTGATTAGTTTCTATCCATTGCTTCCGGTTCTGCCTTCAGGGCCTTTGGGGAATGTTGACTCCCTCTTCTTTGTGGCAGCCCATTACTGTCATATCACCCCTAGGCCTTCTTTTCATTAAACAAGACCTATGTTTTACCCACAAAGCCAAGGTTTGTTTGGTTTCATTGAAAACCTTTCTGTTTAGAGCTGAAAGGACAGTTTAAAGCCAAAAGGTTTTATCTGCTTCTGCTCTGTCTGAATCTCATCCTGGCTTTTTTGCTTTTTTGCAGACCCAGAAAATGCCAAAAGTTGCAAGCTTTGTTTGATCCTCTTTCTTCTCACATCTTGATGCAAGGCTTTTTCTTTTTCCTTTTGCCTGGTGTTTTAAGCCCTGAAGTCAATGTCCCAGTAGACAAACCCATGCCAGGAATCCCCAACAGTCAAACAACTCTTGATGTTATCTGTTAATTGATCAGTTTTACTGCTTTGCATAAAAAGGATTATTTCAAGGAATAGAGAAGTTATTTCAGACAAGGCCCATCACAGCATGGGGGCCCTGGAATAATTCCTCCTATGGCTCTCCCTCAGGAAGTTCCCAGATCCAGGCGTTTTATTTTATTTTATCTTTTATTTTTATTTTATTTTACTTTACTATATTTTAGTTTATTATTTTTTAACATTTAATATTTTGTTTTATTTTTATTTTACTTTTTATTATTTTATTATATTATAGTTTACTTTATTTATATTATATTATATTATAGTTTACTTTATTATTATTATTTAATTTTTTAACATTTAATGTTATTTTATTTTACTTTTTATTATTTTATTTTTATTTCATTGATTTTTTTATTTTATTCT
Source organism: Natrix helvetica (assembly GCF_964273705.1). Lineage (NCBI taxonomy): Eukaryota > Metazoa > Chordata > Lepidosauria > Squamata > Natricidae > Natrix > Natrix helvetica. The sequence goes on from NC_138549.1 coordinate 167,838,658, forward strand.
TTTTATTTTATTTTGACTTTTTATTTTATTTTGTATTTTATTATTTTATTTTAAATTTTATATTATATTTTATATATTATATTATATTTTATTTTAAATTTTGTTTTTATTTCATATTTTATTTTAAATTTTATTTATATTTTACTTTATGTTTTATTTTTATTTCATTGATTTTTTATTCATTCTTTATTTTTTATTTTACATTTTTTATTTTATGGTGTATTTTATACCATCACTCCTCCTCTTCCTGTGGGGAATGGAAAGTTTTCTATCCTCAGCATTCTTGCCCATCAATACCCCCACCTTTCTTTCTCCTGCTTCCTCATTTTCTTACTCCCCCCCAGTCAATTAACTTTAAAATAATTCAATCAGTTGGTGCCATTTACGACTGCGAAAATACTAATTGTTTTGGAGGAGATTTATTTTTCTAAGGGAAGAGCCTGGTGTATAAGGAGAAGTTTGTGTTAACCCTTGAAGTAGCATGGAGCATCTTTGAGGAGGGCAAGACTCGTTGGCTGGGGTTATCAACAGGATTGTTCCATGCTGCAGCATTCCTCCACCCCTACAGAATGTATTTATCTTTACCAGGTCTGGGAAGTAGGCAGGAGTCCATTGGAGTTGAGCAGCTAGGAAGGAAGGAAGGAAGGAAGGAAGGAAGGAAGGAAGGAAGGAAGGAAGGAAGGAAGGAAGGAAGGAAGGAAGGAAGGAAGGAAGGAAAGAAGGAAAGGGCAGGCAGGCAGGCAGGAGTAAGAGTAGATGGGAGGAAGGAAGGAAAGAATGAAAGAAGAAAGGAAGGGAAAAAAACAGAAAAAGTCCTGTAGCAATTCCAGTATACTCTTTATTGCAGTCAGTAAAGGCAGTCCTCCACTTATGTCCACAATTGAGCCCAGAATTTATGTTTAAGTGAGAAATTTGTTAAGTGACTTTTGCCCCATTGCTATTTGTTGAGTGAATCACTGCTGTTGTTAAATTAGTCACCCGGTTGTTAAGTGAATCTGGCTTCCCCACTGACTTTGCTTGTCAGAAGGCCGCAACAGGGGATCACATAACTCCAGGACACTGCAACCATCATAAATATAAGTCAGTTGCCAAGCATCTGAATTTGCAATGGTCGTCGGAGTGTGAAATATGGCCATCACTTTTTTTTCAGAGCTGTTGTAACTTCGAACAGTCACTAAACAAACTGTTGTAAATTGAGACTACCTGTAATGGAATTTTTAAACCTTGTCCCTCCCCATCTCATCTTTGGTGTACAGGTCTGGGGCACAGCACACCAGAACAACTAGACACAAGTGATGGCATTTTTCCTGAATGCCATCTCTCTGCTTAACAACTAATCCCCACAACACTGTCAAATTATCTACTAAGACTGTATTACTATTATTCGTCTCTTCCTTCCTAGTACCTATCTCTTTCCACTTATGACTATAACCATATTGCTTAATACAATAGCAGAATTGGAAGGGACCTTGGAGGTCTTCTAGTCCAACCCCCTGCCTAGGCAGGAAATCCTATACCGTTTCAGACAAATGGCTATCCAACATCTTCTTAAAGACTTCCAGTGTTGGGGCATTCACAACTTCTGGAGGCAAGCTGTTCCACTGATTAATTGTTCTAACTGTCAGGAAATTTCTCCTCAGTTCTAAATTGCTTCTCTCTTTGATTAGTTTCAACCCATTGCTTCTTGTTCTACACTCAAGTGCCTTGGAGAATAGTTTGACTCCCTCTTCTTTGTGGCAACCCCTGAGATATTGGAAGACTGCTATCATGTCTCCCCTAGTCCTTCTTTTCATTAAACTAGACGTAGCCAGTTCCTGCAACCGTTCTTCATATGTTTTAGTTTCCAGTCTCCTAATCATCTTTGTTGTTCTTCTCTGCACTCTTTCTAGAGTCTCCACATCTTTTCTACATCATGGCGACCAAAACTGAATGCAGTATTCCAAGTGTGACCTTACCAAGGCCTTATAAAGTGGTATTAACACTTCATGTGATCTTGATTCTATCCTATACTGTATCTGTGCATTTTGTTTTTGTTGCCTAAATGTAGAACCTTACTCTTTTCACCATTGAATTTCATTTTGTTAGATAGTGCCCAATGTTCAAGTTTGTCAAGATCCTTCTGTATCTTTAGCCTATCTTCTGGAGTGTTGGCTATTCCTGCCAGCTTTGTGTCATCTGCAAATTTGATGAGTTCCCCATTTATTCCCTCATCCAAATCATTGATGAAGATGTTGAAGAACACTGGGCCTAAAACAGAGCCTTGGGGTACTCCACTGCATACCTCCCTCCATGTAGATGCAGTTCCATTGAGGACTACATGTTGAGTGCGGTTGGTCAGCTTTTATCTTTAAAATTTATATTGTTTTATTTGTTTCCTAGTATAATTTGATTGCTTTTTTAGTAACCTATGACTATCACTAAATTTTGTATCATGATTCTTGATGAATGTATTCTATTTTATTTTTCTTTATGTACAATGAGAGCATCTGCACCAAAGACAAATTCCTTTTGTGTCCAATCACACTTGGCCAATAAAGAATTCTATTCTGTTCTGTTCTGTTCTGTTCTATTCTATTCTATTCTATTCTATTCTATTCTATTCTATTCTATTCTATTCCATTCCATTCCATTCCATTCTAATAGTTTGATGTAGCAATAGCAATGGCTATTAATTAAAATTAACCAGTTACTAATTACTATCAAACTTAAAGTATTGACCATAATGTAAATATGGTGATATGAACAAATTATTATTGTTACAAGTATGAGTACAACTATTATTACACTATTATCGATAGTTAAAACCGATAGGAAGGCAATGTAGAATCGAGAACTGTAAAAGCTAAATATGTAAGCCGATACAGAGGGTTGTAAAACTACTTTATATTGTTATGTCTTGTTTTTTTCCTGTATTTGTTGTTGTTTTTTCCCTGTTTTTAAAGGTTAAAATGTTCAATAAAAACTATTTTTTTAAAAAAACAATAGCAGTAGCACTTAAACTTATATACAGCTTCACAGTGCTTTACAGCCCTCTCTAAGTGGTTTTAGAGTCAGCCTTTTGCCCCCAACAATTTAGATCCTCATTTTACCAACCAATAGAAGGCTGAGTCAACCTTGAGCCAGTCAGGATTGAACTGCTGACAGTTGGGCAGAATTAGCCTGCAATCCTGCATTCTAACCGCTGCGCCACAGCTCTTAACCACAGTATAGTAGGTAAGGTGCTGGCCTAGAAGCCAGGAGACTTGGGTTTTCCTGGTTTCTAGGATAACTCAGTCTTTGTGAGAGTTCTAGTTCTGTCTTAAGTGTTATGTGCTGGGTGAAAATGGAGGCGAGGCCTTGAGTGACTTCCAACAGCTCTTTATTCAACACTGCCTGTGAGGCAACTGTTTCAACCTGGCTGACACAGCTCCTTTTATAGGGAAGCTGATCAGCCCACAACCAATCAGGAGAGAGTATTTTCCCGCTCCAACAGAGGACCAGATTGAGAACTTCAACCGACAACTAGATACAGTACATAACATTAAGCATGCCAGCTGGCTGGGGGACTTTGGGCCATCACTTTCTCTTAGCCCAACCTACCTCACAGGGTTGTTGTCAGGGAAATAGGAGGAGGAAGGAGTATTAGGTGTGTTCATCTCCTTGAGTTTATAACCTGTCAGGTTATAAAGACGATATGTGAGAGTGCCTGTACCAAAGTCACCCAGAATTTATTGAATGGTTGATTGGATTCATTGAATCGAGCCGTTATGTGACTGAAGGAGCCATTCCAGTGAAAGGTTCAAATTCAGTTTTCTCCGGCTCTGACACATAATGCAGGATCTGCTTGAACCTGTTTAATGTTCTGGCACAGTTTGCTAGGCCAAAGGACAGAATTATATTCTGCCTACATTACCGTGTGGGTCTTCGAGGGGGGGGGGGAACAACCTGTAGCTTACATCTGGATGGGGAAAGGTGAGGTAGAAGTTGACCATCCACTTGTGAGAACAAAGAAAAGAATTTTTGGCTATCCAGATTGAATGTTCGGGCATGGATTTATTTATTTGTTTCTCTTCGGGATTTTGGGTTTGAAAACCCACGGTAGGTTTAGGATAGTGTGCTGGTATGTCTAAGGACATACTTAACTGGGCTTATTTTTCATTGTTTGTGGCTTCTTCCCTTCCTATTTCCTTCTCCATTCCCTCCTCTTCCCCTTCCCTTCCCCCTTCCCTTCCTTTCCCTTTTCCCTTTGCTTCCCTTCCCTTTTAATTTTACTTCCCTTCCCCCTTCCCTTTGCTTTCCCTTCCCTTCCTCCTTCCCTCTTCCCCCTCCCCTTCTCCTCCCCCTTCCCTTTTCACTTTACTTCCCTTCCCCCTTCCCTTTTCTTCCCCTTCCCTTCCCCTCTCCTCCCCTTCCCTCTCCCCTCTTCCCCCTCCCCTTTCTCTTCCCCTCCCCCTTCCATTTTCCCTTCGCTTCCCTTCCCCCTTCCCTTTCCTTCCCCTTTCCTTCCCCTCCCCTTCCTCCTTCCCTCTTCTTCCTCCCCCCTCCTCCCCTCCCCCATTCCCCTCCCTTTGCTTCCCTTCCCCCTTCCCTTTTCTTCCCCTCCCCTTTTCTTCCCCCTTTCCTCTTCTTCCTCCCACCCCCCTATTCCCCCTCCCCTTCCCCTCCCTCTTCCCTTTTCACTTCCCCCTTTCCTTTTCTTCCCTTTCCCTTCCCCTCCCCTTCCTCCTTCCCTCTTCTTCCTCCCCCCTCCCCCTTTCCATCCCCTTCCCTTTTCCCTTCGCTTCCCCTTTTTCTTCACTTCGCTTTGCTTCGCTCTCCTTCCCCTTCCCTTCCATGCTGGATTCCAGAGCCAAATTATGGTTATGGCTTCAGAACAGCCTCCTTCCAAAAAAAGATGCCTCAAGAACAACACCTTCAGGATTAAATTTTAACTTCCCTTGGAATCTCTGGTCGAAATCTTGTTATTTTACAACAGCACCTGCACCGTAAATCATTGCAACATTCTCCCCTCTCAAATCCAACAAGAGACTTGTCAACATCTGTCTTGGTAGGCAAATTCTGCTTGGTCAACTCCGGGAATACTGCCGGCTGGGTCAAAGTGACCTTAACTTCAACTCAGGAGGGCAGCCGGCATGTCGGTGGACGGCTCCGGTGGCATCTGACCTTAAGCTGCCCGGGTCTCCAAAGTGAGCAAGGCTGGCCAGGCATTCAGGAAGCTCTTAGCCAAACATGGATCCAGACTAACCTGCCTCAGCCCTTTACCTGTCCAGAGGCCAAGGGGGTAAGTAGTCAGGAACAGCCCCCCCCCCCCAAATGACAGCGGAGAGTTTCATCTGAGAGGGCCTCTCCCAGCCTGCCCAAACACTCCCCGGAGACTTTTTCTTTCCGCCGTGTCCCCTTTGCCTTCTTCCATCCCTGAGCGGGACAGACTGACGGAGTCGCCCTTAGCTGTACCTAAAATAGTATTGAAACAGAAGAAGAGAGTTACAACTAAAAAGAAAAAGAAAAAACGTTAGGGTTTAAAAAAAAAGAGGAAAAAAGATTCAAATAAATTGAATATTTCACATGTAGGATGCATTTTGGCTGCGTGCTGGAAAAAAAAGCAGTAAATTATTCTATATCTATTTCTGTCTGTCTGTCTGTCTGTCTGTCTGTCTGTCTGTCTGTCTGTCTACCTACCTACCTATATTAGTGAAGGTTAGTGTGTAATAATTAGCTTAAACCATTGAGTGCTTTTCATATATATATTCTCTGTGTGTGTGTGTGTGTGTGTGTGTGTGTGTGTGTGTGTGTGTATGTATGTATGTATGTATGTATGTATGTATGTATGTATGTATATATATGTTGTATTTGTGTTGCCTGGATAGTCCTCTAATGAGCCGAAGGACAGAAAGGGGGAGTAGTGAGCTCCCTCCCATATTTGGGCATACCAGGGGTTGTAACACAAATACATACATACATACATACATACATACATACATACATACATGTGCTCTGGCCAGCTGAGTTCACCCTTTTTTAAAGCCATTTTTCGCCCTCCCCAGGCTCCAGAGGCTTTACAGGAGCCTGGGGAGGGCGAAAACAGCCCCCCCCCGGAGGCCCTCCAGTGGCTTCATGAGCTTCCCTGACGCCTTCGGAGTGCTCAAAATGACCCTCCGATAAAACCGGATGTGACTTCCGGTTTGCTCGGAGGGTCGTTTTGAGCGCTCCGAAGGCTTCAGGGCAGCCTCTGGATGGTCCCTGAAGCCTTTGGAGTGCTCAAAAGGATCCTCCGAGGGTCGTTTTGAGCGCTCCGAAGGCTTCAGGAACCGTCCGGAGGGTTCCCTGACGCCTCCGGAGGGAGTCTGGGGGGCGCGGGGAGGCTGTTTTCGCCCTCCCCAGGTTCATATAAAGCCTCGAGCCTTGGGAGGGCGAAAAAAGCATGTAAAAATGGGGGGGGGAGCGCACCTGTAGTGCGTGCATGCGCCCTGGGGGGGTCGCACATTGCATTATGGGTGTGCCACATCCACACATGACCCCCCCTGTGCTCCCCCCAATTATGGAATGCGAGCCAAAAAAGGTTCACCATCCCTGCACTATACATTTACACACACACACACACACACACACACACACACATATATATATATATATATGTACACATACATATATATACACATACTACACACACACACACTATACATTTACATATATATATGTGTGTGTGTGTGTGTGTGTGTGTTTTCGTAGATTTTCACGGGTGTAGGTATGCTGGTTTTGTTGTATTCGGTTCTTTTCCCATGTAAGATTGAGATTGTCTTGGCAACGTTTCAACGAGATCTCACTCACCATCTTCAGGTTGTTGTCTTTGGCTTAAAGTGCGACCGGAACTGCCAGCACCAATCAGCACCAATCTACCAATCATGATACAACCACACAACCAATCATCCCACCTACTCAAACAAAGCCAGCACTCTATCCCATCCCACCAAGATTTACAGAAAGACGGCAGCTCCGTTCGCACTTTAAGCCAAAGACAACAGCTTGAATATGGCGAGTGAGATCTCGCTGAAACATTGCCAAGACTGTCATTGTGTTAATTGGTTTGCCAACTTGTGCTTATATTCTGAGTTATACAGTAGACTGAACTGTTTCTTATCTGACAATGATTAATGCGCATGTCACATAATACGTCACACATTTTTTACTTTCCTTCTGATATTCCGTTCGCCTGCTGATAGGGTGGGCAACATAACTCTGCCAAAATGTAGTTAATTGAGTTAGTAAGATTTGTATTTTATTTTATTTTATATTAAAGTTGTTAATTAGAATATGCTCCGGGTTTTATTTCTGCTTAAACGGAAATATGCTGCTTGGAAAGCCAATGGCCACACCTCATTAATTCAGGGTGAAACTTCCCCTGACAAAGACAATCTCAATCTTACACGGGAAAGACTAGTATAGATCTATTTCAAGCTATTTAGCTCTCATCAGCTAGTCATACCCTTACTGGGAATCGAACCAGGGCTGTATTGCATATTAGGCCGATGTAATTGCCACTAAGCCACAGGCTCTCTTCCTTATGGCTAGCTGATGAGAGCTAAATAGCTTGAAATAGATCTATATTAGTCTCCCTTTATTTATTTATCAGCACAAATACAACACAAATATAAAAAAGCAACATTAAAAATAAAAATATGGTTTTCTGCCTGGATGGTCCTTTGTAATGAGCCAAAGGACAGAAAGGGGGAGTAGTGAGCTCCCTCCCATATTTGGGCATACCAGGGGTTGTAACACAAATACATATATATAAATATTCATTTATATATGTATATATACATACATATACATATATACACATACACACATCATACATGCATATATATGTATGTATGTATGTATGTATGTATAATTATATATATATATATATATATATATATATATATATATATATATATATATATATATATATATATATATATATATATGAAAGAAGAAGAAAAAGCAGTCAACAAGTTGAACTAATCATTACACTAATCTTCAAATCGTTCTGTTAACCATCTGTTATTGTATTTAGCACATAAAATGTCCACAAACAGTTTCCATTCTCATATAAAGCTGTCTAGTCCATTATCTCTAATCATTTATTTTTTGTTTTATTTCTTTTTCTGTTCTTTATTTTACTTTTAATGATAAAACAATTTTTTTTTAAAAAAAAAGAGTTAGCAGGGATCTCGGAGGTTTTCTAGTCCAACCCTATATGTTTTAGCCTCCAACTTTTTTTTAATCATCTTTGCTGCTCTACTCTGCATACTTTCCCAGACATCAACATCAATTTTGTATTGTGGTGACCCGAATTGGACTCAGTCTTCCAAATGATGGCCTGAGTAACGTGGGATTAAGTAGTGCTACCTCTTCTCGTCATCTTGACGCTATTGCACTGTTGATGCAGCCTAGGCCTGCCTTAGCTTTTTTTGCCAATTGCTGCACACTGTTGGCTCATACTTAAGATGTAAGAAAGGGTATTGATAAACTTAAAGAAGCTTAAGGATCCCACCACTCTCTATCAAGATCACTTTTATGCAGATGTTGTGTGTTAATCTCCGCGCCTACATATATCAGCGGATAAATTTGGGTGTCAGTATGAGGCCCAAGGACTCAAAAGTCCTGTATTGTTGTGACATTTTTTAAGTGCGAAGGCAAACTTGGTCTGGTTGTTGATGCATTAAAGTTTTCTAAATATAAGAGATTCATTGCTAAAACCACCAAGATAGAAACCAGAGGGTCATGAGTTCTAGTCCTGCCGGAAGCCAACTGAATGACTTTGGGCCCATCATGTTCTATCAGTCCTAGGGAGCAAAAGGTGAAGGTAAACCACTTCCAACATTCTTGCCAAGAGAACTGCAGGAGTCAATTCAGGCAGTTAAAAACAGCCAACTTGGAGAAGAGAGGAGAGGAGAAGAAGGACGGGAGAGGAGTGGGGGCAGGGAGTGGAGAAGGAAAGGAAAGGGGGAAAGAAAGGAAGGGAGGAAGGAAAGGGAAGGGTAAAGGAAAGGAAGAAAGAAAGGTAGAAATGAAAAGGAAAAGGAAGGAAAGGAAGAAGGAAAGGGAAGGGAAAAGGAAAAGGAAAGAAGGATGGATGAAAGGAAGGACAGAAAGAAGAAAGGTAGGAATGAAAAAGAAAGGAAAGAAAAGGAAGGAAGGAAAGGGGGAAGGAAAGGAAAGGAAGAAAAAAGTAAAGAAGAAGGAAAGAAAGGGAGAAGGAAAGGAAAGAAAAAGGAAGGAAGGAAAGGGAGTAGGAAAGGGAGAAGGAAAGGGAAGGGAAAAGGAAAAGGAAAGAAGGATGGATGAAAGGAAGGACAGAAAGAAGAAAGGTAGGAATGAAAAAGAAAGGAAAGAAAAGGAAGGAAGGAAAGGGGGAAGGAAAGGAAAGGAAGAAAAAAGTAAAGAAGAAGAAGGAAAGAAAGGGAGAAGGAAAGGAAAGGAAGAAAGAAAAAGGAAAGAAAAAGGAAGGAAGGAAAGGGAGTAGGAAAGGAAAGGAAGAAAGAGGTAGAAATGAAAAGGAAAGAAGGAAAAGGGAAGGGGAAGTAAAGGGAAGGGGAAAGGAAAGGAAGAAAGAAAGAAAGAAAGGTAGAAATGAAAAGGAAGGAAGGAAACGAAGGAAGGAAAGGAAGGAAGGCCATGCTGATGAGGAACATGTCCATAGGATTGTAAAGGCATCAGGTTGGGAAACGTTGAGGCAGATCAGGAAGTGGCCTGCACAGTTGCTTGAGTAACAGATTTTGAAATGGGAAATAAATTCTCAAACAAACACCAGTTGCACTAGAGATGACCCTGGCCTGATGCAGAACTAGCAAGGGAGAAAAAAAAGTATATGCGGGGTGTGTATGTCTGTCTGCGCAGGCTTGCACGCATGCTTCAATGTGCAGTGAAAGGAATCTCCATTCATCATGAGCTGGTTGTCTTCCCAAAGCAATGGTTTTTCCTTTTACATTCCAAATGCAGAGCAAATGCTATCAGGACAGAGAACTGCGGTGTGTTTTCTTCAGCTGCCTTCACTCACTCAGCATACTTTTAACCTGGTCACTCCGTTGATTCCTTTTCTAAATTGTGCAGTACAACTAATTAATCAAATGGGATTGGATTGCAACAGCACACTGCACCTGTGAAAGAACAGAATAACAGAGTTGGAAGGGGCCTTGGAAGACTCCTAGTCCAATCCCCTGCTCAAGCAGGAGACCCGATACCATTTCAGAAAACTGGTTGTCCAATCTCTTCTTAAAAGCTTCCAGTGTTTGAGCACTCACAACTTCTGGAGGCAACTTGTTCCATTGATTAATTGCTTCTTGTCCTGCTTTGCACAATAGATTGTCCCCCCCCCCCTTCCTTGTTGGAGCCCCTCAAATATAACACTGCTATCACATCACCTCTAGTCCTTCTTTTCATTATATATCTAATTCTTTTAATTGTTTTTCATGTGTTTTGGCCTCCAGGCCCCTAATCCTCTTTGTTGCTCTTCTCTGCACTCTCTCCAGAGTCTCCACATCTTTTCTACATCGTGGTGACCAAACCTGAATGCAGTATTCCAAGTGTGGCCTTACCAAGGCATTACAAAGTGGTATTAACACTTCATGTGATCTTGATTCTATCCCTCTGTTGATGCAGCCTAGAACTGTGTTGGCTTTTTTGGCAGCTGCTGCACACTGCTGGCTCCTATTTAAATGGTTGTCCACTAGGATACCAAGATTCATCTCACAATTACTACTGAGCTAGGTACCATCTGTTCTATATCTATACCTGTTCTATAACTTCTCGTCTGTTTTCATCTCCTTCCTTCTCCTCCTTCTCCCTCATCTCCTTTTCCTTCTCTCTTACCATCTCCTTTCTCCTCCTCCTCCTCCCTCTCTCTCCTTCTCCTTCTCTATTAATGCAGCCTAGAACTGTGTTGGCTTTTTTTTGCAGCTGCAGCACTCTGCTGACTCATATTTAAGCAGTTGTCCACATGGACTCCAAGATCCCTCCAAGATACAATTACTATTTTTGAGCCAGGTACCCGTGCATTTGGTTTTTCCTGCCTAAATGTAGAACTTTTCTCACCATTGAATTTCATTTTGTTAGATAGGGCCCAGTGTTGAAGTCTGACAAGATTCATCTGGATCTTAAGCCCATTTTCTGGAGGGCTGGCTATTCTTGCCAGCTTGGTGTCATCTGCAATTTGATGAATTCCTCATCTATCCCTCACCAAATCATTGATGAAGAACAATTTGGGTCCTCATTTTACCGACCTCGGAAGGACGGAGGGCTGAATCAGCCTTGAGCCTAGTGAGATTTGATCTGCCAAATTGCAGGCAGCCGGCAGTCAGCAGAAGTAGCCTGCAGTACTGCACTCTAACCACTGCGCCACGTGGCTCAGTGTTGTCTAACCCATATTTTTCTATGTTATCAAATAGTAGGATACCCCATACCGTTTCAAACACATGGCTGTTCGGACTTGTATTTCACGTACACAACACACACACACAGATACAGGTAGTCCTCAACTTATGACCACAACTGAGAGCAGAATTTTTGTTGCTAAGCAAGACATGCCCTGTATTACTACTATTAAGAGAATCGCTGCAGTTTTTCTCTAAATCACGTGGCCTTTAAGCGAACCCAGCTTTCTCAATTGACTTTGCTTGCCAGAAACTGGTTGGGAATAGCAATAGCATTTAGACTTATATACCGCTTCACAGCGCTTTACAGCCCTCTCTAAGCGGTTTACAGAGTCAGCCTGTTGCCCTCAACAATCTCGGTCCTCATTTTACCCACTTTGGAAGGCTGGAAGGCTGACTCAACTTTGAGCCTGGTGATTTTGCCAAATTGCAGCAGTTGGCAGTCGGCAGAAGTAGCCTGCAGTACCGCACTCTAACCACTGCGCCACCGTGGCTCATAGATCCAGGATGCTGCAACCATTGTGAATACATGCCGGATGCCAAACAAACAACTTTTGTTCACGCGAGTGTGGGGATAGTGTGTTGTTTGTGAATGAGAGGACTGGTTGTAAGTCACATTTTTTTAGCACCGTTATAATGGCCACTAAAAGAATGGTACTAAAATATATCACTGTAGTACAGTGATTAATAGGAAGAAATAAAATTAGATCCGTACAGGTAATCCTCAACTTATGACCACAATTGAACCCCAAATTTATGTTGTGAGACATTTGTTGTGAGTTTTGCCCCATTGTACAACCTTTCTGGCTGCATTTGTTAAGCCAGTCATTGTGAAGTTTTCAATCGTTCTGACGTTGTCAGTCGTTGTGAAGTTAGTCACATGGTTGTTAAGTGAATTCAGCTTCACCATTGCCTTTGCTTGTCAGACAGTCGCAAAAGGGGATCACATCACCCCAGGACACTGCGGCCGTCATAAATATGATTCAGTGCCTGAATTTTAATCACGTCACCATGGGGCTGCTGCAATGGTCGTAAGTGTGGAAAATGGTCCTAAGTCACTTTTTTCAGTGCCATTGTGTCTTCAAACGGTCATTAAACGGACTGTTGTAAGTTGAGGACTACCTGTACAGTTGCAATTCTCCTATTTGCCCCTTTCCTTCTGTTTTTTTTTTTTTTTAAGTATGCCCGTGTATCTTCCAGAAAAATGGCTGCCGTAAAGGAGATACAAAACATTCAGCAGACAATCTGGGGATTCCGCCGGCAATCTATTAGCTGTAAATTATTTTTACGTGAGTGACATCAGACTTGACTCTTGGCAAAACAGTGTTAAGTTAGTGGGTAATAAAACAGCTTGACGCTAATAATGTCTTCGGCTTGATAAATTACAGCGGGGATCAGATAACGGTTCTTGAGTGTAACTTTGAACCAAACCCCGGGTTGAATAAGTGTGCCTGTCTTTGCTCTGCCTTGTTTTCCTTTTAAGTGGGGGGCGGGATGGGATGGGGGGATGACATGCCAAGCGGCTCCTTTAACATTTTTATAAGCGAATCTTCCTATGCTCTGGAATTGGATAGGAGTGTTGCCTTTTCATTTTCGTGCCGTTTAGCAAAGAGGACGTTTCTCCAAACAATAAGAATGGTGTATCTCTGATTTGCTTCACACTAAGAAAACATGTATCCATGCATACTGTGCTGTTAGTAGAAGCTTAAGCAACAAATATCTGTAATCTCAAGTCTATGAGAACGGAATGCAAGGATGGGACAGGACAGGACAGGATAAAATAGAATTAGAAACCTGAGAAATAGAAATAAGAATAGAGTAGAGTAGAGTAGAGTAGAATAGGGTACAACAGAAGAGAATAAAATAGAATTAGAAGAAGAAATAGAAATAAGAATAGAGTAAAATAAAGTAGAGTAGAGTAGAGTAATGCCAAACTGATTTTACAGGTAAATAAGGCAAGGCTGGTGCATGATCTAGAGATCTCCATTCTTTCTCTACTTATCACTTCTTTGATAACACTTTCTATTCTTCCCGTCGTCGTCCTCCTGCTCCTGTTCCTCCTCTTCCTCCTTCCCTTCCTTCTCTGTTTCCTTCTCCCTCTCCTTCTTCTCCTTCTGTTCCCCTCTCCTTCCTTCTCTTTCCCCCCTCCTTCTCCTTCTCCCCTTCCTCCTCCTCCTTCTCTGTTTCCATTTTGTTTTTCCTTCTCCCTCTCCTCCCCCTCCTCCATCTCCTTCTTCCCATCCTTCTGCTTCTCCTTCTCTCTCTCCCCCTCCCCTTCTCCCTCTCCTCCTTCCCCCTCCCCTCCCCCTTCCTCTCCTCTGCTTCTCCTCCTCCTGCTTCTCCTCCTCCTTCTGTTTCCATCTTGTCCCTCCCTCCCCCCTCTCCTACTTCCCCCTCCTCCCCCTTTTCTCCCTCTCCTCCCCCTCCCCCTCCTTCTCCCTCTCCTCCTACTCCTGTTTCCATCTTGTCCCTCCCCACCTCTCCCTCCCCCTCCTTCTCCCTCTCCTCCTTCTCCCCCTGTTTCCATCTTGTCCCTCCTCCCCCTCTCCTCCCCGCCTCTCCCTCCCCCTTTTTCTCCCTCTCCCTCTTTCTCCCCCTCCTTCTCACTCTCCTCTTCCTGTTTCCATCTTGTTCCTCTTCCCCCTCCCCCTCCCTCCCCCCTCTTTCTCTCTCTCCCTCTTTCTCCTCCTCCTTCTCCCTCTCCTCCTCCTCCTCCTGTTTTCATCATCCCTCCTCCCCCTCTCCTCCTCCACCCTCCTCTCCCTTTCTTCCTCTCCTTCTCCCCCTCTCCTCCTCCATCTCCTCCTCCTCCTCTTGTTTTCATCATCCCTCCTCCCCCTCTCCTCCTCCACCCTCCTCTCCCTTTCTTCCTCTCCTTCTCCACCTTCCTCTCCCTTTCTTCCTCTCCTTCTCCCCCTCTCCTCCTCCATCTCCTCCTCCTCCTCCTGTTGCCATCTTGTCCCTCCTCCCCTTTCTCCTCCCCGCCTCTCCCTCCCCCTTTTTCTCCCTCTCCCTCTTTCTCCCCCTCCTTCTCACTCTCCTCTTCCTGTTTCCATCTTGTTCCTCTTCCCCCTCTCCTCCCCCTCCCTCCCCCCTCTTTCTCTCTCTCCCTCTTTCTCCTCCTCCTCCTGTTTTCATCATCCCTCCTCCCCCTCTCCTCCTCCACCCTCCTCTCCCTTTCTTCCTCTCCTTCTCCCCCTCTCCTCCTCCATCTCCTCCTCCTGTTGCCATCTTGTCCCTCCTCCCCCCTCTCCTACCCCCCCTCTCCCTCCCCCTCTTTCTCCCTCTCCCACTTTCTCCCCTTCTTCTCCCTCTCCTCCTCCTGTTTCCATCTTGTCCCTCCCCCCTCCTCTCCCTCCCCCTCTTTCTCCCCCCTCTCCTCCTCCTTCTGTTTCCATTTTGTCTCTCCTTCTCCCTCTCCTTCTCCGCATCCTCCTCCTCCCTCTCCCTCTCCACCTCCTCCTTCTTCGTTTTCCACCTTGTCCCTCCTTCTCCCTCTCCCTTCCCTTCCCCCCTCTTCTTCTCCCTGTAGTGGCAATGCAGGAGGACCATTGATATTGCAAGGAGTTAATGGCCAATTTTGATTCTCCTTCCAGAAATAGGAAAAGCCTGAAAGTTTCGAGGTTATTCTGAGCTGCCCTGTTTGCTTTCTACTCTTGCCTGCTGGGCAAAGGGGAAATTGGGGGTGGGAGTCGGGGATCTTCCCATTGTTCCACAGCTGTGAAAGTCTCAGGCTTTCAATTCCCATCCCAGAGACATGTGCCATCCAGTCAAGGTCACGTCTTACTGTCTCAGGGCTGGTCATAGCACCAGGTGTTGATAAGAACCTTGGAGTTGTGTTACTTGTGCGGAGCTTCTGCACAGAACCTAGCATGGAGTAGCGTGGAAAGCGGCCTCCTATGGGGCATCTCTGCTGGCATTATTAAGGAGTTCCTGGCAACTTAGGAAATAGTTGGGTATCTTCTTGCTTGGCAGGTCTGATTTTTATGTTCTGCTTTTATTTAATAATCAAGCTTAAGATGCATTTATTTACTGGAATATTCATTGTCTTCTGAGCCAAAAGAACCGATCACCCGAGCACCTGATCACTGCACTGACACTTGGCAAAACACTCCTCCTTTTCCCTTTATTTCTCTTTCTCCTGCTCCTTCCTCTTCTCTTCACTCTTTGTCTCCATTTCCCTTCCTTCATCTGCTTTTCTTTCTCCTCCTCCTCCTCCTCCTCTTCCTCCTCACTCTTTGTCTCCGTTTGCCTTCCTTCATCTGCTTTTCTTCCTCCTCCTCCTCCTCCTCCTCCTCCTCCTCCTCCTCCTCCTCCTCCTCCTCCTCCTCCTCCTCCTCACTCTTTGTCTCCGTTTGCCTTCCTTCATCTGCTTTTCTTTCTCCTCCTCCTCCTCCTCCTCCTCCTCCTCCTCCTCCTCCTCCTCCTCCTCCTCCTCCTCCTCCTCCTCCTCCTCCTCCTCCTCCTCCTCCTCCTCCTCCTCCTCCTCCTCCTCCTCCTCCTCCTGCTGACCAAGGAGAGATTCAACCTAGAAATAAAGAGGAACTTTCTGTCAGTGAGAGCAATCAACCAATGGAATAGAAGTTGCCTTCAGAAATTGTGGGAGCTTCATCACTTGAGACTTTCAAGAAGAGACTGGACTGCCATCTGTCAGAAATAGTGTAGGGTCTCCTGCTTAAGCAGGGGGTTGGACTAGATGACCTACATGGTCCCTTCCAACTCTGTTAATCTCTTATCCTCCTCACTCTTACCTCCATTTCCCACATGTCTCCAGGGCACTGCAACGGTCATAAATACGAGCCAGTTGTCAAGCATCTAAATTTGGATCATGTGACCGTGGGGATGCCACAACCATTCTAAGTGTGAAAAATGGCCATAACTCACTTGTTCCAGAGCCGTTGTAACTTCGAACGGTCACTAAACAAACTGTTGTAAGTTGACAACTACCTGTAGTTTGAAAAACACCACTGCACAGAAATTGATTCTGTGTTCTGTGAAAAACCTACAGTATTTTTCGGAGTATAAGACGCACCAAGGTTTTGAAGAGGCAAATTTTTAAAAAGTTTTTGCACTCTGCAAACCTCCCAAAAACGGCCCGTTTTTTGCGAAAACGGACCCATTTTTTCCCCCAAAAAAGGCATAGCCTTTAGGGGGCTTGCAGAGTGCTCCTGGTGGTTGCCCCCCCCAAACGAGCAAAAAATGCCCTGTTTTTCACTCATTTCTGCCCTCCCCAGCCCCCAGGAGGACTCTGGAAGCCTCCTAAAGGCTATGCACGGGGTTTTGGGAGGTCAAAAATGCTGTATTCAGTATAAGACGCACCCAGATTTTCAGCCTCTTTTTTGAGGGAAAAGGGTGCGTCTTGTTAGGAATGTAAGCTAACAGTTGGGTCAGCAATATATAAACCATGATGGTAGTACATATATAAACCACGATGGTAGTACTGGTACCACTCTCATTACGCCTCTCTGCGCACTCGCTCTCCTAACGGGGAGCTTGCTTACCTAACGCGTCTTATACTCCGAAAAATACAGGAAGTACTGTGTTAAAATTTCCCTGAAGTTTTCTTCTGTGTTATTGACTACGCCACATTTGTTAAGTGAACCACTGCACTTCTTAAATGAGTAACGGTTGTTAAGGATATCAGGCTTCCCCATTGACTTTGCTTGTCAGAAGGCTGCAAAAGGGGATCACGTGACCCAGCGGTGGGTTCCGGAAGTCACTACTCCCCGCTTGCTCATGGACGTACCACGTGCGCATGTGCAATGCAATAAAAATTATTCTCCGCATGGGTAGAAGCCCAAAACAAGATGGTAGCGCTTATGGTACACTTGGAGAACCGGTTCGGGGGGGGGGGGGGGTGGCAGGCCAAATCACTACCAGTTCGGCCGAACCTGTCCGGGCTGGTAGGAACCCACCATTGACATGACTCTGGAATACTGCACCAGTCATAAGTATGAGTCGGTTGCCAAGCATCTGAATTTTCATCATGTAGCCCTGGGGATGCTGCAACAGTCATAAGTATGAAAAACAGTCACAAGTCACTTTTTTCAATGCTGTTGTAACTTCAGTCACTAAGCAAAGTGTTGTAAGTCGAGGACTACAACGTGTAGATCACTAGTAAAAGCAGAATCATTCAGCTCTCATAGCTCATTTATACTGTGCCACATTAATATTTGTTAGATTTTTATCCAAGCTTTATTACTTTATAAGTATCTCAAGATGGCGAACATACAAAATATTCCATCCTTGTCATATTTTTCCCCACAACAACAACCTTGTAAGGTAGGTTGCAAGAGTTAGAGTGGGGGATTGGGCCAAAGTCACCTAGCTGGCTTTCAAGTCTTAGGTTAGGAGGACTAGAACTCCCAGTCTCCTGGTCATTGGCCCAAAGTCACCCAGCCAGCCTTCATGCCTAAAGCAAGATTAGAACTCACAATCTGCTGGTGACGCAACTGGCTTTCAGGCTTAAGGCAGGACTAGAACTCACAGCCTCCTGGTGATTGGCCTAAAGTCACCCAGCTGGCTTTCAGGCCTAAGGCAGAACTAGAACTCACTGACTTTGGTGATTGGCCCAAAGTCACCCAGCCAGCTTTCATGCCTAAAGCAAGATTAGAACTCACAATCTCCTGGTGACTCAACTGGCTTTCATGTCTAAGACAGGACTAGAACTCCCAGTCTCCTGGTGACTGGCCTAAAGTCACCCAGCTGGCTTTCAGGCCTAAGGCAGAACTAGAATTCACAGTCTCCTGGTGATTGGCCCAAAGTCACCCAGCCAGCCTTCATGCCTAAAGCAAGATTAGAACTCACAATCTCCTGGTGACTCAACTGGCTTTTAGGCCTAAGGGGGTGACTAGAATTCCCAGTTTCCTAGTGATTGACCCAAGGGTACCTAGCTGGCTTTCACGCTTGAAGCAAGAGTAAAACTCACAGTCTCCTGGTTTCTAGGCCAGCAATTTAACCATTACACTAAACATTCTGGGTGCTGAGATGAAGGGCATAGAGCAGTGATGGCTACACTTCCTGTCATCGCGTGCCGAAAGTGCCCCCCCCCCCCCCCGTAGCAGGCCTCCCTGCAGCCTCCTGGGATCAAAAACAGGCTGGGGGAGCATACCCCTCCGCTCTCCCCCCACCCCCTGCACATGCATGCACCACCCGCTCACCTCTCCGTGCATGCGTGCGTGTCTCCCGCATGTGCCCTGCCCCCCCCGCGTTTGCATGGCAGAGACCCAAAATCACCTGGCTGGCGGGAGGCATGTGGGCATGGGGGGTGGAGCTGAGCTGGGGTGTCAGCTCGCATGCCTGCAGAGAGGACCGTGTGGGCCACCTGTAGCACACGGGTAAAGAGGGAGTGGCCCCTCTCCATTTTCAACCTCAAAGGTATACCATGCCTACATAGGGAGGTTCCACCGAGAGGCCCGGCCTCTGGATTCTTTTCTTATCTATTCAAATTGCCTTCAGAGACAGGAGTCACAGAAGTAAAATATTTCAAAGTTCTTTGCCTATTTCTTTCTTTTTTTGGAGGGGGGGGGGGAGAAGAATCCGCTTTGCTCTAGTTGCCCTGACACCAACCAACCTTCAGGAAACCCGTTTTATTTTTCCAGCATTTGAAAGAGAAAGAAGAAAAATGCTCGTGTCTCCCGAACCGGGTTGAACACGGCACGATAAAGATTCATCTTTCAAGACAATAAAAGCAAAGGTTGATATTCTCCACCGACTGTATTTTTCTTTCCTTTTTCTTTTTTTTTGAACTTTATTGTCATTAGGGATGTAAACCCAAGGCAACCAGATAACCTCTTTTCCCGAAACCGTTCTATTTATTTCTGTAAAGTAATTTGTACAATTTATCTTAAGAGATGGAAGTTTATGGTTCACTTTGAACTCCAGGTTCTTGACTCTTAAGTGCAGCCTCTAAGTGATGCCATGACCCACAGAGCAAGATGAAAAAGTCACCACGGGCTTCCAGAGTTCTTGGACCTCCCATTTCCATCTGTGGTTGACATCTCCAGGTTAAACATTTCCTTCAGTGGGGGCCTAACAGGATCTTTCTGTACGATTCCACGCTGGCTCTTTGGGAATTGGGCAAAGTTTAGAAATGGGGTCATCTATCTGTCTGTTTGTCTGACTGTCTGTCTGTCTGTCTGTCTATCATCTGTCTGTCTGTCTATCTATCTATCTATCTATCTATCTATCTATCTATCTATCTATCTATCTATCAACTCTATCATCTATCAACTATCTATCTATCATCTATCAACTATCTATCTATCATCTATCAACTATCTATCTATCTATCTATCTATCATCTATCAATTCTATCTATCTATCTATCTATCTATCTATCTATCTATCATCTATCAATCTTTCTATCTATCTATCTATCTATCTATCTATCTATCTATCTATCTATCTATCATCTATCTATATTTATCTATCATCTATCTATCATCTATCAACTCTATCTATCTATCTATCTATCTATCTATCTATATCTATCTATCTATCTATCTATCTATCTATCTATCTATCTATCTATCTATCTATCTATCTATCTATCTTCATTCATTCATTCACATAGTCACTTATTTATTTATTTGTAGCTCACATTGATTATTTTTTTACAAAGAGCCCAAGAGGGTGAGTGTATCCAGTACGTCTTCCTCTATTTTCCCCCTAACAACAATCCTGTGAGGTGGGTAGGGCTGAGGGAGTGCAACTGGCTCAAAGTCACCCAGTTGGCTTTCATGCCTACAGTGGGACTCACAGTCTTCCTTCCTTCCTTCCTTCCTTCCTTCCTTCCTTCCTTCCTTCCTTCCTTCCTTCCTTCCTTCCTTCCTTCCTTCCTTCTTTCCTTCCTAGGTTGACTTAACCTTCCATCTTTCTGAGGTGGGTAAAATGAGGACCCAGATTGTTGGAGACAATATGCTGACTCTGTAAACCACTTAGAGAGGGCTGTAAAGCACTATGAAATGGTATCTAAGTGGTATATAAGGTATATAAGCACTTAGCTATTGCTTTCTTGCTTGCCTGCTTTCTTGCTTCTTTCCTTCCTTCCTTCCTTCCTTTTTCTTTCTTCCTTCCTTTCTTTCTTTTTCCCTCCCTCCTTTTCTTTCTCCTTTTTTGTTTCTTTTCTTCCTTCTTTCCTCCCTCCTTCCTTCCCCCTTCCTTCCTTCCTTTTTTCTTTTTTGAGGCCGAGATGGCACCTTCCATATTAACTTTCAGAAGAGTTCTCAGCTTCTTTTTCATGGCATATGGGGGGGGGGCATAAGGTTCCCCCAAAGTAGGGGCAGTTGGTCAAGGGACCTCTGGTCTTTAACACTGGTTTCATGGTCAGCTGATGCTCAAGGAATATTTATTTTTCTTCCTTCCTTCCCTCCCTCCCTCTCACCTCTCTTTTTCTTCTCTCTCTCTCTCCCCCCTGTCTTTCTCTTCTCTTCCATCCCCTTCCCCTCCCTTCCCTCCCATCCCCTCCCCTCCCTCCTTCCCCCTTCCCGTCCTTTGCCTTCCCTAGTTGCTGAAACTGCAAGTGGCAGAGACAGATTGGGCTGGGCTTGGGAAATCTTACCGAGGTTTGTTTTTCACCATAATCAACTCATTCTCTCACGCACACCTTGGTTTTTTTATTCTGATACCATCTCTTAGCCAAACAAAATATGCCATTATTTGTCTTGTTTCACACCTAGGCCCACTTTCTGCTGCCTCCAGCAATCTTGCTTTTTAAATGTATTACTCTCAAGATATTAAACTAATTGACAAGAGAAAAAGTACACATATATGGATGGATGGATTGATTAATGTCCGTGTTGAATTCGCTCCATCACTGGAGATTTTAAAGAAGAGATTAGATAACCATTTGTCTGAAATGGTATAAGGTATCCTGCTTGAACTGGGACCTGGACTAGAAGACCTCCAAGGTCCCTTCCAACTCTTGTTATTCTGATACTTGGTGATCACAGAGGTAGATCTCCAGGATGATCTGTCTGCAGTCTGATCTTTTAGATCTTCCAACAGTGTATGTATCAGCACTGTAACTAAATTCATTCACCTTGGTCCAACACCCTTCTGTTAGCTGTCTTATTCTTCTCTTTCCTTTTACCTTTCCTATCAATAAGGGACTTCTCAAGAGAACGGACTCTTTACATAATGCAGGATAATTTGAACCTGCTCGCTTGTGTCTCAGGTGAGAACTCCGAGTTGATTCGTTCAATGATCTATTGGTTTTTTCTTGGCTGTTCATGGTATTGCAAACGAAGGCAAATATATGGCACATATCACAGGATAATACAATACAATACAATACAATACTAGAGTTGGAAGGGACCTTGGAGGTCTTCTAGTCCAACCCCCTGCCTAGGCAGGGAACCCTATACCATTTCAGACAAATGGCAATCCAACATCTTCTTAAAGACTTCCAGTGTTGGGGCATTCACAACTTCTGGAGGCAACTTCTGTTCCACTGATTCATTGTTCTAACTGTCAGGAAATTTCTCCTCAGTTCTAAGTTGCTTCTCTCCTTGATTAGTTTCCACCCATTGCTTCTTGTTCTACCCTCAGGTGCCTTGGAGAATAGTTTGACCCCTGAGATATCGGAACGCTGCTATCATGTCTCCCCTAGTCCTTCGTTCTATTCAGCTAGACATACCCAGTTCCTGCAACCGTTCTTCATATGTTTTAGTCTCCAGTCCCCTAATCATCTTTGTTGCTCTTCTCTGCACTCTTTCTAGAGTCTCCACATCTTTTTTACATTGTGGCGAACAAAACTGAATGCAATATTCCAAGTGTGGCCTTACCAAGGCCTTATAAAGTGGCATTAACACTTCACGTGATCTTGATTCTATCCTATACTGTACCTGTGCATCTAGATCCATAATGTTGCAGGATCCAATCAGAATCAGTCACAGGGTGAGAGAGTTTTCTTCTTTCAAGCTTTTGGACTCATGCTGGAGCCCATCCACAGGGAACTTCTTGTTCTCCAGGATGTGTGCCATAGAGTCATAGAATAGCAGAATTGGAAGGGATCTTGGAGGTCTTCTAGTCCAACCCCCTGCTTAGGCAGGAAACCCTACACCACGTCAGACAAGTGGTTATCATGTTCATGGTATTCTCAGCAGTCTTCTCCAACACCAAAGTTCAAAAGGGTCAATGCTCTTTAGGCAAGAAAAACCAAAGGCCCAGGTATAGTACAGGTGGCACCTGGCTCAATAGTAGTAGAGAGGGATCTTGGACAACCATTTAAATATGAGCCAGCAGTGTGCAGCAGCTCCCCCCAAAAAGCCAACACAGGTGTAGGCTGCATAGACAGAGGGATAGAATCAAGATCCCGTGAAGTGTTCATACCATTTTATAATGCCTTGCTAAGGCCACACTTGGAAAACTGCAGTTTTGGTTGCCACAATGTAAAAAAGATGTGGAGACTCTAGAAAGAGTGCAGAGAAGAGCAACAAAGATGATTAGGGGGCTGGAGAATAAACATATGAAGAACAGTTGAGGGAATATCTAGTCTGATGAGAAGAAGGACTAGGGGAGACATGATAGCAGTATCTATCTGTCACAAAGAAGAGGGAGTCAAGGTATTCTCCAAAGCACCTGAAGTTGTGAATGCTGGAACTTTTAAGGAAGAGAATGGATAACCATTTGCTTGAAATGGTGTAGGGTTTTCTGCCTGAGCAGGGGGTTGGACTAGAAGACCTCCAAGGTCCCTTCCAACTCTACTATTCTGTTCCTATTCCTGTCCTGCTTCTTCAAAGTCTAATTTTCACTTCCATAGAATGTCACCAGGAATATTTCTGGGCTTTGTAAGTATAGACACATCATAACAATACAATAATACAATAGCAGAGTTGGAAGGGACCTTGGAGGTCTTCTAGTCCAACCCCCTGTCTAGGCAGGGAACCCTGTACCATTTCAGACAAATGGCTATCCAACATCTTCTTAAAGACTTCCAGTGTTGGGGCATTCACAACTTCTGCAGGCAAGTTGTTCCACTGATTAATTGTTCTAACTGTCAGAGAATATCTCCTCAGTTCTAAGTTGCTTCTCTCCTTGATTAGTTTCCACCCATTGCTTCTTGTCCCACCCTCAGGTCCCTTGGAGAATAGTTTGACTCCGTCTTCTTTGTGGCAACCCCTGAGATATTGGAAGACTGCTATCATGTCTCTCCTAGTCCTTCTTTCTCTTAAGCTAAACATACCCAGTTCCTGCAACCGTTCTTCATATGTTTTAGCCTCCAGTCCCCTAATCCTCTTTGTTGCTCTTCTCTGCACTCTTTCTAGATTCTCCACATCTTTTTTACATCATGGCGACCAGAACTGGATGCCATATTCCAAGTGTGGCCTTACCAAGGCATTATAAAGTGGTATTAACCCTTCACGTGATCTTGATTCTATCCCTCTGTTGATGCAGCCTAGAACTGTGTTGGCTTTTTTGGCAGCTGCTGAGTATCTTCTCCAACTTCTGAGTATCTTTTCCTCAGACCTCATGGCTGCTCTACCAAATGCTAATTGGCAGCACATTTCTTGGCTGCTTTTTCCTTTATTGTTGGTGCTGATTCTAGAAGACAAATACCAGTCACCACTTCAGTATCTTCCTTATTAGTCCTAAGGTTGATCACACCCACTGGCTTTATTTTAGAGCAATTTGTCTTTATCAATCACATGAAAATGATTGGAAGCTTCAGATCCTCTCCCATCCCCCTGCTAATACCTGTGCCATAAAGCCCCCCAATGTCAATTTGTGGTGACTACAATTTCAAGTCCACTCAGATGTCTTGGTAACATATAGAAGTGGCTTTCCACAACCACCTTCTAAGAGTTATTTTTCTTGTCATTGAACCCTAAACTCTGGGATCACTTGATAGTCTCCTATCCCATAGTAACCAGACCTGATGCTGGTTTGCTTCCAGGACCAGAGGTTTGCTATCAGATAACTGGGCTTGTACTTCCTAAGTGTCCCATCTGTAGATGATTTGTTGTTGTTATTAGTTGCAAAGTCATGTCCGACCCATCGCGACCCCATGGACAATGTTCCTCCAGACCTTCCTCTCCTCTACCATCCTCTGGAGTCCATTGAAGCTCACGCCAACTGCTTCGGTGATTCCATCCAGCCACCTCATTCTCTGCCTTCCCCTTCTTTTGCCCTTTGTCATTCCCAGCATGAGGCTCTTCTCCAGGGAGTCCTTCCTTCTCATTAGGTGGCCAAAGTATTTGAGTTTCCTTTTTCAAGATCTGGCCTTCTAAAGAGCAGTCAGGGTTGATCTCCTCCAGGACTGACCGGTTGGAACGCCTTGCAGTCCAAGGGACTCACAGGAATCTTCTCCAGCGTCATAGTTCAAAGGCCTCAATTCTTTGGCCACTTATAAGCCTTCTTATGGTGCAACCTTCACAGCTATCCATTGCAACTGGGAAAACCATAGCCTTGACTATATGCACTTTTGTTGGCAGGGTGAAGTCTCTGCTTTTTAGGATGCTGTCTAGATTTGCCATAGCTTTCCTCCCCAGGAGCAAGCATCTTTTTATTTCTTGGCTGCAGTCACCATTTGCAGTGATCTCGGAGCACAGGAAAGTAAAATCTGCCACTACCTCAATTTCTTTGCCAGGAATTGAGAAGACCGGATGCCATGATCTTAGTTTTCTTAATGTTGAGTTTTAAACCAACTTTTGCACTCTCCTTCTTCACCTGCATCAAGAGGCTCTTTAGTTCCTCTTTACTTTCTGCCATTAGAGTGGTGGTGATTGAAGTCCCAATAAAGGAGAATATTTGTAGCTCAGGTTTGAAATGAGGGGTCCTTGGTGCCTCTGAACTTAGTCGTTTTCTTGCAGGCGTTTCATTACCGAAATAGGTAACATCATCAGTGCTAGACAGTTTAGCATTGATGATGTTTCCTAGTTTGTCTGCAACAAAACAACCAAGTTCAGATGGTTAAGGTGTGTGTAACAGTAGTAACAGTGGCTCTGATTCTCTTAATTGAATAATTAAAAATGATTTATCCTAATCACAAATGGCACTCAGTAAACAGTTGACATTAGCTATTAAAGATGGTGTTCCCTGACCTATCCCCCCCTCCAGTTGGAGACTGACGGAAGAAATTAAATTAATTTAGTTAATGATTGAATGAAAATCTTTCAATTTTTGGAGTATTAATGGAGTAAACCGATATATAAGCTTTCACAATTCGTATCCCTCTGATGTTTGCAAGCAGTTTGTTATTGAGAAAACTGTAAACAAATGTATGTTAGTGCAAGCTTCATTTCTTTTTATTTTTAAAAAAATCAAAACTAATATAAGAATGGTGCAAACTGAATTGATGAGTGTGAGAATGGTGGAAATGAAGTGATCCGATTTGCAAAAACAAGAATGAAAGACCTTCGTTGGCCCATTCACAATTCCAGAGAGATTGTTCTGCTGATCCAGTTCTGGACTGCCATAGGTCAGTCTGGGGATGATGGGAGCTGTAGTCCGAAGCATTCAGACAGAACCACCGCTCTCCAATGTTGCTTGTCTTCAAAGCCAAGAACAGGTCAAATGGATGGCCCTGCTAAGATGTCACCCAAAATTGTGTCATTCCTGTTTCAATGTGTTTACTGTGAACAGAGCAGGATTGATAGTACTCTGGAAGGTTCTTCATGTTACAGTATCAGAGAGGAACAGTTGTCCTGTTTTGGCAAGAAAGCTCCAAACATTTATGAAATCAACAGAGGCTGAAATTTTAAGTCTAATATTAGTCACCCCTTTTTTGACCATTGCAAACCGCTCTACATGGGGCTGCCTTGAAGAGCACCCAGAAGCTCCGGTTGGTGCAAAATGCAAAATGCAGCGGCTTGCATGGTTTAGTGCATAGCTTGGTGTGCACAGGTATCATCTCCCCTCCGGGAGTGGCATTGGTTGTCGATTTGCTTCGGGTGCAATTCAAGGTGCTTGTTGTCACCTTTAAAGTCCTTCATGACTTGGGACCAGGTTGTCTGAGGGACCGTCTCTGTAACAATCCAGATGGAGCAAAGATGTGATCCTCTTGGCAATTTGCAGTCCAGTTCTGGTAGCCCAATTTTATGGGAGACCATTTAGGAGTGGGAGTGAAGGGTGGAGTGATAATAGAAGGTGGGTAAGTTTCTAGCTGAGATTTCACTTATTTTAGATGCACTATTTAATGAATTAGTTAAGCCTCAACTCCAAGCAACAGAATGGATATGTTGGGAATTTTAAGGGGGAAAGAATATCTTAGCTTTCTTCCAGGATGGATGGAAAAATGGAAGGATGAGAGGATAAAAGAATGGAAGGATGAAATAAGGGAAGGATGAAGGAAGGATGGAAATGTGGAAGGTTGAGAGGATAAAAGAATGGAAGGATGAAATAATGGAAGGATGAAGGAAGGATGGATGGAAGAATAAAAGGATAGAAGGATAAAAAGATGGAAGGATTAAAGGATGGAAGGGTGGGAAGGATGGGAGGATAAAAGAATGGAAGGATGGATGGAAGAATGGAAGGATAAAAAGATGGAAGGATGAAAAGATGGCAATGTGGAAGGATCAAAGGATAAAAGAATGGTAGGATGAAGGAAGGATGGATGGAAGAATGGAAAGTTGAAGGATAAAAAGATGGAAGGATGGAAGAGTAGAAGGGTGGAGAGATAAAAGGATGGGAGGCTAAAAGAATGGAAGGATGAAAGAATAGGATGAAGGAAAGATGGATGGAAGGATGAAGGATGGATGGATGGAAGAATGAAAGGATAAAAATATGGAACGTTGAAAGGAAGGACTGGCAGACATCTTCCTTACGGCCTGAAGATTTTGTTTATCTGCTGTTTTACTAAGTTGCTGTTTAATTAACCAGCAATTTCTATTCAGCTGGCGAGGTAGGTAGTTTTAAATTATTGGGATACGCAGTATGATTTTCATGTACTTCCTGCCTCCCAGTTGCCTAAAGCTGTCTCTATGTTTTTTCAGATATTCTGTGAAGGTTTGTCCCTAATAGTCAAAAAAGTTGATTTTGGGAGCTCCTGCAGCCTTGTGGCTGCAGTTGATTTGTTCTTACGGTATTAAATTTTATAATATGAAATTGGGGAATTGGTTCGTTGTTAATAGAAGTTTAAAAAATATAAAGTACATGCATAAAGCATTCTCCTTGTTTAGTGATGAAAGATTGAACTCCCCTTCCTGAATCTTTTTTTTAAAAATATCAATAATCTTTTTTAAAAAATTAAATATTCACTGTTTCGGTCTTGTATGAGTGCATATCTGAAGTCAAGTTATCCTTTCTACACATCTGTGAAATGTCAGAGGCTCAACTGGGCTTAAACCAAGATTAATTCATCGAGCAAATACCTGGAGCCAGTGGTTGGCTTGGACTTCAAGGCCAACAGAGATACTTACATTGTAATTCAGCCCTGGCTTAATTTTTAGCGCTGGAGAATTCCTGGGATCAATGCCAGATGAGCGTGGGGAGGTGAAGGGGGAAGAAGTGCCAGTTATAAGACTAATCCCAGCATTTTATTCATTTAGACAAGAGGAGATGGAGCCCACAGCTCTGGAACATGTTGACCAACTTTGACTCGGACAGAACAGAAGGATGCCTGGTGCTTTTTCAACCCTTTGAATGTAGACTTGTTTCTATTTTATAACCTGATTCCCCAAAGATCTTGATAATTATGGATTACTTAAACTTAGATCAATCACAGATCATGTTTCAAATCGATGACTACATTCGGGGGTGGTATTCACTTACTTTCCCTAAAAGGTAAAAGTTCCCCTCGCACATATGTGCTAGTCGTTCCTGACTCTAGGGGGCGGTGCTCATCTCCATTTCGAAGCCAAAGAGCCAGCGCTGTCCGAAGACGTCTCTGTGGTCATGTGGCCGGCATGACTAAACACCGAAGGTGCATGGAACGCTGTTCCTTTCCCACCAAAGGTGGTCCCTATTTTTCTACTTGCATTTTTTACGTGCTTTCGAACTGCTAGGTTGGCAGAAGCTGGGACAAGTAACGGGAGCTCACTCCATTATGCGACACTAGGGATTCAAACCGCCAAACCGCCGACCTTTCTGATCAACAAGCTCAACGTCTAAGCCACTGAGCCATCGTGTCCCTACTTTCTCTACCGGTTCGCAAATGTGAGCGGGCCCACCTGCGATTTTCACTACCGGTTCAGTTGAACCGGTATGAACCGGCTGAATGCCATCTCTGACTATGTTGTTAAATGGCTTAGATTAATTTCATTGTATGATTTGGAGGCCACTCAAGTCGAGAAGTGGTGGGTGGCTTACCCCAAAGCTGCTTTTCCGAAAAGCAAGTGGACTTTCTTGTTTTTTTGTTCCTTGAAAACATTTTGCTTTTTCATCCGAGAAGCTTCTTCAGTTCTTGGATGTGAAACGAAACATTTTCAAACAAACAAACAAATTAAAAAAAAAACCCAAGAAAATCCAGCTGCCTTTTGTATGGAAAAGCACCTTGGGAACAAGCATGAGTTGAATGAATGAAAATCTCCACAGATATCTGTGCAGGGTGGCTCACAACTTGCAACGCAGGGTGTCTTACAACAGGGTGGCTTACAACTCTCAATGCAAGCAACAATGAAAAAAAAGAACATAGATTGTAGAAAAAAATCATCAATCCATGACAAATTAAGGACTTGACATCAGAAGTGCTATTCAGCCGGTTTAGACTGGTTTGCGCGAACCGGTAGTGGAAATTTTGAGTAGTTTGGAGAACCGGCAAATACCACTTCTGGCTGGCTATGCCCCCTTCCCTCCTGCCCCTGTTGTTCCTTTTCCTATATTCCCTTGTATTTTAGCTAAGCTGATTCATGTGGCATCAGGGCTGACACTGAGAGCAGCCTTAGAGTGCTGTGCATGCACATGAAGCACGCTGTCATGGGAAAATATTTGGAATCCCACCACTGCTTGACACCCACTCCACGTCAAAGACTGGAGAAAAACTGAATATCAATGTGTAAAGAATAGCGATCTCTGGGGAATTTTATTCCAGAGAGCAGGCATGGTTAATTGTGATTTCTATTGTTTGCTGGTATTGCATTCGGGTATTGAACATGCCTACTAAAACACTTCCGAATGGGAGAGGAAGGACTTATGAATAGCCAACACTCCAGAAGATAGGCTTAAGATACAGAAGGATCTTGACAAACTTGAACATTGGGCACTATCTAACAAAATGTAATTCAATGGTGAAAAGAGTAAGGGTCTGCATTTAGGCAAGAAAAACGAAATGCACAGGTACAGTATAGATGGTACCTTGCTCAGTAGTAGTAACTGTGAGAGGGATCTTGGAGTCCTAGTGGACAACCATTTAAATATGAGCCAGCCGTGTGCAGCAGCTGCCAAAAAAGCCAACACAGTTCTAGGCTGCATAAACAGAGGGATAGAATCAAGATCACGTGAAGTGTTAATACCACTTTATAAGGCCTTGGTAAGGCCACACTTGGAATACTGCATTCAGTTTTGGTCACCACGATGTAGAAAAGATGTGGAGACTCTAGAAAGAGTGCAGAGAAGAGCAACAAAGAGGATTAGGGGACTTGAGACTAAAACATATGAAGAACGGTTGCAGGAACTGGGTATGTCTAGTTTAATAGAAAGAAGGACCAGGGGAGACATGATAGCAGTGTTCCAATATCTCAGGGGTTGCCACAAAGAAGAGGGAGTCAAACTATTCTCCAAGGCACCTGAGGGTAGAACAAGAAGCAATGGGTAGAAACTAATCAAGGAGAGAAACAACTTAGAACTGAGGAGAAATTTCCTGACAGTTAGAACAATTAATCAGTGGAACAGCTTGCCTCCAGAAGTTGTGAATGCCCCAACACTGGAAGTCTTTAAGAAGATGTTGGATAGCCATCTGTCTGAAATGGTATAGGGTTTCCTGCCTAGGCAGGGGGTTGGACTAGAAGACCTCCAAGGTCCCTTCCAACTCTGCTATTGTATTATGAGGCATGGAGTCTAATCTGTGCATGGAACAGACTGGACTAACATAACAATCTTTCAACACTGCTCAGTGCTTTTCCACAGACCCCATTCCCTCTTTCATGCCGAAGGTGCTGATGGGCCACCAGAAACATACCTACTTTTAACCTCTGTACCGTTGCCCCAAAAATCTCAAGAATGTGGCTAGGAAGTCATCAAAGCTCCAGTTGAAGCTTTGCTTTTCTGGCAGAAGAAGGCTGATACTGATGGCTTAGATCAGTGATGGCTAACCTTTTTCTCTTTGCATGCCAAAATTGTCTGCATGCGTGCGACAGCGTGTGTGTGTGTGCCCACCCCCATAATGCAGTGTACCCCGCCCCTGCGCACAAACAACCCCCTGGGCCTTCCCCACCCCTCGTGCATGCGGGCGACCCCCCCCCCCCGTGAGCCATTTTAGGCCTAGGAGGCCTCCCTGAAGCCCCCTGGAACCAAAAATGTGCCACGAGGGGGGGGGGCATTGCACCCCCGTGCACTCCCTCCATGCATGTGCACCGCCCCTGAATATGCACACATCTCCCACATTTGCGGCAGTAGACCCAAAAATCAGCTGACCAGTGGGAGGCGCACGCACATGCATAGTGGAGCTGAGCTGGATGATGGCTTGTGCCATGACGGGCTTAGATGTTCTCTATCAATTCCATGGTTTTATGACTCTACAACATGGGTGTCAAACTCAAAGCCCGGGGACCCGCATCCAGCCCGCAAGGTGCTTAGATCTGGCCTTTGGGGCTGCCCTGGAAATAGTGAAGAATCGACCTGCAGTGCCTCTTGTCAGCGAAAATCGAGCGAAAATTTTTGCTGGCAGAGTGCTCAGGCCACCACAGGGACCCCACAACACAAGGGACATCATGCCGGCCACACACACACACCGCCCCCACCCCAAGATCACACAAACCTAACGCCAGCCCTCGTTGAAATTGGGTTTGACACCCTTGCTCTACAACATCCTACCGAGAATTGAGGGTCTGACCATTTCCCCTTTCTATTAATTCCGTGTTTCTATTTGAACCTCAATGGAAAGATGCAAGCTAGAACTCAGAAACTTCCTAACAGCGAGCATGATACAATACAATACAGAAGCAGAGTTGGAAGGGACCTTGGAGGTCTTCTAGTCCAACCCCCTGCCTAGACATGAAACCCTATACCGTTTCAGACAAATGGCTATCCAACATCTTCTTAAAGACTTCCAGTGATCAGTCAGTGGAACAGCTTGCCTTCAGAAGTTGTGGGTACTGCATCCCTGGAGGCTTTTAGGAAAGGACTGGACAGCCACTAGTATTGATTTATTTGTTGGTTTGTAAACCATGTACAAGATAACAGGTATAGGTGTGAACATAAACATGAATGAAAGAAGTAAATACAGATAAATGGGGACAGTAAGACAGGGACGTAAGCACGCTGGTGCACTTATGTGCCCCCCCTTTAGGGACCTCTTAAGAATGGGGTGAGGCCCACGGTAGACAGTTTGAAATATGATAAGACAGTTTGAGATAATGAATCTCAAACTGAATTGAGTATGGGATCTCCTGCTCAAGCAGGGGGTTGGACTAGAAGACCTTCTAAGGTCCCTTCCAACTCTGTTATTCTGTTATTTAGTAATTCTACATGAACAATCTCTCTCTCTCTCTCTTTCTCCCCCTTCTTTACACTAAGGGTCGAGGAGATCTTGAGGGGGAGATTAGGAAGCCTTGAGTGGAATTATAAAGCTACTTCCCAGATTTATTCTGTCCATCGGGCTGAGAGGAGAGAGAGAGAGAGATGCCAGGGACTAGCAACATCATCCAGATGTCCATCCACTTCATTCTTGGAGCACTTTCAAGGACTTAGTACAATCTCACCCTCCCTGGTTTCACATTGCCGTAATTCACAACAGCCTCTGCAGCTTTGCAGACAGGAAGGGGATGAGTCAACCGGCTTGGTAACTGGCAGTACCATGCTATTTGCTGCCCTGTTCTTGGCGAGAGTGATTTTTGATCTCCAAGGCAGTCTGTTGGCTGCCACCGCACTTCACAACCGTACAAGAAACTGACAAAGACTTTGTGCTTATCAGACATTTCTCAAAACACCCTTTCCGGACTTCCCTGCCCCTGTAATCTAAAACTGTTTGGTTTTTTTTTTACAGATGGAGGGGTAATATTTACACATCTGGCTTTGAATAATTTTTTTATGGGAGGGGGGAACTTTCTTTCTTTCTTTCTTTCTTTCTTTCTTTCTTTCTTTCTTTCTTTCTTTCTTTCTTTCTTTCTCTTTCTAAAGAAGAAAAGGGAAAGATCATTTCACACCAAGGAAGTGTTTCAGAGTGTTTAAAGAGGTCGGCGGGGTGCTTTTAGGGTTAACATACAGAGACATTTGCAAATTTCAACTAAGCACAAGGCCAACATGCCCTGGATATCTCTCTTTAAAAAAAAAAAAAACCTGTGTCATGATGATGTGGCTTCCCAGAATCCCCCAGCCAGCTAGGGAATTCTGGGAGTTGAAGCCCATGTATCTGAAGTTTGCCACGGTTGAGAAACACAGAGATAAGGGATCACCTTCGCAACCCATTCGTTGTAACCAGATTTCATTTTTTGCCCCCAGGTTCTAGAAATCTGCAAATTCATTTTTCCCATTTGCATGAATGATAGCAGGCTTCCAATACTTAAAGGGCTGTGAGAGGGGAAAAGGTGTCATTCTAGTTTCCATAGCATTCTGAGGGCAGGATAAGAAAAGATGAAAAGTTTAATGAAAAGAAGGACTAGGGGAGACATGATAGCAGTCTTCCAATATCTCAGGGGTTGCCACAAAGAAGAGGGAGTCAAACTATTCTCCAAGGCACCTGAGGGCAGAACAAGAAGCAATGGGTGAAAATTAATCAAGGAGAGAAGCAACCTAGAATTAAGGAGAAATTTCCTGACAGAACAATTAACCAGTGGAACAACTTGCCTCCAGAAGATGTGAATGCTCCATCACTGGAAGTTTTTAAGAAGAGATTGGACACCCATTTGTCTGAAATGGTATAGGTTTCCTGCCTGTGCAGTGGGTTTGACATGGTCCCTTCCAACTCTGCTTTTCCATTCCATTCCATTCTATTCTCTATTCCATTCTATTTTCTATTCCACTCCATTCTATTATTTTAGAAGCAATGGATGGAAGCTCATCAGAGGGAGATCCAACCTAGAAATAAGGAGGGATTTCTTGACAGTGAGAACAGTTAATCAGTGGAGCAGCTTGCTTCCTGGGGTTGTGGGTTCTTGCTTGCTGGAGGTTTACAAGAAGAGTATGGACATCTATTTATCCAGGGTGATATAAAGTCTCCTTCCTTGGGCAGGGAGTTGAACTGCAAGACCTCCAAGGTCACTTCTGCTCTATAAGTCTATGATCTCGTTCTCACCCCAGAAGGAGATACTCTTAAGGTGTGCAGAGATCTATCTATCTATCTATCTAACTATCTATCTATCATCTATCTATCTATCTATCTATCTATCTATCTATCTATCTATCTATCTATCATCTATCTATCTATCTATCTATCATCTATCTATCTATCATCTATCTATCTATCTATCTATCTATCTATCTATCTATCTATCTATCTATCTATCTATCTATCTATCTATCATCTATCTATCTCTATCTATCTATCTATCTATCTATCTATCTATCTATCTATCTATCTATCTATCTATCTATCTATCTATCTATCTATCTATCATCTATCTATAATGGCTGTGTGTGTGTATGTTCCAGCATAACTCTGGAACGCCTCAAGCGATTTCAACCAACTTGGTACAAAGATTACTTACCCTCTGGAAACAAATACTGGGGGGGGGGGTCAGACACCCCTAGCACCCCTTGGGGTGTGTTTTCTGTTAAGATACAGCCTGTTGTGCCTTAACATGGCTTCTATTGTACTGCCTTAAAATGGCTTCTACTTCACAGTACTGCACAATGGGGCTCCCTCTGGTATGGGGAAAATCCAGTATTAGAAATTGCGGTAATTTTCATGGAAGAAGGGTTGGGATAAATAAATACCCAGGCAGCGCTGAGTTATCGGCTAATAGGTATTAAAATAGTCTTCTTTCCTCATCTTCTGATCTTGATTTGAAACAGAGACCATAAATCCAAGGTAGGGTCAGAGAAGATGACCATAATGTTCATTCAGTAGAGTTTCCTGTTTGCTGAAAGGTGGGTAGTGGGTATTTCAAAAGAAATTGGAGGAAAAAACTCATAATTCTACATCTCCATCTTTGACTTGGCAAAAGAAAACATCCCAAATAGATATGTTTTTATTTAACTGTCAAAACAGAAAAGGTGGCCAGCTTCCCTAGAGGAGGTTAGGATACCCACCAAAATAATTTTCTTGTCCATCATTAGGTAAGTTCTTTCTCCAAGAATAGCATCAAGCCAAATCATCACGTCATACAAATGAGCGTAAGATTGCATTTGCACCGCTCTGCTGTTGAGAGTTGATTCACATGCTCGGCTGATTCATGCACTCAGCTAATCTTGGTTAAGCATGGCCTTTTCTTTGTTTGATGACTCAGCGTGCAACCAGACTGTTTGGTTAGTTTTTGGTTCAATGTTTTGTACCGACTCAGAACATGGGTTAAGCTAGTAATTCCATTCCACTGGTTGTGTAATACCTCTTACACAATCTAAGAGGTTTTCAGGGTTCCTGATGGTACAAGAGATTCCAGATGTTGGTAAGTGTTCTTGAAAAGCAGTTTGTTGTTGTGGCATTCCTGGAGCCCATGCTATAACCTAGTCCACATTCACTTGTATTAATTTTGGTTAGTTTTACCCTTGATAAACATACTTGTGCCTAAGTGAGTTACAGTATAACAGAACAATAGGATTGGAAGGGACCTTGGAGGTCTTCTAGTCCAAACCCTGCATATGCAGGAAACCCTATACCATTTCAGACAAATGGTTGTCCAATCTCTTCTAAAAACCTTCCATTGTTGGAGCTTCACAATTTCTGGAGGCAAGTTGTTCCTATGGATTAATTGTTCTCACTGTCAGGAAATTTCTGCTTAGTTCTAGGTTGATTCTCTCTTAGATTGGTTTCCATCCATCGTTTTTGTCCTGCCTTTAAGGGCTTTGGAGAATAGCACCCCCTTCTTCGTGGCAGCCTCTTAGTTGTGTGAACCCATCAGTTAAGTTAGGGTCCAGGGTATAATTAGAACTCATAAAATGGGTTAAGTCATTAACCAGGTTAACTTTGATCTAGAAGAATTGAGGCCTTTGAACTAGGGTGCTGGAGAAGACTCCTCCAAGTTCCTTGGACTGCAAGGAGATCAAACTGGTCAGTCCTGGAGGAGATCAACTCTGACTGCTCTTTAGATCATGAAGATGAAACTCAAAATACTTTGGCCACCTAATGAGAAGGAAGGACTCACTGGAGAAGAGCCTAAGGCTGGGAACGATTAAGGGCAAAAGAAGAAGGGGACATCAGAGAATGAGGTGGCTGGATGGAGTCACTGAAGCAGTAGGTCTGAGCTTAAATGGACTCTGGGGGATGGTAGAGAACAGGAAGGCCTGGAGGAATGTTGCTCATGGGGTCGCGATGGGTCGGACACAATTTTGCAAATAACAACAGCAAGAACATAGCCCATGAAGATTGAAATGGGATCTTACGTGTCATAGGTTTACTATCCCTGTTCTAGGAAAAAGGGATGGTGTGAGATGGCTGGATTGTAATGCAGAAAATTCCACCCCCTTTCAATAATGAATAAAAGGATGTACCCCATCTTTCCTTTATATTCTAAGAGTTTTGTTGCTCAGGAGGCATCATAACACACAGTACAGCACCATACAATATGGTTCAGAACACATTCTGAGTGCCTAGGAGGCCTGAGATGAAATTCTGGGCATTTTGTGATCAAACATCAGAAAGCCAGAAGGATAAATAACCAGATAGCATCAGAATGGAAGCCGAGAAATTGTGAACATGTTGCTCCAGAGATGTGATCACTCCTTACTCTTGTCTCCTTTTAGGGAGGTGTTTAAACGGAATAGAATAGAATACAGAATAGAATTCTTTATTGGCCAAGTGTGATTGGACACACAAGGAATTGGTCTTTGGTGCATATGTTCTCAGTGTACATAAAGAAAAATAAAATAGAATACATTCATCAAGAATCATAAGATACAACACTTAGGGAAAGTCATAGGTTACTAATAAGACAATCAAATTATACTAGGAAACAAAATAAACAATAGAAGTTTTAAAGATACAAGCAACATGGTTATTTAGAACAGAACAGCAGTGAGGATGGCCGTGGGCGTTACAAAAAACTCTTGGTCTTAGAAACCAGGTAGATAAGTAACAATGTAGGTTTTTTTTTTTAAAATACAGCTTTGAGCCTTTATGCAAAGTTCCTCTTTATCACATACCAACATTGCAGTGCTCTGGGACAATTTAATGTTCTATAATTTTGTAGTTCCATTTGATTGTTTCCTACATGAAGATCTGAAGAACAAGGAGTGCAAGCTGCCTTCCGGGGATCATTGAATATTTTTAGTAGACAGGAATGTTTTTAGATACGAGAGGCGGGCAGCAATTCTGAAGACTGAGATCAGACTTTGTTGAAATATTTAACAAGCAGGGAGAGCAAGAAAAAAGATAGAATAGAATAGAATTCTTTATTGGCCAAGTGTGATTGGACACACAAGGAATTTGCCTTTGGTGCATATGCGGCAGTCCTTGAAATATTGGAAGGCTGCTATCAGGTCTCCCTTAAACCATCTTTTTGTTAGGCAAAATATATGTTCATCATATGATTTAACCATACATGCCCTCATCATTTTTCTTGCTCTTCTCTGCATGCTTTCTAGAATCTCAACACCTAGGTTATCCTGTTTGAGCAGGGGGTTGGACTAGAAGACCTTCAAGGTCCCTTCCAGCTCTAGTCTATTCTAAAGAGTCGTTAATGCTGATTAACTTTGTATAGGATAATTGCACTGGGGCTGGATCTCTGAAAGTTCTAGCCAGTT
Organism: Natrix helvetica; assembly: GCF_964273705.1. Classification (NCBI taxonomy): domain Eukaryota; kingdom Metazoa; phylum Chordata; class Lepidosauria; order Squamata; family Natricidae; genus Natrix; species Natrix helvetica. The sequence goes on from NC_138549.1 coordinate 167,875,986, forward strand.
TCATTTTGCCTTTGTTAGCCGTGATCAATACTTCTTTTTTCAGCCATGGAAGGATTGGCAGAGAGTTTTGTTTAAATACAAGAATACTTCCTCTGGGTGTGGAGGGATTATGTAAAGTGGGGAGCCAAGCTGTCACCTTTTTCTTTTTTTAAAAAAAGAATGTTATTAAAATACAAACTCCAGGTGGAAAAAAAGGTGACCAGAAAGGGAGGAGGGGGGATGAAAGAGGGAAGAGAGTGTAGGCACAGGGAGACAGGGGAAAAAAAAGATATAAACTTCTCTTTTTTCCCCCCAATGCAGCCAAGTACAAAATAAAATTATAATCTCTATTTTTTCTATACCAATTTAACAAATGCTGGCCATTCCTATAACAGCAAGCTATATCAATCTATGTTAATACCACTTTATAATGCCTTGGTAAGGCCACACTTGGAATATTACATTCAGTTTTGGTCGCCACAATGTAAAAAAGATGTGGAGACTCTAGAAAGAGTGCAGAGAAGAGCAACAAAGAGGATTAGGGGACTGGAGGCTAAAATATATGAAGAACGGTTGCAGGAACTGGGTATGTCTAGTTTAATGAAAAGAAGGACTGGGGAGACATGATAGAAGTGTTCCAATATCTCAGGGTCTGCCACAAAGAAGAGGGAGTCAAGCTATTCTCCAAAGCACCCGAGGGTAGAACAAGAAGCAATGGGTTGAAACAACAATTAATCCGTGGAACAACTTGCCTCGAGAAGGTGAATTATTCACCTTAAATGTTTTTCTTAATTATATTGGTTGATTGAATTGTACACCACGCAGACCCCCTCTATGAGTGAGGTCGGAGGCTGTGTGTGTTTGTGTGTGTGTGTCTTCCGGTATTGGAGCATTCACAAGTTATGAGGCTTGGGTGGCGTGGCTGGGTGGGCATGTGATTGGTTGGGTGTGGCCAACTTGACATCACCCACGTCAAGGGGCGCCTTGCCTGGCCTCTCCTCACCTCCAAGGCCTCAATGAGATATAGTTTCCCTGTCTATTTATTTACTACTACTGAACATCCAAAATACACTACTTAATCCTATGTATGTATGCCTTATGTGTACATACATATTACATAGCATAGCGTGTGTATAGGCACACAAAAAGATACATTATCTACTATATATACTGTATGTGTATACACACACAGCTCTTCTAAAACTATACACATTCAACCTCACTTACTGCTGTAGGGAGTTAAAACCCATCCCTCTCCTAGAAAAATGAAATATCCTAGGAAATATTGAAAAGGCAGAATATTACATTTCCCTGGATGAGAAAAGGGAGAAACGTGTTTTAAAGAGAGAATAGCTCCCGGCAGTGATCACCTTTTCTGTTCAGGACTCAAGCCATGTGGTCCTGTCCACCATTAAAACCATCTTTCCAAGCAGCCTCCGTGTTTCCAGTGTCTTTTTCCCCACTTGGAGCCGAACCCAGAAGGACATTTCTTTCAACACTGCATTTGGAAAAACACACCCAGAGTCCACTTTCTGCCACACATTTAACTATAAGTTCTGTACATTAGAACATTACACATTACCTTGTTAGAATAGTAAAGATCAAATGCCCTTTTATAAAAACAAAATATGTGTGAGGGGATTCTAAGTATGACTGGTTTTGTTTTTTGTTTAAAAAAAACACACTCGCACACACATACAAAAAGCAGTAAAATGGGAAAAAGGACCCAGCTCTTTTTGCACAACATGTCAGTTTTTCTGCTTGTGAGACATTTTATATAGGAGAACATTGCTTTTCAATCTTTTTCAGGCCAAGTAACCCCTTGATTTAAAACAAAAACAAAAAACTTCCAGAACTCTAATCAACAGACGAAGCTTTAGTGACAGAAAATTGGCTGCGTCTGGGTGATTTCGTTCTCCCCCTTATCTTTCAGGGAACTCCACCATTTTTCATGCAATCCTAGAGATTTGTGGAATATTGTTTGAAAAACCTTGCTCTGAAATCCCTTAGAATAAATTTGCATATTGAAGAGAAGTATTGCAGTCTAGCCTTCTGGCTGACGTTTCTATTTTTTATTCATTGATTGATTGAACAATTGATTGAACAATGGCAGTGCAGGACGTAACACCTGGGTATGAATTAACTGATTGATTGCAGTGCTGAACGTTGATTGATTGAATTGATTGAATTTGCAAGATTTATAAACTGTCCCAATCTGACCTGGGGCAGCCTACATGAATAAACTAGAAAATGGAATTATCACAAGCCATTAAAGTAGTACAGTTATTTTATTTGCTTGAGATATTCCACTGGCTTGGTATGACTCAATACAAGTAAATTAACATCATAAGCACGATTGGCTGGGTAACTTTGTGCCAATCACTAGGCGACTGTGTGTTCTAGTCTCACCTTAGGCATGAAAGCCATGAGGGTAACTTTAGGTCAATCACCAGGAGATGGTGAATTCTAGACCCACTTTAGACATAAAAGTTGACTGGGTGACTTGGGGTCAAACACCAGGAGACTGTGAGTTCTAGTTTTGCCTTAAGCATGAAAGCCACCAAGGTGACTTTGGGCCAATCACCAGGAGAGGGTGACTTCTAGTACCACCTTAAGCATCAAAGCCAGTTGGGTGACTTTGGCCAGTCACTCTCTCTCACCTCACCGGATTGTTGCTGTGAGGGAAAAAGGAGGAAGAAAGAGTACCAGGTATGTTCGCCACCTTGAGTTATTTATGAAAATAATAAAAGTAGGATATCAATCAATAAATAAGCAATAGCAACAGTGATGGATTCCTCCACACCATCATCATGGAGTCTAAAAGTCCACTGAAAACAAGATGGCTTTAAGTTCAAACTGCCCAAAAAGCTGCTGATTCTGTTCTACAGAGGAATTATTGACTCTGGCATCTGCACCTCCATAACTGTCTGGTTTGGCTCTGCAACCAAACAAGACAGACACAGACTTCAGAGGATAATCGGAGCTGCAGAAAAAACAATTACTGCCAAATTGCCTTCCACCGAGGACCTGTATACTGCACGAGTCAAAAAGAGGGCTGTGAAAGTATCTGCAGACCCCCTCACATTCTGGACATAAATTGCTTCAACTTCTGCCCTCAAAATGAGGCTATATAGCATTGCACACCAGAACAGCTAGACACAAGGGCATGCTTCTTGATGAATGTATTCTATTTTATTTCTCTTTATGTACACTGAGAGCCTGTGCTCCAAAGACAAATTCCTTGTGTGTCCAACCACATTTGGCCAATAAAGAATTCTATTCTATTCTATCTTTTTTCTTGCTCTCCCTGCTTGTTAATTATTTCAACAAAGCCTGATCTCAGTCTTCAGAATTGCTGCCCACCTCTCGTATCTAAAAACATTCCTGTCTTAAGATTACAAAACATCTTCAAGGACTCCCGGAAGGCAGTACACTGGTGGTTCTTTAGATCTTCATGTAGGAAACAATTAAATGGAATTACAAAATCATAGAACGTTAAATTGTCCCAGAGCATGCCAATGTTGGTATGTGATAAAGAGGAACTTTGCATAAAGGCTCAAAGCTTTATTTAAAAAACAAAACAAAACCTTGCATTGTTACTTATCTACCTGGTTTCTAAGACCAAGAGTTTTTTGTAACGCCCACGGCCATCCTCACTGCTGTTTTGTTCTAAATAAGTTGGGGAAGGAGATTTAACTTCTCCAGCATAATAATTAGAACAATTATGTTCGACTGGAGTGACAATTATGGTGCTGGAGAAGACTGCTGCGAGTCCCTTGCGCTGCAAGGTGATCAAACTGGTCAGTCCTAGAGGAGATCAACCCTGACTGCTCTTTAGAAGGCCAGATCCTGAAGATGAAACTCTAGTACTTTCGCCACCTAATGAGAAGGAAGGAGTCACTGGAGGAGTGAAGTAATGCTGGGAACGATTGAGGGCAAAAGAAGAAAGGGACGACAGAGAAGAAGGTGGCTGGATGGAGTCACTGGAGCAGTAGCATGAGCTTAAATGAACTCCAGAGGATGGTAGAGGACAGGAAGGCCTGGAGGAATGTTGTCTATGGAATTGCTATGGGTCGGATATGACTTCACAACTAACAACAAGAAGGAAAACAATGTTTGATTTGTGTTTCACCACCCACACAACCTTTAGCTATATCTAAATTTAATTGGTCCATCTGTTGTCAAAACATTAGCTGGAACAAAAAATAAACATTCTAGGCAAAACCTTCCACTTAATCACAAAAATTTTCTCCAATAATATATTATTTTCTTGCATCTTAATGTATCTTTTTAAACTTCATGACTTAATACAGTTATTATGAAATAACATATAATTCATGGTTGTCCAACCAACACCCAATTTTTTAACCTTTTTCACCAACTCAAACCCGATTTTGTTCATCAGTTCTGATTGATTTTTTATCTTCATTTTTTTTTGCTAATATCTTTGTCGTCTGTCTGTTAATTTTAAAACCAGCTAATATATTGAACTCTTAGTTTTCTCATTAATAGTTCAATCTCCTTTAATGGGTCTTTCCAAACCAGCACCAAATCATCTGCAAAAGTTCTCAACTGGTAAGGCTCTTTATTATATATATAATATTTTTACACGTATTGTTCTTATGTCTTTATTCAAAGAAACATAATAAACAGAAGGGGAGCCAGTGAGCAACATTGCCTTGCTGCTTTTTGTATTTCAAAAGGTTTTGTTACATCTTCATTAACATTAATTTGCACTTCAGGTGAGGTTTAAGTTGACTACCCATTTTGTAAAGTTCTCTCCCAAATTCATACCTTCCAAGACGTTAAAGAAAAAAGGCCAATTTAAATTATCAAATGCTTTCTCCACATATAAAAAAAATGAAGCTTGTTTTTCATTATGCTGTTCTAAGTATTTTACATCATTCAAATACCATATTTCCTAAAATTTATCAACTTTTTTGAAATTTGTAAGAAGAACTAAAATTTGGCTATTTTTTAAAGTTAAAATATACAGTTGGAACAATGGGGGAATATGTGGACGAAAGCTCTGAAATTTACATTATGTTATAATCCTAAAGAGTATTTTTATAAACTGATGTCCTGTTGGTATTTGTTCCTGGCAAAATTGTTTCAAATGTATAAGGGTACTTTGAATTTATGCTGGAATTGAGAGCCATAAGAAGTTGCCTTGTTTTCTTTTTTTAAATAGAGGTTTTTATCATGCTTGATAAATGTGGGGAAAAAAGCTAAAAAACATTGGATTCAAATATATTACCGTATTTTTCAGAGTATAAGACACACCTTTTTCCCTCAAAAAAGAGGTTGAAAATCTGGGTATGTCATACAATGAATACAGATTTTGAGCCTTCCGAAACTCCGCCCCATTTACCAAAATGGCCATGCAATGCCTTTAGGAGGCTTTCAGAGTGCTCCTGGGTGCTGGGGAAGACAGAAATGAGTGAAAACTGGGCTGTTTTTTGCTCAGTTTTGCCCCCCCCCCCGGAGCACTCTACAAGCTCCGAAATGCTATTCATGCCCTTTTTTGGAAAAAAAATGAGCTCATTTTCGGGGGAAAACAGGATGTTTTTGGAGGTTTGCAGAGTGCAAAAACCTTTTTTTTAAAATTTGCCTCTTCAAAATCTTGGTGGATCTTATACTGTGGTGCATCTTATACTCCGAAAAATACGGTACATTAATTCAAAAGATTTTAAAGATTAATATACAACTGAAGGTTCCGTTTCTCTCTCTCTCTCTCTCCTTCCTTCCTTCCTTCCTTCCTTCCTTCCTTCCTTCCCTCCTTCCCTCCTTCCCTCCTTCCTTCATATTAGTTTTAAAATATTATTTTTTATCTTTCCGGTTTAAAATTTGAACTCAATTCTAAGAACAAAATTAGGATGACATCACTGTGAAAACTTTTTATTAGTTTTATTTATTATTACCATGAGTTATTGAACCATGAGCCAGATTCCCTGATGGCCAGAAGGCCTCACCAGCTGATCTTAACAAAAGTTTAGAGTGGCATTCGATGCCATTCGAAATAAACTGCTTCACAGGGGCAGCTTGGTGTAGTGGTTAAGGCACCAGGCTAAAAATCATGGTGATTGTCCTAAAGACACCCAGCTAGCTTTTATGTCTAATAGAGGATTAGAACATACAGTCTCTTGGTGATTGACTTAAAATCACCCAGCTAGGTTTTATGCCTAAGACAGCACCGGAACTCCCAGTCTCCTGCTTTCTAGCCTGGTGCCTTAAAACCTACACCAAACTGGATCGCTATTCATTGAAAGACCTGGTTCACGAAATATGCCTTTTGACCAACATTTCTTTTTTCATAAAAAAATAGGCACACATTCCCATGGAAGTTTCCATCTGAGAGCCACACCTGTCTGCAATCCGTGTTGCGTTGAGCTGAGATTATCGGTATGGTGAAACAGGGAGTTGTTTCTTGGCAATTTTCGCACCACAGATTTTGTTTTGTTTTCCTTTCTGACGCAGAAGTCAAACAGAGTTATCTCAGCCCCTGTTGGTGCCTGTTTGCTTCTATCTGCTCGGGAATTAAGACCAGGTAAATGCCAGGGTGACCTAAGAAATTCAGGTGCAGTTAAGTCCACAACGTAGGGCCACAATTGAGCCCAACATTCCATTACAGCCCAAGTACCATTTAATGTGTGCCACCATTCATGTAAACAGAGGTAGGGTGTGGATGGCGTGGCTGATTTTTGTTCAACACCCCTTTCTTCTGCAGACCCCTTTGCGTCCAATCTACCCTCCCAAAAGTAGATTGTGGTTGTTAGGAATAGTGTACAATGCAAGAAAGAAATATTATGCATAGCATCTGCAGACTTTGGAAGAAAGGTGAGGTATCAATCAATCAAACAAGCAGCCAATTATACTTCAGAGATTGGAAATACGATGTGGCTGGACTTCCGGTTCCGGCGGCTACGGCGACGGGCAAGGACTTTGCCCGCTCCCGCTCTTCGGTGGGCTTCCCCCTGCCGAAGGAGCGGCTCGTGGAAGGCTCTGGCACCGGCGGCGGCTGGTGGGGGCTTTTCCGCTTTGCTCCAGGCACCGGGGAGCAGTTTTGGAGGACGCCCCTGCGTCTCGCCCCATGCTGATTGGAGAACACAAAACTGAAGGAAGCAGCGGCGGTGCGGTGAGATGCTTCCTCTCTTCATCCCCTTACTTTTGAGTTGATGGACTTTTCAGTAATTTAAAAAGTTAACCTTTCAGATTTACTCTTGGAGGAGCGGCTAGAGGGGAGGGGGATTCCCCCCCCCCCTTGGACAAGCGGCTTGTAAAAATTCTGCTCTCGCCCCCAGGGGAAGGAGGAGGGGGGAGAGCCAACTAATGATGCCTCACCCCAGTAAAAGTGTTTTTCATGGGACTTAGTTCCAGAACTTATTGATGACCTGAGAACTTTTTGAACTTTTAAAATTTTTCCTATGCCTCTGAGCCCAAAGCTGGCAGGGCAAGATGGCACACTTCCGTTGTCTTCATGAACTGTGAAACCTGACTCCACCTTTAAAATTCAGGCTTCCGGTCTTTGTCTCCGTGTCACCCAGAGGAATCTCTTGTGGATTGTTATTTCCTGAACTCTTTGGAGAAAAAACTTTCATCTATTGCTAGAGTGACTAAAGAAACTCCCACCTGTTTGGATCCTCTGCCTTCTGGACTCATCTGCCTGCTCTACTTCTCCAGCTGCCCTGTCTCTACACTGACTGATCTCTTTGTTTTATAAACCATGTCTCCAAAAAGACCACCCCCGGGAAAACCTGGCTTTGCTACTTCTGCACCGATATCTGCAACATCCAGTCCTGCCACACAGTCAAAGATTACAGAACTGATGCAACCTAAGAGTACAGAGATGGATTTGCAACAAATGCTCCAGCAACTCATACAGGGCCAGGAAGAAATTAAGAAACAATTAAAAGAAATGAAGGAAGAAATTAAAGAGAATCAAGTCCAAATTTATAAGAACTCACAGAGACTGGACCTTGTGGAGGGTGGGGTGGCGGAGGCGAGAGGGGGGGTAGAGGCTTTACAGAAGGGAAACAAAGAACTTGATATCCAACAAATGAAAACAGAGTTTGAGAGAATGTCCTTTTATCTTAGATTTCAAAATGTAATAGAAGCAGATGGGGAAAATATAAGGGACATTATGACTAATATTCTAGCTGAATACATACACAAAGATAAACAGCAGATGGAATGGGAGATAGATCTGGTCTATAGAGTGAATTCAGCGTATGCCAGAACACACAATGTACCCAGGGAGGTTCATATTAAATTTCTTAGGAAAAACACAAGAGATGAAATTCTGGGTGTACAAAGGGGGCAAACATTGACATATCATGACAGGGAGATAACCATTCTGAAGCAGATCCCCAAAAAAATTAGGGAGAAAAGGAAAAATTATTCGCAATTGGCGAATAAACTATACCAGAAGGGGGTGTGGTTTAGATGGTTGATGCCTGAAGGTATGCTGATATTCTGGGAGGAGACAAGAATCAGAATCAACACACCGATAGAGGCACAGGCCTTTATGGAAAAAAATAAAGCGAACCTAGAAAAAACAGAAGACACCACAATGGTCACACAGGACACGGGAGGGGCCGGAGCTCTGCCAGCGGGGGGTGAAGGGGCAACACCAAGAAAGCTCAGATCACAAAAATGAATAAGAAAACCACAATGTTATAAACAGACCGGAAGTTATAATGAAATTATATCTAGACTTTATATCATAACTATATAAACTGATTGAAAACTATTTTTTCTAGAATTAATATGCTGATTTTTTATGATTATGTATTAATGTTTTATATTTAGATGTATCCTATGAGTTTGGAGGGAGGGGGTGTCTGCCACACTTGCAACTGCCAAAATTTGTAACCATTCCACTTACCCTTTTCCTTATAAATGTTTTAAAAAACCAATAAAACTTTTTGAAAAAAAAAGAAAGAAATACGATGTGGCTGGGGAATTCTGGGAGTTGAAGTCCACACATCTGGAATAGAATAGAATGGAATGGAGTGTTGTGTAGTGTATAGTGGATGGAGTGGAGTGGAATTGAATGAAATGGAGAGTGGAGTGGAGTAGGAATGGAACGGAACGGAACAGAACAGAATTCTTTATTGGCCAAGTGTGATTGGGCACACAAATCATTGTCTGTGGTCCATAAGCTCTTGGTATACAGACATACAACAACAAAGTGATAGCTCATAGGTCATAAATCATACTTGCAATCATTCATCATAAAATACAGACAACAAGTGATAAATTATAAGATACCAATAGGAAGTAAGAAAGATGAAAATATGAGAAATGAGAAGACAGGAAAGATGATAATAGCAATACAGCCTGACTGCATGGGATTTTTCCCCCCCTAGGCCTAAGACAGTGCTGTGGGAATTAAGTGTTCAGCAGAGTGATGGTACGCGGGTGGGGAAAACTGTCTTTGAATCGAGTTGTTTTGGCATGCAATGAGTCGCCAAAGTTTGAAAAACACTAATCCAGAATCCAGAGACATGATAGCATTATTCCAATATCTCAGAGGTTGCCACAAAGAAGAGGGAGTCAAACTATTCTCCAAAGCACCTGAGGGTAGAACAAGAAGCAATGGGTGGAAACTAATCAAGGAGAGAAGCAACTTAGAACTGAGGAGAAATTTCCTGACAGTGAGAACAATTAATCAGTGGAACAGCTTGACTCCAGAAGTTGTGAATGCCCCAACACTGGAAGTCTTTAAGAAGATGTTGGATAGCTATTTGTCTGAAACGGTATAGGGTTTCCTGCCTAGGCAGGGGGTTGGACTAGAAGACCTCCAAGGTCCCTTCCAACTCTACTATTGTATTGTATTGTATTGTATTGAATGGCCTTTCCATTACAACCAACTCCTTTTTGGCATTCTTCTCTTTGGAAGTAAAAGGGCGGAAGACTTTTCATACGCAGGAACTTGATGTTTCCAACGCCTAGTCTAGGGGTGTCAAAAACAAGGCCCGGGGATCGAATTCAGCCTGCAGGGTACTTAGATCTGGCCCGCGAGGCTGTCCTGGAAACAGCAAAGGACTGGCCCGCGGTGCTTCTGCCGGTGAAAATGGGCTCCGTTTTCACTGGCAGAGGGTGGCAGGAGGCTGTGGCAGCCAAAAACGGAGCTCGGGAGCCCGTTTTCGCTGGCAGAGCACTGGGCCCACCACAAGTGCCCCCAACACGAGTGACATCAAGCTGATCACGCCCACCCCAGCCAATCGGCCCCGGGGCCCCCAAGGTCAAACACATTGATTCGGCCCTGAATTAAATCGAGTTTGACACCCCAGGCCTAGTCTATCTAGGCCCGTGATGGCGAACCTATGGCACGCGTGCCACAAGTGGCACGCGGAGCCATTTGTCAGGGCACGCAAGGCGCTGCCCTGTCAGCTGGCGAGTGCGCATGTGCGCGCTGGCCAGCTGAGTTCACCTTTTTAAAAGCTATTTTTCGCCTTCCCCAGGCTCCAGAGGCTTTATAAGAGCCTGGGGAGGGCGAAAAGAGCCCCCCCCGGAGGCTTCAGGGACCATCCCTGAAGCCTTTGGAGCGCTTAAAACCACCCTCCAAACAAACCGGGACTTCCGGTTTGCTCGGAGGGTGGTTTTAAGCACTCCAAAGGCTTCAGGGACTGTCCGAGGCTTCCCTGATGCCTTCGGAATGCTTAAAACCACCCTCCGAGCAAACCGGAAGTGACTTCCGGTTTGCTCAGAGGGTGGCTTTAAGCGCTCCGAAGGCTTCAGGGAAGCCTCCGGGCAGTCCCTGAAGCCTCCGGAGGGCCTCCGGGGGGTCGGGGGAGGCTCTTTTCGCCCTCCCCAGGCTCTTATAAAGCCCCTGGAGCCTGGGGAGGGCAAAAAAAACATGTAAAAATGGGGGGATCGTGCGTTGTGCGCGCATGCGCACTGGGGGGGTCGCGCGTTGTATTATGGGTGCGGCACACCCGCACTCGACCCCCCTGCGCTCCCCCCACTTGTGGCACGCGAGCCAAAAAAGGTTCGCCATCACTGATCTAGGCCTTAACTATCTTTTTGGTCTCACTGCTGTCCAATGACAGCATTGTTGCAGTTGAGTTGTCATACGGCTGCTGCTGTCAGTAATCTGCCAGTTAATAACATTTGAGGATCAGCCCGGATCGTTTCAGTTTAGGCAATAAGCTGTTCTGGTTATAATAACAAACAAGAAGTCGGAATCCTTGCCATCATCTTCCTCATCATGCATGCTCCGTAGATAAAAATAATCCAACATAAACATTCTCCAAACGAAACTGAAATGTTTTGCGCGCGCGCACACACACACACACACACACACACACAGAGTAAGCTTTTTAGGAGAAAAATGAGCTGCCAAATGATGTATTAATTTTTAGCAGATGAGCTCATCTTACTGTTGGGAATGGTGAAGGATAACACTTATTTATTTACTTGAATGAATATATATATATATATATATATATATATATATATATATATATATATATATATATATATATATATATATATATATATACACACACATACACATACACACACATATACATATATATTCGGAAGATTTTCAAGGGTGTAGGTATGCTGGTCTTGTTGTATTCAGGTCTTTTCCCGTGTAAGATTGAGATTGTCTTGGCAACGTTTCAGAGTTCCATCCACGGGCTGGTGTTTTTGGCTTCGTGCGATCAGAGCTGCCGTCCCTCTATAAATTTTGGTGTGTGTGTGTGGAAGGCACCAGCCTGAAGATGACGAGTGGGACCTCGTCGAAACGTCGCCAAGATACTCTCAATCTTACACGGGAAAAGACCTGAATACACCAAATACGTTAATACATTCATATGTATATGAATATGTGTGTGTGTGTGTGTGTGTATACTTCAGGTTGGTCCCTTCGGCTTCGTGCCTGTGCGAGCAAGATATGAAACGTTGCCAAGATACTCTCAATCTTACACGGGAAAAGACCCGAATATGCCAAATACGTATACGTATATGAGTGTGTGTGTGTGTACTTCAGGCTGGTGCCTTCGGCTTCATGCCTGTGCGAGCAAAGCACGATCAGAGCTGCCGTCCCTCTATAAATTTTGGTGTGTGTGTGTGTGGAAGGCACCAGCCTGAAGATGACGAGTGGGACCTCGTCGAAACGTCGCCAAGATACTCTCAATCTTACACGGGAAAAGACCCGAATACGCCAAATACGTATATGTATATGAGTGTGTGTGTGTGTGTGTGTGTGTGTGTGTATGTTTTGTGTCACAACCCCTGGTATGTCCAAATATGGGAGGGAGCATACTGCTTCCCTTTTCTGTCTATCGGCTCACCCTAGGAGCCATCCAGGCAGAAAGCCATTTTTTTTTATGTTGCCTTGTTACATTTATGTTCCATTTGTGCTGATAAATAAATAAAGGGAGACTAGCATAGATCTATTTCAAGCTATACATACCTATTTCCCTGGCTTAGCTGATAAAGGAGGAGAGCCTGTGGCTTAGCGGCTAATACAACTGCCTAATACAGTGGTAATCAACCTGGTCCCTACCGCCCACTAGTGGGTGTTCCAACTTTCATGGGGGGCGGTACGGGTTTTGTCCGATACTCAAGCACTTTCCTTTTTAAAATTTAATTGACTTCCCTGCTTTATAAATCACCATTACTGTGGAATCGGTGGGCAATTAGAAAATTTTACTACTAACAGAGATACAAAAGTGGACGGTAGATATAAAAAGGTTGACTTCCCCTGGTCTAATATGTAATACAGCCCAGGTTCAATTCCCAGTAAGGGTATGGCTAGCTGATGAGAGCTAAATAGCTTGAAATAGATCTATACTAGTCTCCCTTTATTTATTTATCAGCACAAATACAACACAAATATAAAAAGGCAAAAGCACACCGTACATAAGTATGTTTATTTACACACACATTTGTATACCATTTCCCATTAAACTATGTATGTATTTATTTCAAAGATAAGTTCACCATCCAATTCCAGAATAATAGAATAATAGAAATTTGGAAGGGACTTTGGAGGTCTTCTAGTCCAGCCCCATGCTCAGGCAGGAGACCCTGCACCATTTCAGACAAGTGGTTATCCAATCTCTTAAAAGCTTCCAGTGTTGGAGCACCCACAACTTTAGGAGGCCAACTGTTTAATGGATTAATTGTTCTCATTGTCAGGAAATTCCTCCTTAATTCTTGGTCGGATTTCTCGTTGAGAGAAACTGCAAATCACTGCACACTCTTTCATAATCTTCTACTCATTACGTTCTCTCCAGCCCTGAGGGTCTTCGGAGAACAGGTTGTCCTCCTCTTCTCTGTGACAGCCCCTTCGATATTGGAACACTGCTACCATGACCCCCCACCCCCGGTCCCTCTTTTCATTTTTACTCCTCCTTTTCATTTCAAGGCAGCTTACAACCAGAGGATGAAGTGTTGGCCAAAGTGGATGACCGGTGATCAATAGAGGTGTTGAGGTTCTAGACAGGGGAGGTCTGCTGGGGGTCCGCAGGGGAGACTCTCTAGCTAAGATTCTCTGAAGTTTGGAGAACCTCCAAATCCCACTCCTGGCTGGCCCCGCCCATCCCGTCCCTCCCAGGAGTCCCCACGCGGCCCGTTTTGGATGCACGTAAATGTAGGAATGCGTGGAGACTCGGGAGGGCAAAAACCAGAAGTTTGGGAAGAGGGCCTCCGTAGCCTGGGGAGTCCATTTATGCCCTACCGGAGGCTCACGGAAAGCCTCCGGAGCTCGGGGAGGGCAAAAACGCCTCCCCTCACCATGATGCAGGAGGCCGACTAGGCCACGCCCACCGTGACTATGCCCACTCAGTAACCAGGTAGAAAACCTCTTCCTAAAATTTTTGAAGCCATCCCTGGTTCTAGAAAGAGTACAGAGAAGCGCAAGTAAAATGATGAGGGGTGTATGTGGGTCTGAAGGTTAAATCGTATGATGAAAGGGGGAATATATTTTGCCTGACAAAAGGATGGTTTAAGGGAGACCTGATAGCAGTCTTCAAGGGCTGCCTCAGGGAAGAGGGCATTGATTTATTCTCTAGAGTACCGGAGGGCAGGACAACAACTCAGAGGGAGATCAAACCTGGAACTCAGGAGGAATTTCCTGACAGTGAGAAGGATGAATGAGTGGGACAGCTTGCCTCGAGGAGATGTGGGTGCTACAGTACCAGAGGTTTTCAAGAAAAGATCAGACAACCATTTGACCAGGATGGTCTGAAGACTCCTGCCTTGGGCAGAGGGTTGGGCTAGGAGACCTCCAAGGTCCCTTCCAGCCCTAGGATTCTTTTAAACGTGAATTGATTTACAATAACCTTCAGCCCAAGCAAACACAGAGAACCAATGTAGCAATGGACTGCAAGATGAACTTCCACAGGAATTGTACAATGAAAGGTGATCATCACTGAATTGAGTAGAATAGAGCTGGAAGGCACCTTGGAGGTCTTCTAGTCCAACCTCCTGCTCAAGCAGAAAACCCTATAAACAAGTGATGATCAATCTTTTAGGCACAGAGTGCCCAAACCGCAAGGCGCACAGGCACCAGTGCCAGAAACCTGATTAACAAATGGCTGAGCTGGGGCCACGGCGCACGTGCCCACAGACAGGGCTCTGCGTGCCACCTTCACGGCTATAAACCATTTCAGTCAAGTGACTGTTAGAAACCTCCAGTGATGGAGCCCCCATTTCTGTATAGACGAACTTAACCAGAGACATCTCAGCAACAGCTGATACGGACGTCCATTTCTGGGACAGGGGATTTGAGATGTAGAGGTGAGATGCTGCACTGCCATGATGACGAACTTATGGCACGCGGGCCACAGGCGGCACGCGGAGCCATCTCTGCAGGTACACAAGCCATCTTTTGCAGGTACACGAGCCGTACACCCCGTTTTTGGTCTCAGGAAGCTTCAGGGAGGCCCTCCTAACACCAAAATGGGGGGGGGGGGGTCATGCATGCACGCTCGGGGGGACGCGGGAGCGCAGGGGAACCTGCAAGTGGGGGGCATTGGCTTATGGGTGTCGGAACGTGCGCGCGCACTATTGGCACCCGTGGGAAAAAAGATTCACCATCTCTGCTGTACTGCAAACGATTCGATACAAAGCTATGCAAGGCTTCATGAGATAAAGAAGAATCTGCAGGTAGTCCTGGACTTATTTTTTTTAAAAAAAAACACATTTTTTATTAAGTTATAAAGTACTATAAAATGCAAACTACAAAAGTAAATAAAAGAGCAACGAGGGGGGAGGGGAAAGAGAAGTGAGGAAAGGTAGGGGAAAGCAAAGGAAAAAGAAGCGTTGACTTCCCACTCTGTCTGTCACAGTAGAATAAGGCTTTAGCATCC
Source organism: Natrix helvetica (assembly GCF_964273705.1). Lineage (NCBI taxonomy): Eukaryota > Metazoa > Chordata > Lepidosauria > Squamata > Natricidae > Natrix > Natrix helvetica. Next base: position 167,891,294 of record NC_138549.1, read on the forward strand.
AATCACAACTTTTTTTGCTTTTCCATAATAATACGAATAAGTCGTTTCTATAAAGATCTATCAATCTAATTCAGGGATGGCCAACCTTTTCCTCCTCACCTGCCGAAATTGTGCACGTGCCCACACCCAGAATGCAATGCACCACGCCCCCCTGAGCAGACGTGCATGACCCTGCCTGTGCTCCCCCACCCCTGCGCATATGTGTGACGCTCCTCATGCCCCCCGTGCATGCATGTGATTCCTGTGCCCCATTTTGGGCCTAGCAGGCCTCCCTGAAGCCTCCTGAAACAGTGCTGCACCCCCATGCCACCCATCCCCACATATGACCCCTCCTGCCTATGTGCATATGTGCAACCCCCCACGCATGTGCGTGCATCTCCCGCATGCGCTGCAGAGACCCGAAAATCAGCTGGCCGCCTCCTCTTCCTCCCCCTCCAGCAAGCTAGTTTGCCTTACAGCATCGTACGTGTCTTTGTCCGTTTTTCCATCTTTAGAGAGCGTCATTCCTAGATATTTGACCTCTGACCCCTGTGTTATGCTTGTAGTCTCTATTACTAGCATCAGGTGCAAAGGCTAAACATGGCCCTGGGCCTCCCAACAATTTTGGCGTTACCTTATAAAAAGATGAGAACATCACAGATGGGTGTCTATGGCGGTTCTCAGTCACTCACATCAGGGTCCTTTTTTCAAAGGGCAATTGGACTTTCTTTCTTTTTCCTTGAAGACGTTTCGCTTCTCCTCCAAGAACTTTCTTCAGTCAGAACTGAAGAAGCTTCTTGGAGGAAAAGCGAGACGTCTCCAAAGAAAAACAAAGAAAGTGGGTAGGCCTGTTTTAATGAAAAGAAGGACCAGGGGTGACATGATAGCCGTGCTCTGATATCTCAGGGGTTGCCACATAGAAGAGGGAATCAAGCTATTCTCCAAAGCACCTGAGGGTAGGACAAGAAGCAACGGATGAAGACTAATCAAGGAGAGAAGCAACCTAGAACTAAGGAGAAATTTCCTGACAGTTAGAAAAATTAACCAGTGGAACAATTTGCCTCCAAAAGTTGTGAATGCTCCAACACTGGAAGGTTTTAAGAAGAGATTGGATAACCATTTGTCTGAAATGGTATAGGTTTCCAACTCTGTTAATCCCTTCCACTCTACTCCACTCCACATTCTATTCTATTCCATTCCATTCCATTCTTATTCTATTCTATTCTATTCTTTTTCTATTCCGTTCCATATTCTATTCTATTCTATTCTATTCTATTCTATTCTAAAAAAAACCCAGTTGCCTTTAAAAAATAGCAGCTTTGGGACGATTGCAGGGAGCTGCAGAAGAGAAGGCAAGATGACTCTCTTCTGCTGCTTCGTTGAAACTGCATTTTAAACCCTCACCAGCCTCTACTGCAGGATAGCTGCAGCCTGCAAATACATTCCTGACCTTAGGTTAGGCTGCAAGATCCACGGTGACCTCCCCTGCCTCCTCTCTCGCAAGCCTTGATCTGTTGGCCTCCTGCCTGGCAATTTGCATGGTTTATGAGCCGCATGGACTTGTGTTTATGGCTGTACGGAAAGCTCAACCTCAGCTGAAAAGCGAGCGGCCTCGGTTTTCTCACAGGGGCATCCTTGAGCGCCATCTTCAGGTTACATTGGCGCACTGCGGTTGCCATCAAAGAGCTGCTAAAGATGTTTTGTTCCCCAAAAGGATGCTTGATTGTTGAGCCTGGTCCTAGGTGGGCCAGAAAAGGTCCTGTAAGAGAGAACTGGAAATGGGCAGTTCAAAAATAATTGTGATTATTTGGAAAGAGATGTAGTTTACAAATAGAAATAGAAATAGTCTAGTATAGGCTAGACTAGACTAGACTAGAATGTAAATATAAATAGACTAGACGAGATTAGAAATAAAAATAGACTAGAATAGGAGAAGAGAAGAGAGAGTAGAGAATATAATAGAAATAGAAATAGACTAGACTAGAATAGGAGAAGAGAGAGTAGAGAATAGAATAGAATAGAAATAGATTAGAGTAGAGTAGAGTAGAATAGGAAATAGAAATAGAATAGAATAGAATAGAATAGGAAAAGAGAAGAGAAGAGAAGAGAAAAGAGAGTATAGAATAGAAATAGAATAGAATGGGAGAAGAGAGGAGAAGAGAGAGAATAGAATAGAATAGAATAGACTAGAAATAGATTAGAATAGAATAGGAGAAGAGAAGAGACATTAGAGAATAGAATAGAAATAGATATACTACACTAGAACAGGAGAAGAGAACAGAGAATAGAATAGAAATAGACTAGAATAGAATAGGAAAAGAGGAGAAAAGAGAGTAGAGAATAGAATAGAATAGAATAGAATAGAAATAGAAATAGACTACACTAGAAATAGAAATAATAAAAATAGAAATTGATTAGAATAGAAATAGACTAGACTAGACTAGACTTGACTTGACTAGAATAGAATCAGGGAAGAGAAGAGAAGAGAGAGTAGAGAAATCCTGTACCATTTCAGACAAATGGAGCATAATTCAAAATCCCACCCTTGTATAACAGAAGGTGATCCTTGATTTAAAACCTTTCATTTAATGACCATTTCAAGTGACAACAACACGGAAAAAAGCAACGTAGCCCATTTCTCATATCTGCAGCTTCCCCGTGGATGTGTGATCAAAATTCAGATGCTTGGCAACTGATTCATATTTATGCAGTGTCCCTGGGTATGTGATCCCCTTTTGCGACCTTCGGACCAGCAAAGTCAAAGGGGAAGCCAGATTCGCTTAGCCACTGAGTCACTAATTTAACAGCTGCAGTGATTTGCTTAACAACTGTGGCAAGAAAGGTCATAAAATTGGGGCAAAACTCACTTAATGATTGTCTCGCTTACTAAGAGACATTTTGGTCTTTATTCTCTATTATCCCTTTATGGACTTAAAGCAGTAGATACAGCAGTTCAATTTCATTTCCCCTGCAACAACCATTTGTCTGAAATTGTGTAGTGTTTGCTGCCTGAGCTGGGGATTAGACTAGAAGACCTCCAAGGTCCCCTCCAACTGTTATTCTATTCTGTTCTGTTCTATTCTATTTTTTATTTTTATTCTATTCTATTCTATTCTATTCTATTCTATTCTATTCTATTCTATTCTATTCCATTTCATTCCTTTCTAATTCTATTCTAATTCTAATTCTAATTCTAATTCTAATTCTAATTCTATTCTATTCTATTCTATTCTATTCTATTCTATTCTATTCTATTCTATTCTATTCTATTCTAACCGTATTACTAATTCAACAACCGCAGTGATTCACTTAAACATGCCAAGAAAAGTCGTACAATCTCACTTAACAAATTTCTCACTAAGCAAAAGAAATGTTGGGCTCAATTGTGGTCGTACGTTGAGGACTGACTGTAAAATGAACGGCTTGGATTTCATCCTTACAAGTGTCACAGCATCCCCATAATCACATGATCAAAATTTGAAGGCTTGGTAACTGGCGTGTATTCAGGATAGTTGCAGCATCCCGGGGTCATGTGGTCGCCGTTCGGCACAGCTGGCTTCCAACCAGCAAAGTCAATTGGAGCAGCTGGATTCCTTTAATGACCGCATGAGTTGCTTCACTGATTTGCTTAACAACCGTAGCGAAAGAGCTGTATAACCAATCATGCCTCACTTAACAAGCGCCCTGCTTAGCAATGGGAATTCTGCTCCCCACTGTGGTTGTAAGTTGAGGACTGCCTGCAGACATTTCAGCTGGGTTCACATAACAGCGGGATTGTGTTATACAGGCAGTCCTCAACTTACAACAGCTCCTTTAGTGACCGTTCAATGTTACAACAGCACTGAAAAAAAGGGAGGTATGACCATTTTTCGGGTATGACCTTTGCAGCATTCCCATGATCGCATGATCAAAATTCAGAGGCTTGGCAACTGACTCATATTTATGACGGTTGCAGTGTCCCGGGGTCACGTGATCCGCTTTGGCGACATTCTGACAAGCAAAGCCAATGGGGAAGCCAGATTCACTTAATGACTGTGTTACTAACTTAACGATGGCAGTAATTCACTTAACAACCTTGCTACTATTTTAACCAACTGCAGTGATTCACTTAGCAACAGTGGCAAGAAAGGTCGTAAAAGGAGGCAAAACTCACTGAACAAATGCCTCACTTAAACAACAGACATTTGGGGCTCAATTGTAGTCGTAAGTCGAGGACTACCTGTATTGTATGTTTCCCAGGGATGGATGCTTCTGTTTTAACTGTAACCCCCCCCGTAGTTTTCCTGGAATCGTGTGGCTCGTATATCTAAGTAAATAACATAAACAGAGTAAACTTAAATCTTGATGGTCAAACAGAGTTCTTCTGTCCGGATCAGACTGAATCACTAACCAAATAAATCACATTATTACTTCAATGCACTATTATCTGCTTCATGTATCTCAGTAAAACAATATTTGGGTTCCTATCAAGTGCTGACAAGTACCCAAGATGACCTTGACAGGACATTTAAAAACTACTATAACAACGGTTGTAATGCCAGAACTAAGAATTCTGCCCTGAGCAACAGGATTTAAATGTAGAATTATGGGGTCATCGTAAATCAACACAGTCCTGCAAAGGCTTAAAAATGCCTGAATATCTGATTTATTTGACTTTCCTTGCTAATGAGCCGGAGGATGTATTGGAACAGGCTTGGTCTCTCTCTCTCTCTCTCTCTCTCTCTCTCTCACACACACACACACACACACACACAGAGGAAGCCAACAAAATAATACAAACCATCTTATATACGTATATATAAAAATGGCTGTGTGTGTGTGTGTGCGTGTGCGTGTGTGTTTCGGCATAAATTTGGAATGCCTTGAGCAATTTCAACAAAACTTGGTACACAGATGACTTACTCTCTAGAGAAAATTTGTTGTTTTTAGTTACGAAGTTGTGTCCGTCCCATTGCGGCCCCTTGGACAATGTTCCTCCAGTCCCTCCTGTCCTCCACCATCTCCCGGAGACCATCTAAGCTCACACCTACTGCTTCGGTGACTCCAGGAAAATATTGTGGGGGTAAGAAACCCCAACACCCCTCGGGGTGTGTGTTTTGTTAAGGTACAGTCTGTTGTGCCTTAAAATGGCTTCTACTGCATTGCCGTAAAATGGCTTCTACGGTACAGCGCAGTGGAGTTGCCATGGTAACGGCTTCACAGTACTCCACAAGAGGGCTCCCTCTGATAAGGGGGAAAATCCAATATTAGAAATTACGTTTGGTCCGGATATTCCCCCCCTATAAATAAATGCCCGGGCAACGCCGGGTTATTAAAAGCAGTACTGTTTTTTCTTCTTTTTAGTTTAAAGGAATTTAGGGCCATCTGATCTGGGAAAAGACAAATCTGCACGAAAGATTTGCTTAGCAAGATGATGTGCTACACAAAAACACCAGGATACCACTATAGGCAGTCCTCGACTTGCAACAGTTCATTTAGTGACCGTTCAAAGTTACAATGCCGAACATTTTGGTGGCTAAGCGAGACATTTGTTATGTGAATTTTGTCCCATTTCATGACCTTTCTTGCCATGGTGGTTACTGACGTCACTGCGGTTGTGACGTCAGTAACACGGTCATTAAGCAAATCTGATTTCCTCCCTTTGACTTTGCTTGCAACCATCATAAACAAAAACCAGTTGCCAAGTATCTGAATTTTGACCACGTGACCACGAGGAGGATGCAATGGTCATAAGTGTGAAAAACGGTCATAAGTCGCTTTTTCAGCCCCATTGTGACTTTGAAGGGTCCCTAAATGGGAAGTTGGGAACTACCTGTAATAAGTTTCGGAATTGCTGTTCTAAATAAAGCACAATTTGCTTGCTTCCAGTTATCTATTATGCTATGTGTCTAATCATTAAAGTTAAATGAAAGTGAAATGCCTCTCTCAAAAAACCTTTCAGGAATGCAAATTGAAGTCATTATCTTTAGTGGCGCTAAGCAATAGAATTCATGCCAAATAGAATCCAATAGCTGAACCTTTAGATTGTTGGTATAAATAATAGCTAATAAAATGACCCAGCAAAACATCGGATTACAGGTTTTATTTGCCTAAGTAAAGGCTTCAGACGCCTCGCACATAAGAGCTAGTTGTTCCTGACTCTAGGGGGCGGCGCTCATCTCCATTTCAAAGCTGAAGAGCCAGCGCTGTCCGAAGACGTCTCCGTGGTCATGGGGCCTAAACGCTGAAGGCGCACGGAACGCTGTTACCTCCCCCCCAAAGGTGGTCCCTATTTATCTACTTGCATTTTCTACGTGCTTTCGAACTGCTAGGTTGGCAGAAGCTGGGACAAGTCACGGGAGCTCACTCTGTTACGTGGCCCTAGGGATTCGAATTGCCGAACTGCCAACCTATTTGATCGACAAGCTCAGCGTCTTAGCCACTGAGCCACCGCGTCCCTAATCACAGGCCTTAAAGTTGCGAAGTTTGGACATCTCTGACAGGCAATCCCACAACTGGTTTTTTCTTAAAAGTTTTTGGAAACCTCAGGATGGTTTGCCGTTCGATATTTCCATCTGATCCGTGGCCCGATGGGCACGCATAGAAAATTGACAGAGATTAAAGGCTTCTTTCAGAAGAAGCTAAGCTTTGATGCCCACAAAGACTCTGTTTGCAAAAGATGTGAGTCCTAGCACGGATGATGTTACCCAGTTTGGGTAATGAAACATCTGCAAGAAAACAACTAAGAGGGCCCCAAGGACCTCTCATCTCAACCCTGAGCTACAAATATTCTCCTTTCTTGGTGCACAAAATGTTTCAGCTAACTCAGAATCCTAGAATTATAGGACTGGAAGGAATCTGGGAAGTCTCCTAGTCCCACCTCCTGTCCAAGGAAGGAGTTTTTATAGTGTTGGGAGAAATGTCCTTCTGGGTTCAGTTCCAAGTAGGGGAAAAGACACTGGAAACATGGAGGCTGCTTGGAAAAATGGTTTTAATGGTGGACAGGACCACTTGGCTTGAGCTCCTGAGCAGAAAAAAGAATCGCATGCTTCCAGGTGTTGGGTGAAGAAGAAGAGAGTGAGAAAAGAAGGAGCTTGCTGGGTTCTTTATACTCTGTTCAGCCCCACTTCTCTGTTTCCTGTTCCTGTGTAAGAAATGTATTCTGATTGGTTGTCAGGCTCCCATGAGGACATGCAGGGTCAACTCTCTAGGCTGTGTTTTGAGTCCCAAGTTTGGTTGAGTTTCCAGATGCCATGTGGTGAGTTTCTGTAGAAAGCTAATCCTATCTTTGTTATGCATAGTAAACTAGCTCAGGGCCCCTAATGGCCCATTGACAAATGTGGGGGCTATTAAGAGTGAGTCAGTCTCCTGCCCAAAAACACGTTTCTCCATTTCCTATCCAGGGAAATATACTATTCTGCCTTTTCAATATTTTCTAGTATATTTCATTCTTCTAGGAGAGGGCTGGGTGATAATTTCCTACAAGAACAATGTGGACAAATGGTTGCCCAAGCTTTTCTTGAAAACCTCCAATGATGGAAGTCTGTAGAGATTCTCACTGTTCCCCACTGTCCTGCCAGAGCTGAAGAAGCTTCTTGGATGAGAAGCGAAACGTCTTCAAAAGAAAAAACAAGAAAGTCCAGTTGCCTCCTGAAAAAGCACCCTTGGGACCACCATGACCTGGATGGCTGAGAATCTCTACAGACGTTTAGCTATACAATTTGGGATGAACCCCCTTGGAATGGTGTGGGAGTAGGGATGGATTTCCAGGAGGAAAAATTGCAGACTGCAGGAACCAGGAGCATCACTCAGGTGACCCTGAGGACAGAGATAAACCCCCAAGTGGCCTCAATGACCCTCTAAAAGGATGCAAATGACCAGCTGTCTGCAAGGAATATAAATCCTCCCATTCCCCACTGTTCTGTCAGAGCTGAAGAAGCTTCTTGGATGAGAAGTGAAATGCCTTCAACGAAAAACAACGAAGTCCAGTTGCCTCTTGAAGAAAAGCACCTTTGGGACTCCGATGATGGTGAACCCATCATCCAACTGCTGGAGGCAAGCTGTTCCATGGATTAATCATCCCCACTGTCAAGAAATTCCTCCTTAGTTCCTGGTTGGATTCCCCCTCTGAGGAGCTTCCACCCATTCATTGCTTCTTCTCCTGCCCTCTGATATAATGGCAAATAAATCAACCCCCTGCAATAGACTTTCAAGTATTGGAAGAGGCTATCGACTAACCATACCTACGGTAGTTCCCTTCGTCCAGGGGTGGGCTTCAAAATTTTTAGCAAGGAGTTCTCTGCCTGGTTGCTGGGTGGGCGTGGCCATAGTAGGCGTGGCCTACTCAGCCTCATGCACAGCAGAGGGGGGGATTTTCCCCTCCCTGGGCTCCGGACACTTTCCCCGAACCTCCGGGAGAGCGAAAACAGCCTCCCCAGGCTCCGGAGGACCTCTGGAGGCCAGAAACAGCCCCGTTCCCATACTTCCCATACTTCCCATACTTCCGGTAGGCCCATTTTTCGCCCTCCACGAGATCCCACACATGGCCTGCACTTACCTGCATCCAAAATGGGCTGTGTGGGGAGTCCTGGAGGGGAGGAGTGGGGTGGGTGGGGCCAGCCAGTAGTGGGATTTGGGGATTCTCTGAACTGCACAGAATTTTAGTTAGAGGCTCTCCCGAACCCCTGCGAACCTCCAGTAGCCCATCCCTGCCTTCATCCTAAAATTTAGCCTCCAACCCCTTATCACCTTGGCTGCTTTTCTCGGCACACTTTCTACGATCTCATCATCTTTTTCGCGTCATGGTTTATTAGTTCCCGCGATGGCCATTTCAGCTGTGGATGCTGCGGTAAACTCCAGTGCATGCTTTAAATGATGTGAGGACGAGTATTAAAGATAGTTGCTTAAGGCATTGCAATGAGACTTGTTAAACTGCAGGATGTTGCCAGACATATTGGCCCGACACTGTCTTTCCCCGATTTCACTTTATGACCAACGTTTCAACGAATATGTCCGTGGAGATTCTCAGGCATCCAGGTCACCGTTGTCGTAAAGGTGCTTTTTTTCAAGAGGCAACTGGACTTTCTGGTATTTCCTTGATGATGTTTCGCTTCTCATCCGGAGGTGGGTTTCATAGACGTTTAAGAACTGGTTCGCCCTGCAAGCGCACTTGCTTCCTGAACGTGTGGGCCTTCCGTGCACGCTCTTTGCTCATACACGTGGCTTGCACACATGTGCGCGAATTCAAAAATGTGGCTAAATAGGACAGCACAGGGGAGGAGTGTGGACCCAGGGGTGAAATCCTACCTTTTCGGACCAGTTCGCCCGAACCAGTAGTAAAAAAAGGCTATCGGTTTGGCTGAACCGGTATTTCGGATGATCAGCTGTGGCGCGTAATTTATATTAGCTAGAAAGCAGGATTTCCTGCTTTCTAGCTACTCTAAATCATGTGGCATAGCGGATTCCACCCCCATTGCTGTCCTTCTTATCTTTGCAGGCATGCTCGGTAGCAGGTTCAGAGTCCCCATTTTTGACCCTCTGCACATGCCCAGACGGTCTTGCGCATGCACGGAGGTGGCCACGTACTCACATTTGCAAACTGGTAGCAAAGATAAGTAGATTTCACCCCAGGGCGGACCCGCAGGTCACCACTACCAGTTCGCCTGAACCGGTCCGAACCGGCTGAATACCTCCTCAGCCAAGAATCTTCTTTAGCTCTGAGCTGAAAAAGCTTCTTGGATCAGAAGTGAAATGTCTTCAAAGAAAAAACAGAAAGTCCAGTTGCCTCTTGAAAAAAGCACCTTTGGGATTTCAGCAAATATGAGATCCAGTCCCCGTTGTGTGTCCCCTCCCCAGATAGGGTTGATTATAAGGGAAATTCATATGTTTAGAATGAACCATTTTAGGGTTCAGAATCCGATGCTTTTCTAAATCAAGCAATATAGTCATCATGTTTTATGGAAATGGCCGAGGTTTCTGTGCCTCGTCATCTTCCTCTTCCTACTCCAGCTATTTTCTTCTTCTTCTTCTTCAAGAAATCCATACCTATCAAGCTATAAAGGCAACCCTGAGTAATCTTGTCTCTTCTGGGGGCTTTATGGCATTATAAAATATGTTTTATGTCCCAATCAGTGGCAACAATTTATGAACAGAACAGCTCCGTAAGCCGTAACATCTGACGATGTATTTCAATGCAGTTTGAGCAAACTGCCAAAGCTCGAGAAGATACTCGATCTCCCCCATTTATGCAAAATCAGTAGTAATGTATCAAGATTGATGGCTTATTTTATCTCGATGGGTTTTTCCAGAGAGGTATATTTTATGGGTGATAGAGACAATAACTAGTCGGGTTAAAGAGCACGATTGATTGGATTTGTGTTGTTGCTTTCGGATAGCACATTAACGCTGCTCACTTTCTGTTATCCCACTAGAGGTAAATTTCTACCAGTTTGGACCGGTTCGGCCCAATAGGTAGTAACTCGGCCTGCCACACCGCCAAACCAGTTCCATCGGCATCACCACAGGCGCCACCATCTTGGTTTTTTGCTTCTGCGCATGCACAGAAGTATTTCTTTTTACTACTGCACATGTGTTCGCTTCAGGGGTGGGTTCCTGCCAGTTCTAAGCTCTTCTATAGAAGAGGTTCCACAAATCTACAGTGCTGTTTAGAACCGGTTCCAGCTCCCTCCCCCCTGCCCCTCCGCACATCATCAAGATGAAGAGCGAGAGGAGGAATTCTGGGAGTTGAAGTCCACAAGTCTTAAAGCTGTCAAGTTTGAACACCTCTGGGGTTTTTTTCTTCTTCTAAAGGGTTAGGGGTGCAAGGGTCTTGTAACTTGACAGCTTTAAGACTTGCACACTTCAATGCCAAAGTTCCTGAGCCAACATGACTGCAGGAGGAATTCTGGGAGTTGAAGTCCACAAGTCTTAAAGCTGTCAAGTCTGAACACCTCTGAGGGTTTTTTCCTAAAGGGTTAGGGGTGCGAGGGTCTTGTAACTTGACAGCTTTAAGACTTGCACACTTCAATGCCAAAGTTCCTGAGCCAACATGACTGCAGGAGGAATTCTGGGAGTTGAAGTCCACAAGTCTTAAAGCTGTCAAGTTTGAACACCTCTGGGTTTTTTTTCTTCTTCTAAAGGGTTAGGGGTGCAAGGGTCTTGTAACTTGACAGCTTTAAGACTTGCATGCTTCGAATGCCAGAGTTTCTGAACCAACACTTTGGTTGCTTAGCAAGAACGTTGTTAAGTGAGTTTCACCACATTTTACAAGTTGGCCACTCCCACCTGGCCACTCCCACAAAGCAGGCCGCACCTACAGAAGAGGTTCTAAAAATTTTTGGAACCCACTACTAGTGTGGGAGCACAAGAAACCGGAAGCGTAGCTCCCTGGCGTGCATGCACGTGCCGGGAAGCTGAGCTTCCAGTTTCCAGTGTGCACATGCGAACCGGCCAGCTGGTCTTCATGCGTGCCAGAAACAGAAAGACCAGGTGACCGGTGCTCATGCAGGAAACCACAAGCTCAGCTTCCCTGCGTGCATGCGCGCCGGGGGAACTGCTCTTCCGGTTTTTCAGCGCTCCCCTGCGTTTATGCATGCTCTCATTTCGGCACTCAGTGCCACAAAGGTTCACCAACAATGTACTAGGGTGTCTGTCACAGGAAAAAGTCATCAAAAATAGAGCTCCAATCTCGGGCTGTTCATATTTTAATTAGCTTGTGACAATATAAAATGCAGAGATACAAAGAAAATTGAAAATAATGGGAAGATAGTGGAAGAAAGGAGGAAGAGGAAAAAGCATAGGCTTAAGGCACAAGAAAAACATTGATGTCCAACTCCTTTTGGCACAGTAGAATAAGGTAATAAGGCAATAGCGACAGCACTTAGACTTATATACCACTTCACAGTGCTTTTACAGCCCTCTCTAAGCAGAGTCAGCCTGTTGCCCCCAACAATCTGGGTCCTCATCTGACCCACCTCGGAAGGATGGAAGGCGGAGTCAACCTTCAGCCTGGTGAGATTTGAACTGCCAAATTGCAGGCAGACGGCAGTCTCAGAAGGAGCCTGCAGTACTGCACTCTAACCACTGCGCCACCGTGGCTCATGTAATAACACAATAGTTATGTTTTAATTAATAACATACACCCTCAATCTTTTATTTTTACACCAATTCAGGTAGTTCTCAACATACAACAGTTCATTTAGTGACTGTTCAAGCTTATAACGGCACTGAAAAAAGTGACTTATGACCGTTTTCATAATTATGACCTTTGCACCATCCCTATGATTATGGGATCAAAATTCTGATGCTTGGCCACTGGTTCATATTTATGACGGTTGCTGTGTCCCAAGGTCACCTTTTGATCTCCTTTTGTGACCTTCTGACAAGCAAAATCAATAGGGAAGCCGGATTCTCTTAACAACCAGACTACTGACTTCTCAACCGCAGTTATTCACTTAACAACTGCAACAAGAAAGGTGGTAAGGTGGAGAAACTCACTTAACACCTGTCTCATTTAACCACAGAAATTTTGGGCTCAATTATGGTCATTGGTCGAGAACTACCTGCAATATATACAAGCCATTTGTAGGCCCCAAAAGTGCTTTTTCAAGAGGCAACTGGACTTTCTTGTTTTTTTCTTTGAAGATGTTTCACTTCTCATCCAAGAAGCTTCTTCAGATCTGACTGGATGGTGAGGAATGGAAGGGTTTATACTCCTTGCAGACAGCTGGTCATTTTCAGTCTTTAAGAAGTGAAATGTCTTCAAAGAAAAACCAGAAAGTCTTGAAAAAGCACCTTTGGGACAACCATGACAGTTGTGGGATTTAATTTTTTTTTACTACTGGTTCGGTGGGCGTGGCTTTGTGGGTATGGCATGGCTTTGTGGGCGTGGCAGGGGAAGGATACTACAAAATCCCCATTCCCTCCCCACTCCTGGGGGAAGGTTACTGAACAATCCCCATTCCCCCCCCCCCGCACCCCACTAACCTGCTTTCCAGCTCCGTTCTCCTATGTAGGACAACAAAAGAAGATCAGCTGGGAGGCTGGGAGGCAGCAGGGGCGAGGCCAGCCTATTTGCCGGTTCTCCAAACTACTCAAAATTTCTGCTTCTCCAGAATCTGTCAGAACTAGCTGAATACCACCTATGAACCATGACCTGGATGACTGAGAATCTCAATAAACTTTAAGCCATTTGTATGACAACCAAGTTCTTAAATAGTAACTGTGAGAGGGATCTTGGAATCCTAGGGGACAACCATTTAAATATGAGCCAACCGTGTGCAGCAGCCGCCAAAAAAGCCAATACAGTTCTAGGCTGCATCAACAGAGGGATAGAATCAAGATCACGTGAAGTCTTAATACCACTTTATAAGGCCTTGGTAAGGCCACACTTGGAATAGTGCATTCAGTTTTGATCGCCACGATGTACAAAAGAGACTGAGACCCTAGAAAGAGTGCAGAGAAGAGCAACAAAGATGATTAGGGGACTGCAGGCTAAAACATATGAAGAATGGTTGCAGGAACTGGGTATGTCTAATTTAATAGAAAGAAGGACTAGGGGAGACATGATAGCAGTGTTCCAATATCTCAGGGGTTGCCACAAAGAAGAGGGGGTCAACCTATTCTCCAAGGCACCTGAGGGTAGAACAAGAAGCAATGGGTGGAAACTAATCAAGGAGAGAAGCAACTTAGAACTGAGGGGAAATTTCCTGACAGTAAGAACAATTAATCAGTGGAACAGAAGTTGCCTCCAGAAGTTGTGAATGCCCCAACACTGGAAGTTTTTAAGAAGATATTGGATAGCCATTTGTCTGAAACGGTATAGGGTTTCCTGCCTAGGCAGGGGGTTGGACTAGAAGACCTCCAAGGTCCCTTCCAACTCTTCTATTCTATTCTATTCTATTCTATTCTATTCTATTCAGGAAAACCCAGAGTACAAGTGTCATTTTTTCCTAGCTCAAGCACAAAGTCCCAAAATGGTTTCCACAAAATGAAATGAATTCTATTCTTTCCTATAATCAAAGCCACTAAAAACAGACCTTTTTCTGAAAAGAGACGAAAGCACTGGGAAGAGTATCAAAGCACTGTTTGGGCTTCCTGTATGGATCATTGTGTACCAACAACCCCTCGAGCTAAGCTTGTCTAGGGCAAAGTGTAATAAAGCTTTATGACCAGGTAAGGGTGGGACAGAACGACACGGATTCATACAGCAGAGAGCACAATTTGTGTCCTAATTCCACAGCCTCCTAATAATTGTCATCCCAGGAAGGCAGAAAATGAGATGCAAAATTGCAGCGACAGCATAAATCACGGCGCGCCTGATCAGTGTTAATAATGCTTCAACTTCGTGTAGTGCTGTAGGAATTGCTCTGGAGTTCTGCATCAAGGCTCCATTATTTTCAAGGCTTACTCAGACCTAAGGACGATGGAGGTTGGTAGGTATCTGTACTACTAATACCACACTATAAAGCCTTAGTAAGATCACACCTAGAATACGACATCCAGTTTTGGTCCCCACACTATAAAAAAGATGTTAAGACTCTAGAAAGATTATAGAGAAGAGCAACAAAGATGATTAGGGGACTGGAGGCTAAAACGGTTGCAGGAACTGGGCATGGCTAGTTTAATGAAGGGGAAGACCAGGGAGGACATGATAGCAGTCTTCCAATATTTGAGGAGCTGCCCCAGAGAGAAAGGAGTCAAGCTATTTTCCAAAGCCAGACAAGGAATAAGCCGGGGTAGGCTGCTATGGAGTCACCTGGGTTTTACGAGAACCCATAGCTAACATTATGGGTGGTTCGAAAAACCTCCAAATCCCACCCCTAGCTGCCACCACGCTGCTACACCCCCCATGCCCCTCGCAGGAATCTCTACGCGGCCCATTTTGGTAAGGTGACCAACTTTTTTACAATGAAAAGGAGGACAAATAAATTGGAAAAAAATATCGTAAATAAAAGAAATATTTTATTCATTGCAACAATAATACACTAAAATATGATATATGCATAATAAAAACATTTGTAACATTTTATATTGTAATTATGCTTACATGCCTGTTAATTATTATTTAGATGAGTACTTTTACATTGAATTAATATTTTTTGTCAATGTATCATCTTCTAACAATATATTGGAAATATCTGAACAAGAAATATCCTTCATATTGAATTTTACGGCAAGTGCTACAGCTGGAGTATCAACATTCAATCTCGATTCCTCACTTGTCCAAAAATCATTGGCAATTGAAAAAACTCTTTCAACTGCTGCATTAGTTCCAGGGCAGCACAACGTAAATTGAACAAGTATAAATAAATGTTCACATGGAACATGTTCATTTTTGAAATGGCTGAAAATATCCACCCATCTTTTATCAATTTCAACGTATTGATTTTCCCATTGTATTAATTTTTCAGAATTTAAATATACATTCAGTCTTCTAAATTTCTTCAAAGAAACAGTTGCCGTCTATTTTAATGTCTGGCATTTCTTTAGAAAAAAACTCAACACAAGATTCAATATCTGTCCAATATACTTGCGATGAAGTCAAAAAACACTGTTGAAAACTGTTATTTCCCGTTATATTTGTTTCAGACCATTCTTCGATATATTGAAAACATGTTTGGTAAAAATTCTGCACTTCTTTGATAAACTTTTCCGTTATGCCCGGATTTGATTCCTCTAAGTCTGACAATTTTCTTTTTATAATTAAAGGAAGAAATTTATCTTCAAATTGAGATTTATGTTGAAGGATAAAGTCATTCAAAATAAAACTAACTTCTGTAGCTGAAGTCGCGTCTTATACTGCACTATACTGAGCCTTGACGAATTGTCATGTCAAATACAAATACGTCACATAACGCGCAACAGATTAGTCTTCAAGTATCGAAAAGGAGGACATGTAGGAGGACACTTTTCGAGGGAGGACAGAACTTACAAAAGAAGGACTGTCCTCCCTAAAGGAGGACGATTGGTCACCTTAATTTTGGATGCGAGGTAAGTGCAGGGCCTGTGCGGAGGCATGGGGAGGGGGAAAACGAGCCTCATGGAACCCCTCCAGAGGGAATTCTATTCTATTCTATTCTATTCTATTCTATTCTATTCTATTCTATTCTATTCAAACCTATTCCTGCTAACTTAATAACTGCAGCAATTCACTGAAAGAAGGATGGCAAGAAAGAGTGTAAAATGGAGCAAAATTCACTTAGCAACCATCCTGAAATGTTGGGCTCCATTGTGGTCATAAGTTGAGGACTCTCTGTAATCAATCTTGGGCTAGGAATCCCTGCTTATTGTCATTCCTACCTTATTTATGCTCTTACACAGTTTGAGAAATTAGGGAACCCCCCCTCCCCCCCTTCATGTCAAATTGCATAGAGGTCATGTAAGTTCACCCAAGCTCTTCCTCCTTATTTCTTTAGCAACATTTGATTAGCGCTCTCCTCCGTAAAGGCTCTCTAGGGGAGATAACAGATAACAGACCTAGCACTTAAAGGGAGGAAAAATATGCCAGGAAGTGTCTTGTTAGAGTGATAGCACCCAAGGGAGACTCTAGAATTGCTACAAATTAGAAAGGAGTCAGAAATCACTTCCATAAAGCAATGAGTGAAGAAGAATTTAGTTTCCTTGAGGAATGGGAAGGGGGTTCAAAACACACAATCCAGTTCTTCCCAAACTGATTGTACTGGATTCTTGTCTCTCTAGGTTTGGGCCGGGGGGGGGGTATTGTCAAGGATGAAACTTTGGCAGCTACATGCCTCTTCGTTTCAACTAGCCATTAAAGTAGGAGGTGAGGAGGTGTTGCTTTAAAATGGGTTAGATGGAGAAACGAAACTTCTACAATTCCGCTAAAGACCATGGGAGCCTGAAACCTTCTCAAGGACATCATAAGAGGTGTGGAGTTGAAGAAGACAGTTCCCATAATGAAGTGAACTTGTTTATATGGACTATGTGAGAGGTTGGGGGTCTGGCTGGGAAAATTGTTGTTTAATTCTATGAACTATTGTTTGGGAGCCTCAGAGTTGGTTTTCCTTCGACATTACCATGCAGTGTGTTCAAGAATAAACAGTAAGATTGTTTTGGAAATGGAATGAACCTGGAGTTTTGGATTCTGGAGTTGGATCTCGACAGGTATATTTTACTGTAGGCTTATTTGGCTTAGTTTGACTATGCTGTTCTTAAGAGTTTGTGAGTTGGAAGATCAAAACCTGTCTTCCCTTGTTTTAGAATGTAAGATATGGAACATCTCCAGAAGGGAGGCAGGGTCCCCTCTCTTAAGGAGCTCCATGTAAGGGAATCCAAGAAGGGCCTTCTCCATGTTGGCTCCTTCCTTGTAGAACATCATCCCTGCAGAGATAGGATTAGATTCCACCCGGAGGAGATATTCACTTACTTTCCCTACCAGTTTGCAAATGTGAATGCGTGCATGCGCGCACTTGCTTCACTGATGCGCACCTTTCCACACATGCGCTCCGCCTTCAGCGCATGTGTTCTGACCTAGGCTTCCCAGGAGCATGAAGCAAACTCCTGGTGCCAACAAAAAACCCTTTTTATTAATTTACTGGGAATTCTGCTCCTTCACATCCAGCAAAGTCTTTCAAAGGAGGATTTACAGTCACAGACCTTATTTGGCTTGGCGAGCTGCCAGGCTGATGTCTGCAAAACTTGACAAGGAGTCTCAGAGAGTCATGAACCAATTAAGCGAACTAATTGTCTCCTGCAAACTCCACTCCCCTTTCGCTCCTCTTTTATTTCCTCTGGGAGGGGCCATTCATCGCCTGGCCTTACTCCCAAGTCAACCCCCGTTCTTTAGCTGTTCCCTTCTGCCCATGAACACCCTGGGAACAGGCTCCAGCTGTTTGTCTTCCTCACAGCTGTCTGACTCTGAACGCAGTTGATAACAGACATACGGCTCTGGCCCAATGGTGGGATTCAGTTAGTTCGCACCACTTCGGGAGACCGGTTGTTAACTTTTTGAGCAGTATGGTGAACTGGTTGTTGGAATAAATCATTAGGACAGAGAACCAGTTGTTAAATTATTTGAGTCTCACCACTTCTCCCCCCCTTTCTGCCTCCGACACAGAGCCTGCGCATCAGAGCCTTCCCCAGACTCCAGGACTGGCCCATGTTCCTCCTCAAACTCCTCACTGTCCGAATCTGCTGCCAGCTCTGCTGGCCACTGGCGGGCCACAACAGCATGTGCTTTGATTGCGCGTGTGGCTTGCATGCATGCGTGTGGCTTGAAAACGTGCCTAAATAGGACGGCATAGAATCGGGGCAGGTGGGAAGGACCACCCGCGATTTCCACTACCGATTCAGCCGAACCGGTCTGAACCGGCTGAATACTCCCTCTTCTTCCATCTTGGTATTCTTTTGCAACCCCCTGAAGACATGGTTTTGCCAATGGGACTGGGGAATCTAAAGGGATGCGGAGTCCATCAAGGGGCTGGTTGGATTGTTGCTGCTGGGGGAGTGTTATTGGGTTTTTCAATGGGGTTTTATTTCTGTAAGCTGCCCAGAGTCCCTGCGAGTGAAGCGGGCGGCCAAATAAATTTCCTTAATCAATAAAAATGAATAAATAATGGGTTCAAGTTGCAGGAAGGTAGATTCCAATGTAAAACAAAGAAAACGTCAGTAGAAGTCATTAGAACCAGTTATTCCAATGGCTGGGATCCCATGAGCTGAATGTGCCCTTGACGTACAACTGTAATTTCTGCCTCAATTATGGCTATAATTGAGTCGGAAATTACTGTCGTACATCGTGACAGTCATTAAGCAGGTCACTTGTGACCATGCTCAATTTTTTTATAACCTTTGTTGCAGCAGATTACCAAACACTGTGGTTGTTAAATCCTTTTTATCCAATGGCCAGGTTTCTGGAGAAAAATGCCAAAAATTGCGGTCACATGACAGCAGCATGCTGCAAATGGTCATAAATGTGAGCCGCTCAAAATGTAATCATCTGATCATGGTATGCATGTGTGCTTGTGGCTGTCGGAACTCTGAAACTGGGTCATAACTAGGCTTTCGAGAGCTCCTCGTAACTTTGAACCGTCACTAAATGAGGTCTACTTGGAATAGCATCCAGTGTCAGGGTTCCAAATATCATGCAGAATTAAATCAGAGCTCAAGACATAACTTTCATCAAAGTTCCAATATAATAAGACAGACATGTTGGCACATCTGTGGAATCCCAAATCTAAAAGCTTCCTGGGATTCCACCCAGTTGAAAGTTCATGATCTTATCCCCACACCCATCAATCCATCACATAGTCCAATCTTCTTCAGCCATGCTGGGATATCCACCCAGCTAGTTCCGGTCAGGTGCAGAGGTGCGGAGACAAAAGATGACTTTGGGCTTCTAGGAAGGAATGACAACAACACATTCCACAATTCTACTCCTTTCTATTCCCCACTCCCAACTACTACACTAATGAAACAGCATAATGAAATAATAGAGAGTGTGGCAGGCCAAAGATCCTAAAAAGGAATATAACTGCAGGCCTGACATCCAGTTTGATTTGGGCTAAATATTGTCTGGACTGGGCTTCTGGATTTAAGTTTTGAATGGAATGTGGACAACATTGATAAGGTGCATCACTAATTGGGCTGCTCAGAGAGATACCTGATACAGGTATGCAGTGGTGGGATTCAGAATTTTTTACTACCAGTTCTGTGTTTGTGGTTTGGTGGCATGGCTTGTTGGGCGTGGCAGGGGAAGGACACTGCAAAATCCCCATTTCCTCCCAATCAGCTGGGACTCAGGAGGCAGAGAATAGATGGGGGCGCGGCCAGCCAGAGGTGGTATTTACCAGTTCTCCAAACTACTCAAAATTTCCGCTACTGGTTCTCCAGAACTGGTCAGAACCTGTTGAATATCACCTCTGCAGGAGTGTCCATGGGAGTGGGTGAAAAATATCAAGATGGCAGCCTCAAGTGGCAATGGAAGCCCCGCCCCTTTGTAGTGCATATCAAAAAGGGGCAGGGCTTTGATGAAGGACGGAGGCTGCCAATCTCACTTTCTTGGTTCTTCTAGGCACGCCTTTTGAGCTGATAGATTTTGAAAGAACTTTCATGGTTGAACTGTCCCTGTTTTATTAGTCACTCTCTAATTTTTTTTTACTACGCGTTATGAATATTGTGCTTCTCTTTTATTTAAATTGCCCCTTTATTTTCTGCAAAACATTCCCGGGACAATTAAATGCATTTGTAAAACTGTTGCAAATGACAATAAATAAAATTTAGTGGCGAGTCAGCATTGTTCCCACATTCATTTTGCCAGACTGCACTGAAGAATTTTAAAAGATAAAGATGGAGACCAACTTCCTGGATTTCTGGGGCATGTCTTTCGTCCATAGCTTTGTTCGTCCACAATCTTGTCACACTGATGTCAGGCCTGCAGTCGGTTCCTTTTAGGATCTTTGGCCTGCCACAGTTTACTATTAGTTTATTATGCTTTTTCACTAGTGGGGAATTGGGAGGGGGAATAGTAAGGAGTAGAATAGTAAGGAGTGTTATTGTCAAAATTAAAAAAAAAATCCTTTCTAGAAGCCAAGGTCATCTTTTGTCTCTCCACCTCTGAGCCTGACCGGAACTGGATGTGTGGAACTGCTAGCATGGCAGTGGAAGATGGGACCATGTGATGGACTTATGAGTGGCAAGATCATGAACTTTCAACTGGGTGGAAAACCCAGGAAACTTTCAGATTCGGGTTTCCCACAGATGTGCCAACATGTCTTTCTTAATAAATTGGAACTTTGAGGAAAGCTCTGCTTTGGACTCTGATTTAATTCTGGATGATATTTGGAACGCTGACAACTGATTTCTTCCAGAATGTTCTTTGCAACTGCCTAGTCCCATGATGGTGAACCTATGGCATGCGCACCACAGGTGGCACATGGAGACCTCTCTGCGGGCTGCCACCCAACTCAGCTCGACCACTCTTGCACGCGTGCCTCCCACTGGCCAGTTGATTTTTGGCTCTCTGATGCACATGTGGGAGATGCACACGCATGTGTGTGGGGGGTGGAAGGGTCACGTGCGCATGCATGTGGGGGCAGGGGGCACATGTGCATATGTGGGGGGTGGAGGGAGCGCAGGGGGTGCGGTGCCCTCCCCTACTCCCCATTTGTGGTTCCAGGAGGCTTCAGGAAGGCTTGCTAGGCCCAAAATGGGATGCGGGGGGGGGGTGCTCATGCTAATATGCAAGGAGAACACAGGTGGGTCATGCGCACATGCCCAGGGGACTGGGCACATTGCATTATGCGTGCTTGCGATTTCGGCATCTGGGAGGAGAAAAAGGTTCGCCATTACGGGCCTAGCCTAATCTACAATTCTAGGTTCTCCTTGGGGTTCTCCTACCCAGGTCTCATTTTGCTTCCAGGGTGTCCACAGGGTAAGAGTAAATAAATGTCAATATATATATAGCAGTACAATCGAAGCTCGGACTGTTTTTTTTTTTTAATGCCTCACAAATTTTGAAAAAAAAAATAGGCAGAGATTCAATTTCACTGTTGTGACGGCCATCTTTTAACCACATTGTAGACATGCGCGCTTTCCTTCGCTCCTGAAGGCAAACATGGCCAGCCATATTTGTCCAATGGTTGAGAAATTTGTACAAGTTTAAAAATTCTCCGAGCTGTGCGTGCTCAGAAGACAAACTAGTTCTGAACACATGGGATTAGGTTCAGGACACATTTTTTAAAAAACAAATCTGTCTTTAGCATGGCTCATTAAAGCAGCCACACCTGTCTTCCTAATGAATCAAAATTAACTCACATAATTCAAAATAACTTAAAATGTTTTCAACTTGGTCAATAATTAAATCAGCACTCTCATCCATGTCAAGAAGCTTGTGGACTGTATGGTTTGCGCAAGCACAACTATGGGGAAATAGTTCAGACAAAGTGGTTCTGAACACATGGGGGCAAGTTCAGAAGATTCCTTTAAAGCATGGGTGTCAAACTGGATCGTGTCACCTGATGTCACACAACGTTTTTTGCCTTTGCGGAGCCAGATTGGGCATGGCCTACACCTGAACCAGGGGTGGGTTCCTGCCAGTTCTAAGCTCTTCTATAGAAGAGGTTCCACAAATCTACAGTGCCGTTTAGAACCGGTTCCAGCTCCCTCCCCCCTGCCCGTCTGCACATCATCAAGATGAAGAGCGAGAGGAGGAATTCTGGGAGTTGAAGTCCACAAGTCTTAAAGCTGTCAAGTTTGAACACACCTGGGTTTTTTTTTCTAAAGTATTAGGGGTGCAAGGGTCTTGTAACTTGACAGCTTTAAGACTTGCACGCTTCAATGCCAAAGTTCCTGAGCCAACATGACTAGAGGAGGAATTCTGAGAGGTGAAGTCCACAAGTCTTAAAGCTGTCAAGTTTGAACACCCCTGGTTTTTTTTCTAAAGGGTTAGGGGTGCAAGGATCTTGTAACTTGACAGCTTTAAGACTTGCATGCTTCAAATGCCAGAGTTTCTGAGCCAACATTTTGGTTGCTAACTAAGAGCGTTGTTAAATGAGTTTCACCACATTTTACAAGTTGGCCATGCCCACCCAGTCACATGACTGCCAAGTCACTCCCACTCGGTCACATGGCTAGCAAGCCACTGCCACCCAGTCATATGGCCAGCAAGCCACTCCCACAAAGCAGGCCACACCTACAGAAGAGGTTCTAAATTTTTTTGAAATCCACCACTGACGTGAACATATCCAGCCTGCAGGCCGTCAGTTTGACGTCCCTGCTTTAAAGCAACAACGTCTTTAGTGTGGTTCATTAAAGCAGTCTCATGTGTTGTCCGAATGAATTAAAACGAATTCACCTAATTCAAACTAAATTTCTGCAGTATTTGAATAAACACTCTCACCCATCCCACAAAAGTTGCAGACTGTAACATAGGTGGGTTGCTGCCAGTTTGGCCCGGATGGGACAAACCCATTGTAGCAGCAGTGGGAGGCTCTGCCCACCCGCTCGGATGTTTCTGCGCATGCGCGGAAGTGGCACACGTGTGGGAGCATGCCTGAACCGGTAGTAAAAAAATTGGCCACCCACCTCTGGACTGTAGGGCTGAAAAGAATTCAGACAAAGTGGTTCTGAACCAGTGGTGGGTTTCATATTTTGTTACCACCAGTTTGCCCCGTGCGTGCCAGCTTGCTTCACACATGCATGCCCACTTCACAAGCACACACCTGCTTCACATGTGCTTATCTACCCACCATGCCTTCGGCGCCTTATCTACCCTCCAGCCTTCCACGCATTTACTTTGCTCGCATGTGTGCCTTCTACGCATGCACCTAGCCTCAAAAATGTGCCTATAGAGTGGGGGGTGGGGGTGGGGATGGGCCGACCTGTGATTTCCGCTACCAGTTCAGGCGAACTGGCTAAATACCACCTCTGTTCTGAACATAAGGATCAAAGGTTCAGAAGATCCATTTAAAACAACCAGGTCTTTAGAACAGCTCATTAAAGCAGCCACATCTGTTTTCGTGTGGAAGTGGATACGTCTGCTATAAAAAAAAGGAAGGACGGTGCCTTTTTCTCCTATATTCCCAATCACTTTGTCGGATTCTTTTTCCCCAGCAGGTACCAACGTCACAGACTGCATTTTTCTGTTGAGTAATGGGCTGAGCTGGTGCCAACAGTGTTATTCTTATTGCAAAATCAACAGCCATAAGCAAAACGACGGTGCTTCAGTGCTGTCGTAAAGCTGGAATGGCGGCTGTGTCGCGTGCAATTGAGGGTCTTAAAATCTAATTACCTCCCTGTGACACTGAATGTATACGATCGTGTAAAACCCACCCTGGCAAGTGATTGCCTGCTGGAATAAAGGAAAACAAATGAGGTTCCATAATAAGTTGGGGGCCATAATTCTGAATCTGCAAGGAAGCATGGACAGATGAAGTTTAATACAGATTGTTAAATCCCCTAATAAGAAGAGGGGTGATTAATTCCTGTCCTCTCGCCTAGGGGGGGGGGGAGGAAATCAGAGCGGTGCTTAGCAGGAGAGGGCAGATGGGAATAGCTCTTGATGGCAGAGAGTGCGGCAGAGAAGTCACTGAAGACGATCAGGGATGAGAAAGGGTTAGATGTCTTCTGTTTTTTAAAAAAAGAAAAAATAAATGATCAACTTCTCTTGCCTTTAAGAGGATAGATAAGGAAACTCTCCGGGAAGCAGTAGCTAGAAGCAAGCCATCTTCCTTATCTCTGAAGGGCTATTTTTCTTTCCTGAATCCCTTGAACCATTCCGTTGCATCTGAGGAAGTGAGTGCTTCTTATAAACCTTAAGTGGTTTAATGGGAGACTCAGGTTGGTCTAGTGATGGTGAACCTATGGCATGCGTTCCCAAACGGGCACGCGAAGCCATGTCGCCTGGCACACACGGCCTTGCCTGTTTGTCTTCCAGGTTTCTGGTGTGCATGTGTGCGCAATGATCAGCTGTCCTTCGCACGCGTGGCAGTGCCGAAAACCGATGTGCGCATGTAGGGCCGCCAGCTGATTGTCGGGTGTGCATGCACATCAGAACCCAGAAGGTGGGCTTTTCCAGAGCACGATCCCTTCGCATGTGCAGCAGTGCTGAAAACTGGCTTGCACATGTGGGCTGGCCAGCTAATCGTCGGGCATGCATGAGCATTAGAACCTGGAAGTTCAGTTTTTCTGGAGCAGGCTCTGATGAGCATGTCCGTGTGCGTGGAACATTTCCGCATGACCTTTTCGGCACTCGGGTGCCAAAGTCTGCCATCCCTGGTCTAGTGGTTAAAGCCACAGACTAGAAACTAGGAGACTCTGTAATTGTAGTCCTGCCTTAGAGATCAAAGCCAACTGGGTGACTTTGAGCCAATCACTAGGAGATGGTGAATGCCCAGCCTTAATCACGAAAGCCAGCTGGGTGAATTTGGCCCAATCATAGGAGATTATGAGTTGTAGTCCTGCAGTAGGCATGAAAGCCAGCTGGGTGACTTTGCGCCAATTGCCAGGAGACGGTGAGTTCTAGTCCTGCAGCCAGCTGGGTGACTTTGGGCCAATCACTAGAACACTGTAAGTTTTAATCCAGCCTTAAGCATGAAAGCTGGCTGATGACTTTGGATCAATCACCAGGAGATGCTGAGTTCTAACTAAGAAATTTCCTGACAGTGAGAATGATTAATCAAAGGAACAGCTTACTTCCTGGGTGCTCCATCACTGGAATTTTTCAAGAAAAGATTGGACAGCTATGTGTCTGGGATGCAATAAGATCTCCTGCTTTGAGCAAGGGGTTGGACTAGAAGATCTCCAAGGTCCCATTCAACTCTATGTCCCCAAAGTGCTTTTATTTTAAAAGCCACTGGACTTTCTGTTTTTTAAAAAGATGTTTTGCTTCTCATCCCAGAAGCTTCCTGAGTTCTAATTAGCTCCACTCCCCACCAGTTAGTTAGAACTGAAGAAGCTTCTGGGATGAGAAGGGAAATGCAAGAAAAGTGCAGTTTGGCTGCTGAATTGGCTTATGGTTAGGATGGTGGTTATTAAAGGAAACACTAAGCTGTCATTCAACTGTGAAGTGGGCAACTAATGTTCCCAAGAAGCCACATGAGAAATGGGAGCTCCGGTAGCGGAAATTTTGAGTAGTTCGGAGAACAGGCAAATGCCACCTCTGGCTGGCCCCAGAGTGGGGTGGGAATGGGGATTTTGTAGCATCCTTCCCTGGCCACGTCTACGAAGCCATGCCCACAAAGCCACACCACACCCACACAACTGGTAGTAAAAGAAATTGAATTTCACCACTGGTGTGAAGACATGGACACTGGTGGGATTCAGCCAGTTCTTAATGGTTTGGGCAAACCAGTTGTTAAATCTCCCCACCCCCTGGCTATCAAAATGGATCCTGTAGTGCACTGCTATGGAGAAATGGGCAACGGAGCAGCCGGTGTGAGGGAAGGAGAAGAACACTTTCCCTCTTTCTTCTCCCTGCTCCTCCTCCTTCCCTCGTGCCGGCTGCTCCATTGCCCATTTCTCCATTGCAGCATAGCGCCCAGGATCCACTTTGATAGCGGCTGCGCATGCCTTCACAGCCCTATTAGTTCGGCTGTCCCCAACAGTCCCCATTTCTCATGTGGACTGTTGGTAATTTAACAACCGGTTCCCCCAGAGTGAGGTTGGCCATTGCAGGAGGCTCATCTCACATGTCTGGTGGAGCTAGAGGATGGGGATGCGCCATGCCTCCCACGATAGCCGACCTGATCCTGGGCAAACTGGTTGTTAAATTATTTGAAACCCACCACATCATGGACACCCACAAATAAGTGAATGCAAAAAAAATATTCTTCAAAATAACAGCAATTCACACAAGTCAGACAGAGAAAGACAAAGGTCCAAATATAGACAAGGGCATAAAAATGCTCAGATCTGGTCTCTATTTACACAGATTTATTCTGACTATAAAGCTAGTTGTGGTTCAAGAATTCGTGATACTTTACTTCATCCCAGCCTTCTTGAATCTGATGCCCAGGTGATCTTATCATGCAGAGGACACACCCACCCTTCGTAAAAATGGTACTATTTGCTCGCACCTTGCATATAACCTACCTGTGCGTTTTGAAGAAACTCATCTCCTGTAAAAAAAAAAAACACACAATGATGAACCCAGCAACTTTTCTATCAGAAATGGTGATGGTTTTATTTTTATGGGACTATTATTCAGACCTCTCAATTTCCATCCATATAACCTGGCTGGCCCTCTTCCCACCTTTGGGTCAGGAGGTGAGGGCAGAATTAATTCCCCATGCTGGAGACTGCAATGCAGGGTCTATGCAGCGTCCTCTCTCTCTATATATATATATTTCGAGAGAGAGAGAGAGAGAGGGAGAAGGAGAGGGGAGCATACGCATTTGCAGCTCCCTGACTTTGGGTGAGAAGGTCACTTCCAAGAAATCTATCCGTTCCAGCTACAGGAAGAGTTTTTACACAATGTGGATACTCTCTGCTGTGTGTACACATCTTTTCCCATTTGGAGTGTGGGGGTCTGGAGCTAATACTGCCAGTTTAACACAATGTTTGGTCTTGATCTTGGGGAGAAATCAGTCATAGTGGTTGGTATGAAATTCATTTTCTTTAAAGGTAAAGGTTCCCCTCGCACATATGTGCTGGTTGTTCCCGACTCTAGGGGGCAGTGCTCATCTCCGTTTCAAAGCCGAAGAGCCAGCGCTGTCCAAAGATGTCTCCGTGGTCATATGGCCGGCATGACTAAACGCCGAAGGCGCATGGAACGCTGTTATCTTCCCGCCAAAGATGGTTCCTCTTTTTCTGCTTGCATTTTTTATGTGCTTTCTAAGTTGGCAGAAGCTGGGACAAGGAACGGGAGCTCACTCTGTTACCGGGATTTGAACCACTGAACTGCCAACCTTTCTGATCGATACGCTCAGCCTCTTAGCCACTGAGCCGCTGCATCATTTTCTTTATGCCTTTGTAAATCCCTCTGGGTCTCAGAGCTGCTAGTCCCGCATCTATTTACACCAGGGGTGTCCAAACTTGGCAACTTTAAGACTTGTGGACTTCAACTCCCAGAATTCCCCAGCCAGCAGAGGCTGGGAATTCTGGGAGTTGAAGTCCACAAGTCTTAAAGTTGCCAAGTTTGGACACCCCTGATTTACATGTAGTCCTCGACTTAATTAACAACGCTTCACTTAGTGACCATTCAAAGCTCAAAAGGTGCCTTCTGGTCGTTTTTCACGCTTATGACCAAGGCAGCAACCCTGGGGTCACGTGATCAAAACCCAGAGGCTTGGCAACTGACTTGTATTTATGACAGTGGAGTCCCATAACCCCCTTTTTGTGAGGAGACAAAACAAAGTCAATGGGGAAGCCCACTTCACTTCAGCTCCGTTTTCCTAACTTGACAACTGCAGGGACTCACTTAACAATGGTGGCAAGAAAGGTCATAACGTGGGGCAAAACTCGCTGAATAACTCTCTCACTTAGCAACAGTTGTGGTCATAAGTCAAGGACTACCTGTACTTGGGGGGGGGGGAATCCTACCAAAGGGTCCATGGTGAGGGAGAATTGGACTGATGGACTGATTCATTTATGTCCCACTTTGATTATAAAATATAAATAACTCAAGGGGGCAAACTTAGCTAATATACAATACAATACAATACAGTACAGTATTGTACAGTACAGTACAATGCAATGCAATGCAATGCAATGCAATGCAATGCAATGCAATGCAATGCAATGCAATGCAATGCAATGCAATGCAATACAATACAATACAATACAGTACAATACAATACAATAGCAGAGTTGGAAGGGACCTTGGAGGTCTTCTAGTCCAACCCCCTGCCTAGGCAGGAAACCCTATAGCGTTCCAGACAAATGGCTATCCAACATCTTCTTAAAGACTTCCACTGTTGGGGCATTCACAACTTCTGGAGGCAACTTCTGTTCCACTGATTAATTGTTCTCACTGTCAGGGAATTTCTCCTCAGTTCTAAGTTGCTTCTCTCCTTGATTATTTTCCACCCATTGCTTCTTGTTCTACCCTCAGGTGCCTTGGAAAATAGCTTGGCTCCCTCTTCTTTGTGGCAGCCCCTGAGATATTGGAACACTGCTATCACATCTCCCCTAGTCCTTCTTTTCATTAAACTAGACATACCCAGTTCCTGCAACCGTTCTTCATATGTTTTAGCCTCCAGTTCCCTAATCCTCTTTGTTGCTCTTCTCTGCACTCTTTCTAGAGTCTCCACATCTTTTCTACATCGTGGTGACCAAAACTGAATGCAGTATTCCAAGTGTGGCCTTACCAAGGCATGTAGGTAGCCCTCAATTTGTAACTATTTTAAGTGGCCATTCAAAGTTAGGCAGTAGTGAAAAAAGTGAGTTATCAGCATGTTTCACACTTACAGCCATTCCTACAGTCACGTGTTGGAATGCTTGGTAACTGGTTCGTATTTACGACAGTTGCAGTGGCTGGAGTCCTGTGATCCCCCTTTGCCAACTTCTGATAAGCTACATCAATTTAACTTAATAGCCACATTACTAACTTAAAATGCAGCAATTCTCTTAACAGCTGTGGCATGAATGGTCGTAAAACATGTCAAAACTCACTTAACAACAGTCTTGATTAGCCAGGGAGATTTTGGGCCCAATTGTGATTGTAAAGTCCAGGACTCCTTCCTTCTCCTATTTTCTCCACAACAACAACCCTGTGAGGTTGAGTTAAGAGAGAGAGACTAGCTCAAGGTCATGCCAGATTTCATGCCTAAGGAGGGACTAGAATTCACCATTTCCTGGTGATTGGCCCAAAGTCACCCAGTCGGCTTTCACCCAGCACCTTAACAGTTAGATCAAATTGGCTCTGTTTAATTGTGAACGCTGAAAATCGTGAAGACCCAGAATCACACACATCGGGATAAGGAGCAATAGCGTGGGAGAAAATTGCTAACAGTGAGGACAGTTAACCAGTGGAAGAGCTGGCCTTCAGATGTGGGTGCTTCATCACTGGAGGTTTTTAAGAAGAGACTGGACAGTCACTTGTCTGAAATGGTATAGGGCCGTGATGGCGAACCTATGGCACGCGTGCCACAAGTGGCACGCGGAGCCATTTGTCAGGGCACGTGAGGCCAGCTGAGTTCACCTTTTTAAAAGCTATTTTTCGCCTTCCCAGGGCTCCAGAGGCTTTATAGGAGCCTGGGGAGGGCGAAAAGAGCCTCCCCCCGCCCCCCCGGAGGCTTCAGGGACCGTCCCTGATGCCTTCGGAGCGCTTAAAACCACCCTCCGAGCAACCCGGAAGTGACTTCCGGGTTGCTCGGAGGTTCGTTTTAAGCGTTCCGAAGGCTTCAGGGACTGTCCGAGGCTTCCCTGATGCCTTTGGAGTGCTTAAAACCACCCTCCGAGCAACCCGGAAGTCACTTCAGTCCCTGAAGCCTCCGGAGGGCCTCCGGGGGGTCGGGGGAGGCTCTTTTCACCCTCCCCAGGCTCCTATAAAGCCCCTGGAGCCTGGGAAGGGCAAAAAAATGTAAAAATGGGGGGGTCACGCGTTGCATTATGGGTGCGGCACTCCCGCACTTGACCCCCCTGCGCTCCCCCCACTTGTGGCACGCGAGCCAAAAAAGGTTCGCCATCACTGGTATAGGGTCTCCTACTTGAGCAGGGGGCTGGACTAGAAGACCTCCAAGGTGCCATTCTATTCTATTCTATTCTATTCTATTCTATTCCATTCCATTCTTCTTCCTCATTCTATTCTATTCCATTCTTCTTCCTCATTCTATTCTATTCCATTCTTCTTCCTCATTCAATTCTATTCCATTCTATTCTATTCCATTCTATTCTATTTTATTCTACGTTGTAATCAACCAAATATTAATAATGGACAATAGTGTGAAATCAGCAATTATTCTCCTAACAGTGAGGACAGTTAACCAGTGGAACAGCTTGCCTCTTGAACTTGTGGGCGCTCCGTCACTGGAGGTTTTTAAGAAGAGACTGGACACTCACTTGTCTGAAATAGTATAGGGTCTCCTACTTGAGCAGGGGGCAGGACTAGAAGACCTTCAAGGTGCCTTACTATTCTATTCTATTCTATTCTATTCTATTCTATTCTATTCTATTCTATTCTATTCTATTCTATTCTATTCTATTCTATTCTATTCTATTTTATTCTATTCCATTCCATTCCATTCCATTCCATGTTGTAATCACTTACACAACCGACTATTAATAATGGACAATAGTGTGAAAGCAGCAATTTAAACACAGCATTGTTTTGTTCAGCGAGAGCGTGGTTTCCAGAGTTGTGCTGTATTCTTGCATAGGAAAAGCTGGAAACTGAAGCTTTTCCTTGGGACCAAAATATCTGTCCCATTTCAGAATGCATGGAAGGGAAGATAGAGAGATCGTATTAATTGTAGATAGTAATGATAATAATAAAAAATATCTCTCTTTATTCTTTCTGCAACTTCCTCCAGCTGTGACTTAAGGATAACCGTGGAGATGATTTTGGATACCTCTGTCCATAATTCTGGGATCCCAGTCACTTCCCTGAATGATGAAATGACCATTATCACGGCGGAGAATAGCTGGAGATGCAAAACTCCATCTGCAATTCTTCGTGTCAGCCGGATGAGAGATTATGGCAAAAGGTCAGAGTCGTCAGAGAGAGAGCCTTCGTCAGCCTTTTCCAAAGTAAATTTAATCCCAGCTTTTAAATGACCTCCTGCAAGAGACAAAAGGGTCCCCAAGCCTATTCTTCGACACCCGTTTCATCCCCAGTAAGCCATCTTGGCCAGAATTTGAAGTCTACTACCGGTTCACCAAAACTGGTAGTAAAAAATGCTACTGGTTAATCCAAACTGGTAGTAAAAAGTACTACTGGTAAATCCAAACCGGTAGTAAAAAATGCTACGGGTTTGCCCAAACCAGTAGTAAAGATGCTACTGGTTCATCCAAACCGGTAGTAAAAATGCTACCGGTTCATCCAAACCAGTAGTAAAAAGTACTACTGGTTAATCCAAACCGGTAGTAAAAAATGCTACCGGTTCATCCAAACCGGTAGTAAAAAATGCTACCGGTTCATCCAAACTGGTAGTAAAAAATGCTACCAGTTCATCCAAACCGGTTGTAAAAATGTTACCGGTTCATCCAAACTGGTAGTAAAAAATGATACGGGTTCATCCAAACTGGTAGTAAAAAATGCTACCAGTTCATCCAAACCGGTTGTAAAAATGTTACCGGTTCATCCAAACTGGTAGTAAAAAATGCTACCGGTTCATCCAAACTGGTAGTAAAAAATGCTACCAGTTAATCCAAACTGGTTGTAAAAATGTTACCGGTTCATCCAAACTGGTAGTAAAAAATGCTACCGGTTCATCCTAACTGGTAGTAAAAAATGCTACCAGTTCATCCAAACCGGTTGTAAAAATGCTACCGGTTCATCCAAACTGGTAGTAAAAAATGCTACCGGTTCATCCAAACTGGTAGTAAAAAATGCTACCAGTCAATCCAAACCGGTTGTAAAAATGTTACCCGTTCATCCAAACTGGTAGTAAAAAATGCTACCGGTTCATCCAAACTGGTAGTAAAAATGCTACCCGTTCATCCAAACCGGTAGTAAAAAATGTTACCGGTTCATCCAAACCGGTAGTAAAAAATGCTACCGGTTCATCCAAACTGGTAGTAAAAAGTACTACTGGTAAATCCAAACCGGTAGTAAAAAATGCTACGGGTTCATCCAAACCAGTAGTAAAAAGTACTACTGGTTAATCCAAACCGGTAGTAAAAAATGCTACCGGTTCATCCAAACCGGTAGTAAAAAATGCTACCGGTTCATCCAAACTGGTAGTAAAAAATGCTACCAGTTCATCCAAACCGCTTGTAAAAATGTTACCGGTTCATCCAAACTGGTAGTAAAAAATGCTACGGGTTCATCCAAACTGGTAGTAAAAAATGCTACCAGTTCATCCAAACCGGTTGTAAAAATGTTACCGGTTCATCCAAACTGGTAGTAAAAAATGCTACTGGTTCATCCAAACTGGTAGTAAAAAATGCTACCAGTTAATCCAAACTGGTTGTAAAAATGTTACCGGTTCATCCAAACTGGTAGTAAAAAATGCTACCGGTTCATCCTAACTGGTAGTAAAAAATGCTACCAGTTCATCCAAACCGGTTGTAAAAATGCTACCGGTTCATCCAAACTGGTAGTAAAAAATGCTACCGGTTCATCCAAACTGGTAGTAAAAAATGCTACCAGTCAATCCAAACCGGTTGTAAAAATGTTACCGGTTCATCCAAACTGGTAGTAAAAAATGCTACCGGTTCATCCTAACTGGTAGTAAAAAATGCTACCGGTTCATCCAAACTGGTAGTAAAAAATGCTACCAGTTAATCCAAACCGGTTGTAAAAATGTTACCGGTTCATCCAAACTGGTAGTAAAAAGTACTACTGGTAAATCCAAACCGGTAGTAAAAAATGCTACGGGTTCATCCAAACCAGTAGTAAAAAGTACTACTGGTTAATCCAAACCGGTAGTAAAAAATGCTACCGGTTCATCCAAACCGGTAGTAAAAAATGCTACCGGTTCATCCAAACTGGTAGTAAAAAATGCTACCAGTTCATCCAAACCGGTTGTAAAAATGTTACCGGTTCATCCAAACTGGTAGTAAAAAATGATACGGGTTCATCCAAACTGGTAGTAAAAAATGCTACCAGTTCATCCAAACCGGTTGTAAAAATGTTACCGGTTCATCCAAACTGGTAGTAAAAAATGCTACGGTTCATCCAAATTGGTAGTAAAAAATGCTACCAGTTAATCCAAACTGGTTGTAAAAATGTTACCGGTTCATCCAAACTGGTAGTAAAAAATGCTACCGGTTCATCCTAACTGGTAGTAAAAAATGCTACCAGTTCATCCAAACCGGTTGTAAAAATGCTACCGGTTCATCCAAACTGGTAGTAAAAAATGCTACCGGTTCATCCAAACTGGTAGTAAAAAATGCTACCAGTCAATCCAAACCGGTTGTAAAAATGTTACCGGTTCATCCAAACTGGTAGTAAAAAATGCTACCGGTTCATCCTAACTGGTAGTAAAAAATGCTACCAGTTCATCCAAACCGGTTGTAAAAATGCTACCGGTTCATCCAAACTGGTAGTAAAAATGCTACTGGTTCATCCAAACTGGTAGTAAAAAATGCTACCAGTTCATCCAAACCGGTTGTAAAAATGTTACCGGTTCATCCAAACTGGTAGTAAAAAATGCTACCGGTTCATCCAAACTGGTAGTAAAAATGCTACCCGTTCATCCAAACCGGTAGTAAAAAATGTTACCGGTTCATCCAAACCGGTAGTAAAAAATGCTACTGGTTCATCCAAACTGGTAGTAAAAAATGCTACCAGTTCATCCAAACCGGTTGTAAAAATGCTACCGGTTCATCCAAACTGGTAGTAAAAAATGCTACCAGTTCATCCAAACCGGTTGTAAAAATGTTACCGGTTCATCCAAACTGGTAGTAAAAAATGCTACCGGTTCATCCAAACTGGTAGTAAAAAATGCTACCAGTTAATCCAAACCGGTTGTAAAAATGTTACCGGTTCATCCAAACTGGTAGTAAAAAATGCTACCGGTTCATCCTAACTGGTAGTAAAAAATGCTACCAGTTCATCCAAACCGGTTGTAAAAATGCTACCGGTTCATCCAAACTGGTAGTAAAAAATGCTACCGGTTCATCCAAACTGGTAGTAAAAAATGCTACCAGTCAATCCAAACCGGTTGTAAAAATGTTACCGGTTCATCCAAACTGGTAGTAAAAAATGCTACCGGTACATCCAAACTGGTAGTAAAAAATGCTACCGGTTCATCCTAACTGGTAGTAAAAAATGCTACCAGTTCATCCAAACCGGTTGTAAAAATGTTACCGGTTCATCCAAACTGGTAGTAAAAAATGCTACTGGTTCATCCAAACTGGTAGTAAAAAATGCTACCAGTTCATCCAAACCGGTTGTAAAAATGTTACCGGTTCATCCAAACTGGTAGTAAAAAATGCTACCCGTTCATCCAAACCGGTAGTAAAAAATGCTACAGGTTCATCCAAACTGGTAGTAAAAAATGCTACCGGTTTGCCCAAACCAGTAGTAAAAAATGCTACCAGTTCATCCAAACCGGTAGTAAAAAATGTTACCGGTTCATCCAAACCGGTAGTAAAAAATGCTACTGGTTCATCCAAACTGGTAGTAAAAAATGCTACCAGTTCATCCAAACCGGTTGTAAAAATGTTACCGGTTCATCCAAACTGGTAGTAAAAAATGCTACCGGTTCATCCAAACTGGTAGTAAAAATGCTACCGGTTCATCCAAACTGGTAGTAAAAAATGCTACCGGTTCATCCAAACTGGTAGTAAAAAATGCTACCAGTCAATCCAAACCGGTTGTAAAAATGTTACCGGTTCATCCAAACTGGTAGTAAAAAATGCTACCGGTTCATCCTAACTGGTAGTAAAAAATGCTACCAGTTCATCCAAACCGGTTGTAAAAATGCTACCGGTTCATCCAAACTGGTAGTAAAAAATGCTACTGGTTCATCCAAACTGGTAGTAAAAAATGCTACCAGTTCATCCAAACCGGTTGTAAAAATGTTACCGGTTCATCCAAACTGGTAGTAAAAAATGTTACCGGTTCATCCAAACCGGTAGTAAAAAATGCTACTGGTTCATCCAAACTGGTAGTAAAAAATGCTACCAGTTCATCCAAACCGGTTGTAAAAATGCTACCGGTTCATCCAAACTGGTAGTAAAAAATGCTACCAGTTCATCCAAACCGGTTGTAAAAATGTTACCGGTTCATCCAAACTGGTAGTAAAAAATGCTACCGGTTCATCCAAACTGGTAGTAAAAAATGCTACCAGTTAATCCAAACCGGTTGTAAAAATGTTACCGGTTCATCCTAACTGGTAGTAAAAAATGCTACCAGTTCATCCAAACCGGTTGTAAAAATGCTACCGGTTCATCCAAACTGGTAGTAAAAAATGCTACCGGTTCATCCAAACTGGTAGTAAAAAATGCTACCAGTCAATCCAAACCGGTTGTAAAAATGTTACCGGTTCATCCAAACTGGTAGTAAAAAATGCTACCGGTTCATCCAAACCGGTTGTAAAAATGTTACCGGTTCATCCAAACTGGTAGTAAAAAATGCTACCCGTTCATCCAAACTGGTAGTAAAAAATGCTACAGGTTCATCCAAACTGGTAGTAAAAAATGCTACCGGTTTGCCCAAACCAGTAGTAAAAAATGCTACCAGTTCATCCAAACCGGTAGTAAAAAATGTTACCGGTTCATCCAAACCGGTAGTAAAAAATGCTACTGGTTCATCCAAACTGGTAGTAAAAAATGCTACCAGTTCATCCAAACCGGTTGTAAAAATGTTACCGGTTCATCCAAACTGGTAGTAAAAAATGCTACCGGTTCATCCAAACTGGTAGTAAAAATGCTACTGGTTCATCCAAACTGGTAGTAAAAAATGCTACCCGTTCATCCAAACCGGTAGTAAAAAATGCTACAGGTTCATCCAAACTGGTAGTAAAAAATGCTACCGGTTTGCCCAAACCAGTAGTAAAAAATGCTACCAGTTCATCCAAACTGGTAGTGAAAAATGCTACCGGTTCATCCAAACCGGTAGTAAAAAATGTTACCGGTTCATGCAAACTGGTAGTAAAAATGCTACCGGTTTGCCCAATCCAGTAGTAAAAAATGCTACCGGTTCATCCAAACTGGTAGTAAAAATGCTACTGGTTCATCCAAACTGGTAGTAAAAAATGCTACCCGTTCATCCAAACCGGTAGTAAAAAATGCTACAGGTTCATCCAAACTGGTAGTAAAAAATGCTACCGGTTTGCCCAAACCAGTAGTAAAAAATGCTACCAGTTCATCCAAACCAGTAGTAAAAAATGTTACCGGTTCATCCAAACCGGTAGTAAAAAATGCTACTGGTTCATCCAAACTGGTAGTAAAAAATGCTACCAGTTCATCCAAACCGGTTGTAAAAATGTTACCGGTTCATCCAAACTGGTAGTAAAAAATGCTACCAGTTCATCCAAACCGGTTGTAAAAATGTTACCGGTTCATCCAAACTGGTAGTAAAAAATGCTACCGGTTCATCCAAACTGGTAGTAGAAATGCTACTGGTTCATCCAAACTGGTAGTAAAAAATGCTACCCGTTCATCCAAACCGGTAGTAAAAAATGCTACAGGTTCATCCAAACTGGTAGTAAAAAATGCTACCGGTTTGCCCAAACCAGTAGTAAAAAATGCTACCAGTTCATCCAAACCGGTAGTGAAAAATGCTACCGGTTCATCCAAACCGGTAGTAAAAAATGTTACCGGTTCATGCAAACTGGTAGTAAAAATGCTACCAGTTTGCCCAAACCAGTAGTAAAAAATGCTACCAGTTCATCCAAACCGGTTGTAAAAAATGCTACCAATTCATCCAAACTGGTAGTAAAAAGTGCTAACTGGTTAATCCAAACTGGTAGTAAAAATGCTACTGGTTCATCCAAACAGGAAGTAAAAAATGCTTGGGCGAACCAGTAGTTCCGACAATCAGCGCCTGTGGTGGGCATGCGCGTGCAAGCAAACCGGTAGCAGACTTCAGAGCATTTCACCCCTGGCAGGGGGTCAAAAAAGTCAAGATGGTGGGGGCCAGCTGCCTAATCAATGCCGCTGCAGTGGGCGGGGCCTCCATCCCACCAAAGGTCGGCAGGATATGGCTGAAAAAGAACAAGATGGCAGCCATGACCGTGAGATCAAATCTCCCCCCCGTTTTAAGCACCGGCAGAGCTTCAATTGTGTTGGTGTGATCATCATTTTCACTTTTTTGACTACGGCCTTTGGATCCCTTGACATACAATACAATACAATACAATAGTAGAGTTGGAAGGGACCTTGGAGGTCTTCTAGTCCAACCAACAATTCCTGATGTCTTTTTTTTAATGCTTCCTGTTCTTCCTGAAAAGAATTTGATTTTTTTCATGCTGCAGGTAATCCTCGACTGACGACCACAACTGAGCCCAAAATTTATGTGGTTAAGTGAGACATTTGTGAAGTGAGCTTTGCCCCATTTTATAAACTTTCTCACCACAGTTGTGAAGTGAATCCCTGCAATTGTTAAACCCGTCGCACGCCTGTTCACTGAACCTGGCTTCCCCATTGACTTTGTTCTCTCAGAAGCCGGCAAAAGCTGAATCGCATCACCCTGCGACGGTCATAAATATGAGCCAGTTGCCAAGGGTCCGAATTTTGATCATGTGACCACGGGGATGCTGCAACGGTCATAAGTGTGAAAAATAGTCCTAAGTCAGTGCCCTTGTAACTTTGAACTGTAACGAAACTAATTGTTCCAAGTCAAGGACTATCTGTACTCATAACACCCACTCCTAGTTTATCATGCGCTGGTAAGACTTACACGGGGGTATTGGTGTCCAGTTTTGGTCACTACAATACAAAAAAAAAGATGTCGAGACTCAGGGGTGGGCTCTGGCACTCACTACTGCCTTGTAGTCGCTTGTGGATGCACCATGTGCCCTTGATGAGCGCTGTGCAAATAAATTGCTCGGCACATGCGCAGGAGCAAAAAACAAGATGGCACCGTCACTGGGAAAACCGGTTCGGTGGTGTGGGGTGGTGACAGGCCTGGGTTGCTACCGGTTCCAGGGACCCAGGCTGGCAAACCGCTACCGGTTTGACTGAACCAGTCTGAACTTGTAGGATCCCACCACTGTTGAGTGCAGAGAAGAAAAAGAGGATTAGGGACCGAAGACTAAAGCCTACAATGAAGGGTTGCGGGAACTGGGTATGTCTAGTTTGATGAAAAGAAGGACTAGGGGAGACTTGATAGCAGTGTTCCAATATCTCAGGGGTTGCCACAAAGAAGAGGCAGTCAAGCTATTCTCCAAGGCACCTGAGGGTAGAACAAGAAGCAATGGGTGGAAACTGATCAAGGAGAGAAGAAAGAGAGAGGGAGGGAAAGAGAGAGAGAAAGAGAGAGGGAGGGAGGGAGGGGGAGAGAGAGATAAAGAGAAAGAGAGAGAGCGAGGGAAAGAGAGAGAAAGAAAGAGAGAGCGAGAGAGAGGGAAAGAGAGAGAGAAAGAGAGAGGGAGGGAGGGAGGGGGAGAGAGAGATAAAGAGAAAGAGAGAGAGCGAGGGAAAGAGAGAGAAAGAAAGAGAGAGTGAGAGAGAGGGAAAGAGAGAAAAAGAGAGAGAGGGAAGGAGGGAGAGAGAAAGAGAGAGGGTGGGAAGAGAAAGAGAGGGAGGGAAGAAAAGAGAGGGGGAGGGAGGGAAAAGAGAGAGAGAGAGAAAAAGAGGGAGGGAAAGAGAGAGAGAAAGAGAGAGGGAGGGATGGAGGGAAAGAGAGAGAGAAAAAAAGAAAGAGAGAGAAAGAAAGAGGGAAATGATATTACAAATATTTTTCTTTTTTATTGTTGCTAAACCTAATATTTCCAAAGGAGCGAAAAAATGACGGGGCATAAAAGTACATTTATCACATTTTTCTTAGAACAATTAGCTGAACTCTGCCTTGTTTATCATTATTTTAGGTAGTAAAACCTCATTATTCAGGTTAAATTGCCTTGTTGGCACTTTGCGATAAATAAGTGGGTTTTAGGTTGCCGTTTGGGCACTCGGTCTCTAAAAGGTTTGCCATCACGGGTATAGGATCTCCTACTTGAGCAGGGGGTTGGACTAGAAGACCTCCAAGGTCCCTTCCAATGCTGTTATTCTGTAATTTTATAAATAGTTGCAAACATTGGATGGGCTAAAAGAGTCCTATCGACCCAGCCTGTGCAGAACAATGTCAAAATAATAAAATGCCGATCCAGCAACCTTGTCTGAGAAACAAATCGGAAAGTCTAAGCTTTCTTAAGCCAATAAGGAAAGATCAGGGCATTTATTACCTTGAATAAAAAAAGCATCTATCATCTCTGAAATAAAGTCCCCACTGCAACGAAGCTACTTTCTCTGCCGATAAAATGTAATGTCATCGGGCAGTGATCAACATTCTAATTGCTCAAGAAAATGTATGAGACCCTGGGCTGAAATTGTGAGTTTCGGGCAGGATCTGATCTATCAAAGAAAGATGTGAAGAGAGAAAACGGTTTTGCTGAGCAGGCAGGAAGGCTGGAGTCTGGGAATCCGAGCAAGGAGAATATCCAGAAACTGGGAGAAGACAGGAGAACAGAAAGCAAAAGACAGGTAGCAGATCAGAGGGCAGTGCCATTCTACCCCTGGCCTGAGCCCCCCAACATTTCTAGGGGAGAAGGAGTGGATGCCCCCAGAAGAGGGCCAAAATCTGCATGATGTTGGGTGCAGCCCTCTTCAGGGGTGCAATATCACCGCCTATATAAAATGGGTGGGATTAGATTGCAACCCACCCTTGGCATCGGGCAGGTTTTGATATCTGCATGAGTCTTAGTGGACAACCAGTTAAATAGGAGCCAGCGGTGTGTGTCAGCAGTCAAAAAAGCCAATGCAATCCTAAATTGCATTAACATTACTATCAAGATCAAGGGAGGTACTAGTACCACTCTATAAAGCCCTAGTAAGACCACACCTAGAGTACTGCAGCCAGTTATGGTCACCACACTATAAAAAAGATGTTGAGACTCTAGGAAAAAAAGTGCAGAGAAGAGCAACCAGGATGATTAAGGGGCTGGAGGCTAAAACGTACGATGAACAGTTGCAGGAACTGGGCATGGCTAGTCTAGTGAAAAGAAGGACCAGGGGAGACATGATAGCAGTCTTCCAATATTTGAGGGGCTGCGACAGAGAGGAGGGGGTCAAGCTATTTTCCAAGGCACCCAAAGGCCAGACAAGGAATAATAAATACAATACAATACAATAGTAGAGTTGGAAGGGACCTTGGACGTCTTATAGTCCAACCCCATAAATAATAATGTTGGCTCAGAAACTCCGGCATTTGAAGCATGCAAGTGTTAAAGCTGTCAAGTTACAAGACCCTTGCACCCCTAACCCTTTAGGGAAAAAAACCCCAGGGGTGTTCAAACTTGACAGCTTTAAGACTTGTGGACTTCAACTCCCAGAATTCCTCCTGCAGTCATGTTGGCTCAGGAACTCTGGCATTGAAGTGTGCAAGTCTTAAAGCTGTCAAGTTACGAGACCCTTGCACCCCTAATCCTTTAGAAAAAAAACCCAGGGGTGTTCAAACTTGACAGCTTTAAGACTTGTGGACTTCAACTCCCAGAATTCCTCCTCTCGCTCTTCATCTTGATGATGTGCGGACGGGCGGCGGGAGGGAGCTGGAACCGGTTTTAAACGGCACTGTAGATTTGTGGAACCTCTTCTATAGAAGAGCTTAGAACTGGCAGGAACCCACCCCTCGTGTGCATGCATGCTGGGAAATTGCTCTTTTGGTTTTCAGAGCTCCTACATGCACGAAGACCACCTGGCTGGCATGCATGTGCGTACCGAAACCTGGAAGAGCAACTGGTGACAGCTGGCCCTGCCCAGAGAGACTTCGGGCACGCGTGCCATAGGTTTGCCATCACGGGTATAGGCTTTCCTGCTGCAGCAGCAGGGGATTGGTCTAGAAGACCTCCAAGGTCCCTTCCAACTCTGCTATTCCACATTAAAGTAATCTTCCGTGGCTCTTTTCTAAGTGTTGATCCCTCAGTCCTAGAA
Organism: Natrix helvetica; assembly: GCF_964273705.1. Classification (NCBI taxonomy): domain Eukaryota; kingdom Metazoa; phylum Chordata; class Lepidosauria; order Squamata; family Natricidae; genus Natrix; species Natrix helvetica. The sequence goes on from NC_138549.1 coordinate 167,932,388, forward strand.
GGAAAAGTCCTGGCTTCGAGATCTGTTTAACTCTGAAGCAGCAGGAAAGGTTAACTCTGATCTTGGTTCTTTTTAGTGATCAAAATCCAAAGTTTTCTCCTTGAATTAAGACCGGCCTCTGGCATCCGCCAGCGCTCTGTCCATTCTCATTTACCATCTAGCTCATTTGCTGCTGTTCAGAGGAAGCGCAGATTGAGCCTGACTCAGCAGTTTTGCCCCTTGCCCAGGAAAAAAAAAACCCTGCTTCCAATTAGGATGCCCCTCACTCATTTACACTCCATTTAAATGTTAAAAGACAAGAGTTTCATGGGGTTTTAATGGCCCCATTACTTCCGATCTGTAACCTGAGGTAAAGATTTTGATGGGAACCCCTTCCAAGGTATTTTAAAGGTTACACGAACAATTAGATTCATGTCTACCCTAATCTTATAATCTTTCATTTCTTCACATTTAGGGGGGGAAAAAAGAAGGGTGGGGGAGCAGATAATTCTCTTCTCCTGCTTAGTTCGAAAGTGATTTTCCTAAGAAGTGTTAATACCACTTTATAATGCCTTGGTGAGGCCTAAGAAGTGTTAATACCACTTTATAATGCCTTGGTGAGGCCTAAGAACTGTTACTACCACTTTATAATGCCTTGGTGAGGCCACACTTGGAATACTGCATTCAGTTCTGGTCGCCACGATGTAAAAAAGATGTGGAGACTCTAGAAAGAGTGCAGAGAAGAGCAACAAAGATGATTAGGGGACTGGAGGCTAAAACATATGAGGAACGGTTGCAGGAACTGGGTATGTTTAGTTTAAGAGAAAGAAGGACTAGGGGAGACATGATAGCAGTCTTCCAATATCTCAGGGGTTGCCACAAAGAAGAGGGAGTCAAACTATTCTCCAAGGCACCTGAGGGTAGAACAAGAAGCAATGGGTGGAAACTAATCAAGGAGAGAAGCAACTTAGAACTGAGGAGAAATTTCCTGACAGAACAATTAATCAGTGGAACAGAAGTTGCCTCCAGAAGTTGTGAATGCCCCAACACTGGAAGTCTTTAAGAAGATGTTGGATAGCCATCTGTCTGAAACGGTATAGGGTTTCCTGCCTAGGCAGGGGGTTGGACTAGAAGGCCTCCAAGGTCCCATCCAACTCTACTATTGTATTGTATTGTATTAAGACTAGGGCAGTCCTCGACTTGCAACAGTTCGTTTAGTGACCGTTGAACATTACAGCAGCACTGGAAAAAGTGACCTGACCGTTTTTTTCACATTTAACGACGGTTGCACAATCCTCAGGGCCGTGTGATCAGAAGTCAACATTTGGCAACTGGTTCCTATCTGTGACGTTTGCAGGGTGTCCCCTTTTGCGACCTTCTAACAAGCAAAGTCAACGGGGAAGCCAGATTCACTTAACAACCGGGTTTCTAACTTATCAACTGCAGTGATTCACTTTAGGAAGTTAGCACCCAGCCCTCTCCTAACAGAGTGAAATATCCTAGAAAATATTGAAAAAGCAGAATGTTATATTTCCCTGGATAAGAAATGGAGAAACATGTTTCTTAGGCAGGAAACAGACTCACTCTTAATAGCCCCCACCTTTCTCCATGGGCCATTAGGGGCCCCGAGCTAGTCTACTCGACATAACAAAGATAGGATTAGCTTTCTACAGAAACTCAACCCATGGCACCCAGGAAGAAGCAATGCTCAACCAAACTTGAACACAAAACACAGCCTAGAGAGTTGCCCCTACATGGCCCCATGGGAGTCTGACAACCAATTAGAATACATTTCTTACACAGGAACAGGAAACAGAGAAGTGGGGCCGAACAGAGAGTATAAAGCCAGGAACTTTCAACATCCCATTTCATTCTCTCTTTTCTTCTTCACCCACCATCTGGAAGCCTGTGATCCCCCTTTTCTGTTCAGGAGCTCAAGCCATGTGATCCTGTCCACCATCAAACCATCTTTCCAAGCAGCTTCCATGTTTCCAGTGTCTTTTCTCCCATTTGGAACTGAACCCAGAAGGGCATTTCTTCCAACATCACTTAATAACTGTAAAATGGGGCAAAATTCACTTAACAATGGTCTCACTTAACAGCAGCCCTCACAGATCACACCGGCAGTATTGTTGGCAAGAACTTTTAACCAACAAGGTCCTAATGAAATACGGTGCGAGCTGCCTCCTTTAATCACAACTTGAAGATGTGCCTGCCATCTGATGTGAGATTCAGCATTCTCTTCAAGCCCAATTTTTGTTGGTTTTTTATTTTATTTTTTACCACCGGTCCAAAGCTCCCGCTGCATGGAAGAATTGATGAGCCTGATCTGTTTCAATTTTTCGATTTTATTTTAAATATATCACCGTATCCTCCTATCCTTCCGATGAAGTATGTGAAGTCTCTACATTTTGCCCTGTTAAGAAAGACGTCAGAAGGAAAAAAAAACATTTGGAGAAGGATTCGGCCTTCTTCCTTTTTTTATTTTGAGAGGTGGGGATATTTAATGGTTTGGAGAGTGGGTGAAATGGTGATGTGATATACAGGTAGTCCTTCACCACAATTGAGCCCAACATTTATGTTGTTAAGCGTAACAGTTGTTTGAACGTTTGCAAAGCATATACTATTGTGAACGTGAATTAAGTGTAACACTGAAATGTAATATGTGTGTATGGTATAGAAAGGATTGTGAGCAAAAACGAATTAAGGGTAAATTAACTAAGGTGAATAAAGATAAATAGGCTAGCTGATACGTATTAATAATAGAAAGTGAAATGTTTTTGCCGGGTTACAAATAAGAAAAACCTTAGTTGGGAAAGTTATCAGAGGAGGGGGGGAAAATGGAGGGAAAATGTGGAAATACGCCTAGTTAAAATTACAAGACTGAGGCAAAATATGGACGCTTAATGATGTAAAAGTATGTAATAGTATTATGAAGATAGCGGGAAATTTGAATCTGTCTTACACTGTATCCAAAAAAGAGGTTGTTGGAGGGGTGGGGGAGAGAGAGGAAACAAATGGAATTTATATAAAGGTATACCTCTAAAAGAAAAACTAGCAATATGGACAATACTTTTTTTCTTTGGGAATATAATTATTAATGCCACTGATACAATACAATAGTAGAGTTGGAAGGGACCTTGGAGGTCTTCTAGTCCAACCCCCTGCCTAGGCAGGAAACCCTATACCGTTTCAGACAAATGGCTATCCAACATCTTCTTAAAGACTTCCAGTGTTGGGGCATTCACAACTTTTGGAGGCAATTTCTGTTCCACTGATTAATTGTTCTAACTGTCAGGAAATTTCTCCTCAGTTCTAAGTTGCTTCTCTCCTTCATTAGTTTCCACCCATTGCTTCTTGTTCTACCCTCAGGTGCCTTGGAGAATAGTTTGACTCCCTCTTCTTTGTGGCAACCCCTGAGATATTGGAACACTGCTATCATGTCTCCCCTAGTCCTTCTTTCTCTTAAGCTAAACATACCCAGTTCCTGCAACCGTTCTTCATATGTTTTAGTCTCCAGTCCCCTAATCATCTTTGTTGCTCTTCTCTGCACTCTTTCTAGAGTCTCCACATCTTTTTTACATCGTGGCGACCAGAACTGAATGCAGTATTCCAAGTGTGGCCTCACCAAGGCATTATAAAGTGGCATCAACACTTCTCGTGATCTTGATTTTATCCCTCTGTTTATGCAGCCTAGAACTGTGTTGGCTTTTTTGGCAGCTGCTGCACACTGCTGGCTCATATTTAAGTGATTGCCCATTCAGACTCCAAGATCCCTCTCACAGTTACTACTATTGAGGAAAGTACCACCTATACTGTACCTGTGCATTCCATTTTTGTTGCCTAAATCTAGAACCTTACTCTTTTCACCATTGAATTTCATTTTATTAGATAGTGCCCAATGTTCAAGTTTGTCAAGATCCTTCTGTATCTTTAGCCTATCTTCTGGAGTGTTGGCTTTTCCTGCCAGCTTGGTGTCATCTGCAAATTTGATGAGTTCCCCATTTATTCCCTCATCCAAATCATTGATGAAGATGTTAAATGGGGTTAAATGATGTTAAATGGGGTTTGCTAAACCGCGGAAATAGACCACGTAAGGTAGAGAATGGAAGGGAGATAAAGAGAGGGAAAGAGAGAAAAAGGAGACAGGAGAGAGGGAAGTAGAAGGGAGGGGAAGAGTAGGAGAGGGGGAAGGTGTGGAAAGAGAGGAGAGGGAGAGAGCCTGGGGAAGTAGAGAAGAGAGAGGGAGAGGAGGAGAGCTGAAGATGAAATAGATTATAATATGGTGTATGGAAAGCAGAAGAGCAAATAAAAAATGAAGAGGCTTAATGGCAAGAGGAATTGATATATTATTGAATACCCAAAAAATGTTTGTTAAGATGTATGGGTATACTTTGGATTATATTATATGTATATTAAAAAATTAAAAAACTTTTGGCAAAAAAAAAGCATGAAAATTGTCCAGTGAGTTTTGCCCCATTTTCCGGCTTTTCTTGCCACCGTTGTTAAGTGAATCACCACGACTGTTAAATTAGTAACAGCGTTGTACAGTGAATCTGGCTTCCCCATTGACTTTGCTGGTAGAAGAATGCAAAAGGTGATCACATGACCCCGAGACACTGCATAACCGTCAGCAAATATATTGGAAGAAAAAGGACTTGAGTTGTAGAGTAATACTCTTAACATGCCTTTCACCTTTCCAATTAATTTCAAGTTTGCAGCAGCTCCTTTACCGTAGATTGAGGGGAAAAAAGTGTTATTCATCTTTCACATCATTATCTTAGCACATTGTTTAATGTTTTGGCTTGATTTCCTGATGGACGGTCATCGGTGAGATACCACTGTCTCCAGTCTTACTAATTCATCAACTATAATGGCCCGAGAGGACTGAAAATAGGACGATTGTGGGCTAGACCGAGGTCAAACAGTCCGCCTTAACGTACCAGGGTTCTGAGACTTGTTGGTGTCTTCCTGATTGTGAAGCACAGAGAAAGATTTCTCACTGATCACCAGGTTATAAAGTTTATTTTTCTTCTGCTGGAAGAAATGTCCTTCTGGGTTCAGTTCCCAAGTGGGGAAAAAGATACTGGATTCATGGTGGCTGTTTGGAAAGATGGTTTAATGGTGGACAGGACCACATGGTTTGAGGTCCTGGGCAAAAAGACAAGAGATGCTGAGAGTGCCTGTTTTATGCCCTCTCTGGGCTTTTGAATTTGAGCTTGTATTCTCCCCCCCCCCCCTCATGTTTTATTTATTTTATTTCAGGGAGGAAATCCAGCAGGTTCTGGAGAACTGGTAGTGGAAATTTTGAGTAGTTCGGAGAATCGGTAGGGGCAATTTTGAGTAGTTCAGAGAACTGGCAAATGCCACCGCTGGCTGGCTCCAGAGTGGGGTGAGAATGGAGATTTTGCAGTATCCTTCCCCTGTCACGCCCACCAAGCCACACCACGCCCACCAAGCCACGCCCACAGAACCGGTAGTAAATTTTTTTGAATTTCACCACTGTTTTATTTATATTACTTTCCATTTCCACCGAACAGTGTGAGAGCTGGGTTTTAAACAATCAAAATCCACATATTTGTTATAATATTCATCACAATACTATTAATATTAGAACTATACATCCATACAACTGCAGTAGCACGTAACATCTTCATCATCAAATTCTCTCCACGTTCACATTTCCTCTTTTTTATATCTCCTTTGAGCTTCTATTCTGATTGCCTGTCAGACTCCCATGGGGCTATGCAAGAGTAACTTCGTAGGTTGTGTTTTGAGTCCCATGTTTGGTTGACTCTTGCTGGGTGGTGATGTAATGAAAGGGCTTTGGGATTCCTATTACGGCTCTGCCTGAAGGAGGAGGTAGAGGGACGCGGTAGATCAGTGGCTAAGACGCTGAGGTTGTCGATCAGAAAGGTTGGCAGTTCAGCGCTTTGAATCCCTAGCGCCGCATAACGGAGTGAGCTCCTGTTCCTTGTCACAGCTTCTGCCAACCTAGCAGTTTGAAAGTATGTAAAAATGCAAGTAGAAAAATAGGAACCACCTTTGGTGGGAAAGTAACGGCGTTCCGTGCGCCTTCAGCATTTAGTCATGCAGGTCACATTACCATGGAGATGTCTTCGGACAGGGCTGGCTCTTCGTCTTTGAAACAGAGATGACCACCGCCCCCTACAGTTGGGAAGGACTACCACATATGTGCGAGGGGAACCTTTATCTTTACCTGAAGGAGGTAGACCTTTGTTATGTAGAATAGACTGGCCCAGACCATAATGGCCCATTGTCAAAGGGGTATGTGTGGGAGAGGGGGCGAGTTTCTGCCTTTTTAATATTCTGAATGAAGTATTTTAGGAAATATTAAAAGGGCAGAAATATTCTGACCATTTAATATTTCCTAAAATATTTCATTTTTTATAGGAGAGGGGTGGGTGCTAACTTCCTACACTTATAGTACATTTCAACGGGGAGCCATCTTGGATGCCCTTCCTTCTTCGTGAGCCCAGGCTGCGCGAAGAGGGAAAAGGGGGGAAAAAGAAAGAAGGATGCATCTTATTTACCCAGGGAGTACTTTGGGAAGATCAAGAAAAGTGCTGTTTCAAATGATGTTTCCTCTGGGAGGGGCGTGCAGGTTGATCAATCCAGAATTGCACTACAGAATCAATGTGCTGTATAATTAGGGCACTCCAAGGGTAGGAAAAGAGGGGAAAAAAACCCTCTCCACTCCAAGACATTGCAGGCCTCTTCAACACAAAGTAGAATACTTTATTTGGCCAAGTGTGATCCAGTGGTGGGTTTCACATTTTGTTGCCACTGGTTTGCCGCATGCACGCCAGCTCCCTTCATGCCACTTCCGCGCATGCGCCTGGCCTTCTGCGCACATGCTTTGCTCACACGTGCACCTTCTCTGCATGCGCCCGGCCTCAAAAACATGCCTAAATAGGACTGCATAGAGCCAGGGCAGGTGGGCAGGCTCACCCGCGATTTCCGCTACTGATTCAGGTGAACTGGTCGGAACAGGCTGAATACCAATTCTGGATTAGACTCACAAATAATTTGTTTCTGGTGCATAAGGTCTCAATGTCGAGATGCTAAATAACAAAGTAATAATAATCATTCGATCAAAAGATTCTGATGTGAATGGGAGTAACATATGTTTAACAAAACGTGGAGTTCAGTTTGGTGGATCCATGTGGCCAGAGGTCAAATGACAATATAATTTCAGATTAGCCTCTTTACTATTATTAGATTTTATTTGTTTAAGATTTAGTTTTCAATTCGATTCACAGTCTTGGACTGGTGAAAATTTAACAGTTCAAGTCCTAACCAAGGACCTCAGAGCTATTAAGGTAAGATCTGAATATATAGGCAGTTCTGAGTTGTTGTTGTTATTATTATTGTTGTTCTTGTTGCTATTTTTATATATTTGTTATATATTTATCAATATACACTATAAAACCGCTTAGAGAGGGATGTGCAGCACTGTAAAGCAATATATGTCTAAGTGCTATTGTATATGTGTATGCAAGTGTTTATACACCACCAATATATTTATTTTTAATAAACAACTCAGGGTGGCGAACATATCTAATAGTTCCTCCCATTTTTCACACAAAAACCGCCCCGTGATGTGAATTGAGCTGAGAGAAAGAGTGACTGGCCCAAAGTCACCCAGCTGGCTTTCATGCCCAAGGCAGAACTAGAACTCACAGTCTCCTGGTGACTGGCCCAAAGTCATCCAGCTGGATTTCATGACCAAGGAGGGACTAGAACTCTCACGTTCATGGTGATTGGACCCAAGTAACTCAGCCAGCTTTCATAATTAAGGCAGGACTAGAACTCACAGTCATCTAGTTTCTAACCTGGTGTCTTAACCAACAACCTCTCGCTGTTCTAATGAATCTTCAATCACAATTCATGCTTTAAATTTGACTGTAAATCTGTTCCTAATTTCTGCTTTGAATTTTCAACCTTCCTGGTCCAGTCTGCAAAGATTTCTTGTCTGATCCTTCCTTGCCTATCTATCTATCTATATAAAATGGCTGTTTGTGTGTATGTTCCAGCATAACTCTGGAACGCCTCAAGCAATTTCCACCAAACTTGGTACACAGATGGCTTACTCTCTAGAAAAAAAATACTGTGTGAGTAAGAAACCCCTAACACTCTTCAGGGTGTATGTTCTGTTAAGATACAGCCTGTTGTGCCTTAAAATGGCTTCTACTGAACAGCACAGTGGAGTTACCATGGTAACGGCTTCACAGTACTCCACAAGGGGGCTCCCTCTGGTAAGGGGGAAAATCCAACTTTAGAAATTATGTTTGCTCCGGACATTTGTGAATGTCTAATACAGGATTGGGATGAACAAATACCTGGGCAACGCCAGGTTAACAGCTAGTCAGAAAAATGAAATGAAATAAAACAATACAGTACAGTACACCTCAGTACACCTCAGTACAATACAATACAATACAATGCAATGCAATGCAATGCAATGCAATGCAATGCAATGCAATGCAATGCAATGCAATGCTATGCAATGCAATGCAATGCAATGCTATGCAATGCAATGCAATGCAATGCAATGCAATGCAATGCAATGCAATGCAATACAATACAATACAATACAATACAATAATCAAAACAATGCTTTATTCAGTTTGGTCCTGTGATCAGTTTCTTCTTGATTTGTTTCTCTCTTTGACCTTCAGTTTCTCTGTTAACAGGCTTCACCCAGACCCCGTGCTCTTCATAAAAACTCTGCTTTTACAACCACTGCTGATTCTAGCCACTTCTGTCAAGGTTATATCATTTTTTTTGGCTATTCGGTGGCTGTTGCTTTAATTTCAGCTGATCTATGACCGTTTCTTTTTACACGGGCACACAAAATATCTGGCAGATATTGAAACAGCTCAATTTTCCTGAGTCAGAGCACTGCTTCATTTAATCCAGATATGCTGGAGTTACAGTTCCCAGAATTCAACACTGGCCATGGCTGTGTGCCAGATGGGAACCAAGGGTGGGATTCAGCCAGTTTGGATTGGTTTCGGGCGAATCGGATGCTAATTTTACATCTGGTTCACCGAACCGGTAGCTGCAAGGACTGGTTGGCCCCACTCACCCCTCCCCTCCCAGGAGTCTCCATGTAGCCCCTTTTGGATGCCAGGTAAGTGCAGGGCCCACACGGAGACTCTGGGAGGGTGAAAAACAGGCCTCCCAGAAGTTCCGGAAGTCTGGAAATGGGCCCGTTTCCGACCTCCGGAGGGTCTCCGAATCCCGGGAGAGGCCATTTTCACGCTCCCGGAGGCTTCAGGAAAAGTCAGATCACATGATTTTTAATTTGCTCGATGTTAACAATAAATAGACTGGGTGATATTCTCCCAGTTGTATGCATTTGTATTGTGATTTAATGATAATGGGATCAAAATGGCCTATTCCTGTGTGGATTTTTGGCTTCTAAATGGAAGAGAGTACACTTATTTTAATCCTGAAAGCTAGAAAGATTCTAAAACATGAGAACCTTGACCCTCAGGTTTTCAGTATTTTATTTACTTACCGTATTTTTCAGAGTATAAGACGCACCCTTTTTCCCTCAAAAAAGAGACTGAAAATCTGGATGCATCTTCTACACTCAATACAGCATTTTTGGCCTCCAGAAACCCCGCCGCCTTCACCAAAATGGCTGTGCGTTGCCTTTAGAAGGCTTTCAGAGAGCTCCTGGGGGCTGGGGAGAGCAGAAATGAGCGCAAAATGGGCTGTTTTTTATCCCCCAGCAGCACTCTATAAGCTTCCTAAAAGCTATCCATGCCCTTTTTTTGGATAAAAAACTGGCCTGTTTTCATGAAGAACGGGCCTTTTTTTGCTCATTTTTGCCCCCCACCCCCCAGGAGCATTCTACAGGCTTCATAAGGGCTATTCATGCCTTTTTAAAAAACGGGGGGGGGGGGGGCATTTTTGGGAGGTTTGCAGAGTGCAAAAACTTTAAAAAAAACCATTCCTCTTCAAAACCTTGCTGCGTCTTATACTCCCCAAAATACGGTATATTCCCTACCAACGGCCAACTCCTAAGCCCCCCACACATCCGATGTGTTCCACATTGCAGAATGATTCATTGGACTTAAATCCCACTTCTTCTCTTCAAAGACCCCATATAACATTGAAAGTAGCGCAGCACGGAAAACTAATGAATATTAGAACACACATGACAGCATTTTGGCTCTGGCGCACGGACTAATGTTGGGAAGAAAGACTGGCCGTTAGCACAAAGCCGTTACCCTGTCTGTAAAAAAAAAGAAGGAAACAAGGCTGTTCGTTTTTTAAAATGCATGACACACTCAGATTTAATTTGCGGTAGTTTTTAAGTGCTGGGTATTGTGTCCCAGCTTTCAAATAAACATATTTATGTTTGCTCCCAAGCAAAGCCCAACACTTCGCATTGCATTTTTTGTAGGCATTTTTTGTAGGCATTTTTTGTAGGCTGGTTTTCGACACTTCAAAAACCAGTAAATCAAAGACTCAGATTTTAGCGAGGCCACTGAGGTCACCTTCATCTCCAGATAATAGCCCTCTCCTTTGCTGCCTAAAACTGAGAATCATAGACGTTGTAGGAAGTTAGCGCCCAGCCCTCTCCTAGAAGAATGAAATATCCTGGGAAATATTAAAAAGGCAGAATATTATATTTCCCTTGATGAGAAATGGAGAAACATGTTTTTAGGCGGGAAACAGACTCTCTCTTAATACCTCCCTCCCCCACCATTGTCAATGGGACATTAAGGCCTGAGCCAGTGTATTCTACATAGCAAAGATCTACCCCCTTCAGGCAGAGCCATTTCATTGCCCTTCATTGCATCACTCACCAGGTTTCAACCAAACTTAGCACACGTGTGCGCGCGCGCACACACACACACACACACGCAACCTACAAAGTTAGCTATGACCTCTGACAGCAACCAATCAGGATACTCTTTCTGTGCTCCAGGAAGTTCAAAGCCCAGAGAGGGCATAAAACCCAGGGACTCTCAGCATCTCTTCCCTTTTCACCCAGAAGCTCCAAGCCATGTGGTCCTGTCCACCATTAAAACCATCTTTCCAAACAGCCATCACGTTTCCAGTGTCTTTTCCCCCACTTGGAGCCGAACCCAGAAGGAACTTTCTTTCAACAACTTATAGGGCTGGAAGGGACCCTGCAGGTCTTCCATAAAGCTTATAACACCCTGGAAAAATCTTTTCTTGAGTGCCAAATGTGTATTATAACATATGTGATAAGCACTGAATACTGTATACTGAGAGCTTCTGCACCAGAGACAAATTCTTTGTGGGTCTAATCACACTTGGCCAATAAATAATATTGTTATTCTATTCTATTCTATTCTATTCTATCCTGTGCTATGCTATTCTATTCTATTCTACGCTATGCTATATATTTCATTTCTATTTTTTCTTCTTGAACAAGGACAGATTTGAACAAGGAGAGATTCAGCCTAGAAATAAGGATGAACTTTCTGACAGTGAGAACAATCAACCAATGGAAGAGAAGTTGCCCTTGGAAGTTGTGGGAGCTTCATTACTTGAGACTTGCAAGAAGAAATTGGACTGTCATTTGTCAGAAATGGTGTAGGATCTCCTGCTTGAGCAAGTGTGTGTGTGTGTGTGTGTGTGTGTGTGTGTGTGTGTACTAGATGACCTGTAAGTTCTCTTCCAACTCTGTTAATCTGTGATCTCTTCTCTTCTCTTCTCTTCTCTTCTCTTCTCTTCTCTTCTCTTCTCTTCTCTTCTCTTCTCTTCTCTTCTCCTCTCCTCTCCTCTCCTCTCCTCTCCTCTTCATTATTAGGCCAAGGGATCTAAATATGTTTAGCCTAGTGAAGAGAAGGTTCAGGAGAGACGAAACAGCATTTTCCAATACTTGAAGGGCTGTCAAAGGGCATTGATTTATTCTCCATAGCACTTGAGTTCAGGAGAAGAAGAATGTGCAGAAGCTCCTCAGGGGGAGAGCCAACTGGAACTAAGGAGGAATTTCCTGGCAGTGAGAGCGATTGATCACTGGAACAACTTGCCTTCCGGAGTTTGTGGGTGTTCCGTCCCTGGAGGATTTCAAGAAAAGATTGGACCACCATGTGACCAGGATGGTATAAAGTCTCCCGCCTTAGAGAAGACGTTCAAGGTCTTTTCCAGCTCTATGATTCCATGACTCTTAAAACAAACTAAGAAAGAAACATATCAACAGAATCGCAAGAAGGCCTTGCAAATTATGAGGGATGTCCCCACTCGTTGGCATGTCAACAATTGAAAAAATGCCTAACTCGATTTGCTGGCATCTCTGTCTCTCTCTATCTCTGTCTCTGTCTCTCTCTGTCTTTCTCTCTCTCTCTCTCTCTCTCTCTTACACACACACTCTCTCTGTCTCTCTCTCTCACACACACTCTGTCTCTCTCTCACTGTCTCTCTCTCTCTCTCTCTGTCTCTCTCTCTGTCTCTCTCTCTCTCTCACTATCTCTCTCTCTCTCACACACACACACACACTCTCTGTATCTCTCTCTCTCACACACACTCTCTGTATCTCTCTCTCTCTCACACTGTCTCTCTCTCTCTCTCACTGTCTCTCTCTGTCTCTCTCTCACTGTCTCTCTCTCTCTCACACACACACTCTCTCTCTGTATCTCTCTCTCTCACACACACACACTCTCTGTATCTCTCTCTCACACACACACTCTCTGTATCTCTCTCTCTCTCTCTCACTGTCTCTCTCTCTGTCTCTCTCTCACTGTCTCTCTCTCTGTCTCTCTCTCACTGTCTCTCTGTCTCTTTCTCTCTCACTATTTCTCTCTCTCACACACACTCTCTCTGTCTCTCTGTCTCTCTCTCTCACACACATACACTCTCTCTGTCTTTCTCTCTCTCACACACACTCTCTGTCTCTCTCTCACTGTCTCTCTCTGTCTCTCTCTCTGTCTCTCTCTCTGTCTCTCTCTCTCACTATCTCTCTCTCTCACACACACACACTCTCTGTATCTCTCTCGCTCTCTCTCTCTCTCTCACTGTCTCTCTCTCTGTCTCTCTCTCTCACTGTCTCTCTCTCTATCTCTCTCTCACTATTTCTCACACAAACACTCTCTCTGTCTCTCTCTCTCTGTCTCTCTCTCTCTCTCTCTCACATACACTCTCTCTGTATGTCTCTCACTCTCTCTGTCTCTCTCTCCCTGTCTCTCTTGCTGTCTCTCTCTCTCTCTCACACACACACACTTTCTCTGTCTCTCTATCTCTCTCACACACAATCACTCTCTCTGTCTCTCTCTTTCTGTTTCTCTCTTTCTGTGTCTTTCTCTGTCTCCCTGTGTCTCTCTATCTCTGTCGGTCTCTCCCTCCCCCTCCCTCTCACACACACAGAAGAGAAAGAATTCTCTATCTCCTACCTCCGTCCCATCTAGACTACCCTGAACAGTGGCATTTGGTGGCAGCCCTGAAGCTGGACCTGAAGTAGACATCAACCTCAGATTCAGCCTGGCATCACCACCACCGCTCAAAAAGGCCATCTCCAGCCATCCCCCAAGGCAGTAATGGTATCATCTTTTCTTCACTACCAGTTTGGTAGTGGGAGCGCACACATGTCTCGGTATACGCAGAACCTTCTGGGCATGTGCAGAACCTTCTGCGCATGCGCAAAAGGTCTGCCGTGATGTCTTGATGGGTGGGTGGAGCCTCACACTGCTGCCACTACCGGTTTGCCCAAACAGGTGCAAAACGGTAGAATACCACTGTCAGGCCTGCAGCCGTCTTTATTTTGGATCTTTGGCCTGCCACACTTTCTATTATTCTACTATGCATTTTCTACTGGGGGAAAATAGGAGGGGGAATTGCAAGGAGAGAGATGTGATGTAGCCATAACAAAATTCTTTCCAGAAAGCCAAGGTCATCCTTTGTCTTTGCACTTCTGCACCTGAACGGAACTGGATGGGTGGAAGCTGCCAGCATGGCAGTGGGAGATTGGACCATGTGATGGACTGGTGGGTGTGGGGGGCAAGATTTTGAACTTTCAACTAGGTGGGGAAAACCAGGAAGCTTTCAGATTCGGGTTTTCCCAGATGTGCCAATATGGCTCTCTTAATAAATTGGAACTTTGAGGAATCTTTTGCCTCGGATTCTGACTTACTTTTGGATGCTATTTGGAACCCTGACAACCACCTCTGCCCCAAGGTGTACAAGACTTGAGGAATAATGTTATTGGCCCTCTCCTCATAGCCCAGCACTACCCAGGATCTGCTGGGTGCATCTTACCTCTTGTTCTCTCTTGGTTGACAGAGAAGCCTTTGTTCTTCAAGCAGCTTTGAAGAAAGCTCTTCCATGGCATCTACAACCCCATAAAACTGCACAATTTTCTCGCACAATTTTGGGGGCCTCCGGAGGTCACTCGGCCTATTCTTGCATGGCCTCCTCAGCTTCTGAAAATCATGAAAGAAGAGGGAGTGTGGTTGGGAATAGTTGTTGACATGCCGGCATGTCCAGGGGTGGGTTCCGGCGTGTGTTATTGCCAGTTCACTCAGGGGTGCGCTGCAGACATGCGCACTTGAGGCTTGCTATGCACGCATGCGCAGTAGTACAAAACAAGATGGCGCCAACTACAGTGCCACCAACAGAACCGGTTTGGGAGTGTGTCTGGCTGAGTTACTACCAGTGATGTGCAGTCAGGGGAGGCAGGGGAGGCAGAGCCTCACCGCTCTCATCATGAAAAAAAAAATTACTCTGGGAAGCCATGAAAGTGGCTGGGAGAGGCGCGCGGCTTGGTTTAGCCTCCCTGGACATCTCAGCAGCAGCCACAAGTGTGCCGATATCACCATTTTTTGCATCGAGCAAGCCTGGGATCCTTGCAAGGGGAATGGGACCACATGTGCAGGCGGCTCCTCAATGCCAGCCTCAGATCAGCGCAGCCGCGGTCCCCTTCATTTTGGCATAGGAAGAGGGGAATGGGACCACGTGTGCAGGGGAAGGGGATTGCGGCTGTGCTAATCTGAGGCTGTGCGCTGAGGAGCCGCCTGCACACATGGTCCCATTCCCCTTGCAAGGATCCCGGGCTCGCCCGATGCAAAAAATGCCTAGGTAACATCATCAGTGCTAGAATGGGGGGGGGGGGGAGGAGGAGAAAGGAGAAGTTTCTCTTCTCAGAAATGTCTTTTCAGTGGAGCTGTGGCAGCCTGTCTGTCCCTTTCTGACATTTCTGAGAAGAGAAACTTCTCCATTTGGGCTGCGCCCGTGCGATCGGAGCAACCACGCGGTTTGATGATGTCACCAGCCTCACCAGTCATAAACCTCACCGCACGTCACTGAAGTTACTACCTACTCAGCTGAACCAGTGCGAACCGATAGGAAACCCACCTCTGGGCATGTCATCCAAGAAGTTGTGGCATGTCACTTTGGACATGCATGTCCTAGGTTTGCCTTATTATTGTGTGTTCTATAGCAGCACACTAAGCAGAAAAGGAATAGGTACAGCTGTCTGCTCCTCCATGGGGGCTAGCTTGCTACGTAACATACAGAATACAAAATAACCGAGTTGGAAGCAGGGGTGGGTTCCTGCCACTTCTAGAAGAGGTTCCACAAATCTCCAGTGCTGTTTAGAACCGGTTCCAGCTCCCTCCCCCCACCCATCCACACATCATCAAGATGAAGAGCGAGAGGAGGAATTCTGGGAGTTGAAGTCCACAAGTCTTAAAGCTGTCAAGTTTGAACACCCCTGGGGTTTTTTCTCTAAAGGGTTAGGGGTGCAAGGGTCTTGTAACTTGACAGCTTTAAGACTTGCGTGCTTCAAATGCCAAAGTTTCTGAGCCAACGTTTTGGTTGCTAAGCAAGAGCGTTGTTAAGTGAGTTTCACCACATTTTGCAAGTTGGCCATGCCCACCCAGTCACATGGCTGTCAAGCCACTCCCACTCAGTCATATGGCTGTCAAGCCACTCCCACAAAGCAGGCCACACCTACAGAAGAGGTTCTAAAATTTTTTGAAACTCACCACTGGTTGGAAGGGACCTTTGTGGTCTTCTAGTCCAACCCCTTACTCAAGATGGTATAGCATTCCAGGCAAATAATTGACTTTCCACTCTTTTCTTAAAAATTTCCAGTGATGGAGCATCCACAATTTCTGGAGGCAAGCTGTTCCACTGATTAATTGTTCTCACTGTCAGGAAATTTCTCCTCAGTTCTAAGTTGCTTCTCTCCTTGATTAGTTTCCACCCATTGCTTCTTGTTCTACCCTCAGGTGCTTTGGAGAATAGCTTGACTCCCTCTTCTTTGTGGCAACCCCTGAGATATTGCACCACTGCTAACATGTCATCCTTCTAGTCCAATCTCTTCTTGAGGCAAGCCCTTTCCCCTGATTAATTGTTCTCACTAATAGGACGTTTCTCCTTAATTTTAAGTTGCTCCTCTCCTTGATAAGCTTCCTTCCATTCCTTCTTGTCCTGCCTCCAGGTGCTTTGGAGAATAGCTTGACCCCCTCTTTTCAGGGAAAGCCCCTCAAATAGTGCCCAACTGCTATCGGGACGCCCTTGGTCCTCATCTGACGGCCACACTGGATTGTGGGGGGACTTCTTGGCCTCTCCTCTGTATACAGAGAAAACGACGTTACGTTTATCCCCATGGATTTGCCAATGCATCACTCCGTAAATGTTCTTGCAGGACAAACACTATTGCAGCTAGCAAGTGCAGCAGTCAGGAAGCCAATCTGCAAATTCAGGTTGGGGTGAGATGCTCTTTTCCGGCGCTTCAGCAGTATTCAGGTCTGAATCTGCAAAAAAAAAAAAAAAAAAAAGTCCACCCCAAATCCTGCAACGGCAGGATCTTCATGCAAGCTCTCCAGCCTCCGTCCTCTTCAATTCTTGGCTAGCGCCCACCACTGCAGATGGAGAAGCTAACTTTCTTGGTGCAGAGGAAGGAGGGAGGAAAAGAGGCAGGACGGACATGCCATGTTCCTGGTCTGCATGCTTTGGGAAGGCCCCGGAAGGGAGAAATCGGATTCTCGCCAATGGGGACAGTCCTCATCGTTCGCAAGAAGGCCTTCTCGTGGGTTTTGGGGGTTGTTCTTTTGCAATTATTACAAAGGGAGGGAATGCAGTTGCAGTTGTGGGAGCTGTGTGATGTAATGATTAAGGCACTGTTTTTTTTCAAACTTGGCAACTTAAAAGTGGGTGAACTTCAAATGGATGATTTTGGGCCAATCACCAGGAGACCGTGAGTTCTAGCCCCATCTCAGCCATGAAGGTCAACTAGGTGACTGGGTCAATCACCAGGAGAAGTGAATTCTAGTTGCACCTTAGGCATGAAAGGTGGCTGGGTGCCTTTGTACCAATCACCATCAATTGGGGAGTTCTCGTCCCTCCTTAGATATGAAACCCGGCTGGGTGACTCTGAGACAATCACCAGGAGACCGTGAGTTCTAGCCCCATCTCAGCCATGAAAGTCAACTAGGTAACTTTGGGTCAATCACCAGGAGAAGTGAATTCTAGTTCCACCTTAGGCATGAAAGGTGGCTGGGGGTCTTTGTACCAATCACCATCAATTCGGGAGTTCTCGTCCCTCCTTAGATATGAAACCCGGCTGGGTGACTCTGAGACAATCACCAGGAGACCGTGAGTTCTAGCCACATCTCAGCCATGAAAGTCAACTAGGTGACTTTGGGGCCAATCACCAGGAGAAGTGAATTCTAGTTCCACCTTAGGCATGAAAGGTGGCTGGGGGTCTTTGTACCAATCACCATCAATTGGGGAGTTCTCGTCCCTCCTTAGATATGAAACCCGGCTGGGTGACTCTGAGACAATCACCAGGAGACCGTGAGTTCTAGCCCCATCTCAGCCATGAAAGTCAACAAGGTGACTTTGGGTCAATCACCAGGAGACAGTGTGCTAGCTTTTGAGATTTACAAGACCTTGACAATATATTGCAACCTATCAACCATGAGGAGACTCAGGTCATCATGTGAGAATGCATGAATAACCCTGATATGAATTGTCACCCACTGAGAAAAATTCTGGCTCCTAAAAAAAGCAAATGCTTTAATTTAGTTTCTGTTATACATAAAAAAGATGTCTATAGGCACACACACAAACACACCCCTTCTTTCTTAAATTTAACCTTCATGTAGTTGCCAACTATATGAAAAGCAAGGAAAGAAACCAGCATGCCCTGTTCTTGTACAATTCCTGCATTTCAAACAATTGTTTCATATCAAGGTTAATTTATGCCTGGGTGCCACGCATATATCATCTGCTAATTGCCGCAGGTTAAACTTATTATTCCAAGGGTAACTACCGTGGCCGTTTCCAGCTGTTGGCCCATCATCCTTTGCCCATTTACTCAAACGTCTTCTGTTTTTAGTCATGACCCAGAGTTTGACTGTAAACTTTTTTTCATGACAGATGCTAATTGATTCTCTTCTTGAAAATGCACGTACTGTACAGGTAGCCTTTAGATTAGATTAACAGTTGGAAGGGACCTTGTAGGTCATCTAGTCCAACCTCCCCACCCAAGCAGGAGACCTTACACCATTTCTGACAAATCACAGTCCTGTCTCTTCTTGAAAGCCTCCAGCGATGAAGCTCCCACAACTTCCAAAGGTAACTTCTGTTCCATTGGTTGATTGTTCTCACTGTCAGAAAATTCCTCTTTATTTCTAGGTTGAATCTCTCCTTGATCAGTTTCCATCCATTATTCCTTGTCTGGCCTTGGGGTGCTTTGGAAAATAGGTTGACCCCCTCATCTCTGTGGCAGCCCTTCAAATATTGGAAGACTGCTATCCTGTCTTCCCTGGTCCTTCTCTTCACTAGACTAGTCCAGTCTCTTCTTGAAAGCCTCCAGTGATAAGGCTCCCACAATTTCTGAAGGCAACTTCTGTTCCATTGACTGATTGTTCTCACTGTCAGAAAATTCCTCCTTATTTCCAGGTTGAATCTCTCCTTGGTCAGTTTCCATCCATTCTTCCTTGTCTGGCCTTCAGGTGCTTTGGAGAATAGCTTGATCCCTTCCTCTCTATGGCAGCCCATCAGATATTGGAAGACTGCTCTCATGTCTCCCCTGGTCCTTCTCTTCATTAGACTAGCCATCAGTGGAATAACTTACCTCCAGAGATTGTGGGTGCTCCTCACTTGAGGGTTTTAAGACGGGTTTGGACAATCATTTGTCTGAAATGGTATAAGGCTGTGATGGCGAACCTATGACACGCGTGCCAGAGGTGGCACGCAGGGCCCTCTCTGATGGTACGTGAGCTGTCACTCCAGTTCTGCTTTACCATGCATGTGTGTGCACCTTCTGCCGGCCAGCTGGTCTTCGGGTCTCTGCTGCACACGTCTGGGAGCACTGTGTGTGCTGGGGTGGTGGTGGTGGTGCATGTACATGTGCCTGGGCAGAAGGGCAAATGCAGGGGGCATGTGCACATGTGTGTGTGGGTGCATGCTGTCGGGAAGGCGCACATGCATGTACAGGGGAAGGGGGGCTGCGTGCTCATGCACAGGGGCGGGTGCATGCGGAGGGATCATGGGCACATATCGAGGTGTGGGGTGCATGTGGGGGGCACACATGTCCGGGGGGCAGGTCGCATGAGTGGGGCCCACGCGTGCATTTTTGGTGTTTGAGGCACGCATGGGCACATTCATATGTGTGCGCACACCGGTGGTGGGTTTCAAAATTTTTTAGAACCTCTTCTGTAGGTGTGGCCTGCTTTGTGGGAGTGGCTTGCCGGCCATGTGACTGAGTGGGAGTGGCTTGGCAGTCATGTGACCAAGTGGGAGTGGCTTGGTAGTCATGTGACTGGGTGGGCATGGCCAATTTGTAAATTGTGGTGAAACTCACTTAACAACGCTCTTGCTTAGCAACCAAAATACTGGCTCAGAAACTCTGGCATTTGAAGCACGCAAGTCTTAAAGCTGTCAAGTTACAAGGCCCTTGCACCCCTAACCCTTTAGAAAAAAACCCAAGGGGTGTTCAAACTTGACAGCTTTAAGACTTGTGGACTTCAACTCCCAGAATTCCTCCTCCAGTCATGTTGGCTCAGGAACTCTGGCACTGAAGTGTGCAAGTCTTAAAGCTGTCAAGTTAAAAGACCCTTGTACCCCTAACCCTTTAGAAAAAACCCCAGGGGTGTTGAAACTTGACAGCTTTAAGACTTGTGGACTTCAACTCCCAGAATTCCTCCTCCAGTCATGTTGGCTCAGGAACTCTGGCCTTGAAGTGTGCAAGTCTTAAAGCTGTCAAGTTACAAGACCCTTGCACCCCTAACCCTTTAGAAAAAAAACCCAGGGGTGTTCAAACTTGACAGCTTTAAGAATGTGGACTTCGACTCCTAGAATTCCTCCTCCAGTCATGTTGGGTAAGGAACTCTGGCATTGAAGTGTGCAAGTCTTAAAGCTGTCAAGTTATAAGACCCTTGCACCCCTACCCCTTTAGAACCCCCCCACCCAGGGGTTTTCAAATCTGACAGCTTTAAGACTTTAAGGTTTAGATAGGACTCTTAGAGGCGGGTGGGGTGATTAGTTAGCCAGCCAATCAGTGAGCGGTGGGCGGGGCAAGCGTGGTGCAGACGGGCGGGGGGAGGGAGCTGGAACCGGTTCTAAACGGCACGGTAGATTTGAGGAACCAATTCTATAGAAGAGGTTAGAACAGGCAGGAACCCATCCCTGGAGCACACATTGGGCACTCGGTCCGGAAAAGGTTAGCGATCACTGGTATAAGGTTTCCTGATTGAGCAAAGAGTTGGACTAGACTCCAAGGTCCCTTCCAACTCTGTTATATTGTCATTCTGGTTTTTCCTGAAGCCCAAGTCACAATGTCCATTGGAGGGCACCATATAGTCAGTGAAAAAGTGGAAGTTACAGTGGCTAATAGCAGCTGGACAGATCCCAGTCCAAGCGTGTGATTAAGAAGATAGTTAATAAAGTATAATAGATTGTGTCCCTGGCCAAAGTTGATGGCATCCTATAGGGTGTGTCGAGCGAGGGTTTTGTAATGGGTCTTGTGCTGGGGAGGTATATGTCGGGTGGGGATCATGGGGAGGTGACATGGGTGTTGGAAATGACAGCCAGAATTTTCCAACCCCTTGGAATAGCAATAGCCCACAAACCCACAGCCACACTCCGCCAGGAATTATCCAGCACCAAAGACAAGACCCAGAAAGGATGAAAGAAACAACGTAAACATCTGAAATATTTCCACTGTCTCTTTTACAGTCAGGATATCCCTTCTGAGTCTCTTGCTCGGCTTTGCGCTCCCTTATCTGACCCAATCCTTAAATGGCATCTATGGGCTCAGTCTCTGAAGGTCATTCCTACCATTATAACATGACAGCCCTTTAAGATATTTGAAGGCCATGATAATATCTCCATATATTCTTTTTCTTCTCTGTGCTAAGCATAACCAGTGCCACCAACTCTTCCATAGAAATATTATTTCCTAGCCTCTTTATTACAGGGACGCAGTGGCTCAGTGGCTAAGACCCTGAACTTGTCGATCAGAAAGGTCGGCAGTTCGGCGGTTCGAATCCCTAGCACAGTGATGGCGAACCTATGGCACGTGTGCCACAGGTGGCACGCGGAGCCATTTGTCAGAGCACGCGAGGAGTTCACCTTTTAAAAAGCCATTTTTCGCCTTCCCCAGGCTCCAGAGGCTTTATAGAAGCCTGGGGAGGGCGAAAAGGGCCTTCCCTGCCCCCCCCGGAGGCCCTCCGGAGACTTCAGGGAACGTCCAGAGGCTTCCCTGACGCATTCGGAGCGCTTAAAACGACCCTCCGAGCAAACCGGAAGTCACGCATGCGCACTGTGGGGTCGCACATTGCATTATGGGTGCGGCATGCCTGCACACGAACCCCCTGCGCTCCCCCCCTTGTGGCACGCGAGCCAAAAAAGGTTCGCCATCGCTGCCCTAGCACTACGTAACGGAGTGAGCTCCCGTCACTTGTCCCAGTTTCTGCCACTCTAGCAGTTCGAAAGCACGTAAAAAAAATGCAAGTAGAAAAATAGGAACCGCCCTTGGTGGGAAGGGAACAGCGTTCCGTGCCCCTTCGGCATTTAGTCATGCTGGCCACATGACCACAGAGACATCTTTGGACCTTTCGTTAGCTTTGAAATGGAGATGAGCACTGCCCCCTAGAGTCAGGAACGACTAGCACATATGTGCGAGGGGAACCTTTACCTGCCTCTTTATTATTTTAGTGGCTTTTTTCTGGGCACATTACAGTTTGTCATTATTCTCCTTAAAATGTGGCATTCAGGACTAAATGCAAGCAGTCCTCAACGTACGACCACAACTGAGCCCAAAATTTCCATTGCTCAGTGAGGCAGTGAATTTTGCCTCATTTTGCAACCTTTCTTGCCACAGTTCTTAAGTGAAGCACTGCAGTTGTTGTTAGTAGCACCGTTGTTGCTTCCCCATTGGCTTTGTTTGTTCGGGAAATCACACAAGGGGATCACATCACTCCGGGACACAGCAACCGTCCTAAGTACATGCCAGTTGCCAAGCAGCTGAATTTTGATCACCTGACTATGGGGATGGTGCAAATGTTTTGTCAATCACTTCCCCCACCATATTTTAAATAACAATTTTATTAGTTTATAATGTAGAATACAAAGAAAATACAAAAGTAAATATAATGGGGAAAAATAGGGAAGGAAAAGGGGAAGAGAAAGAAAAGGGACTCAGAAACAGATTAATAGAATTGAAAGGGACCATGTAGGTCATCTAGTCCAATCCTCCACCCAAGCAGGAGACCATACAGCATTTCTGACAGATGGCAGTCTAGTCTCTTCTTGAAAGCTTCCAGGGATGAAGCTCCCACAACTTCCGAAGGCAACTTCTGTTCCATGGGTTGATGACTTCCTTCGGTGCAGTAAAATAAAGCATTGACATCAAACTTTTTACTTTTACATAATAGTTTGAAGTAGCAATTACTGTAACAAATATAGTTTTTTTAAAAAATAAAAGAATCTATTTTTTTTTTAAAAATCACTTTTTTTCAGTGCTGTTGTAACTTTGAAGGATCCTAAAGGAAAGGCCCTAAAGCCAAGGACAACTTCTACAATATTCCGCCATAGATGCAATCCTGGAGAGCAGGAGTCGGTTGGTGCCGGCGTTGCTGGTGGTTTGTTTTGCGTACGCCAGACATGCGCTGTGTATGCATGCACAGTTGACTGCAAATTGTTCTGCGCATACACAAAACATGAAAAAAATGACATAAAAAAAACCAAACCAGCAACACCAGCGGTGACCAGGGAACTGGTTCGGGGGCGTGGCCAGCCTGCCGTCCCTACCGGTTCGGTAATCCAGTCCAGATTTCCATTACCGGTGTGAACCAGCAGCAAACCACCTCTGATGAAGAGGAAGGATGACTTCTCTTGACCATAACTAACTTCTCTCGATTTCAGGCAAAGTGGGGGGGGGGAAACCCCTAATTACATTAAAATTGAGACCTTTAAAGTTGCAGCTGAATGGCCTCTGGCCAAGGGATGAAAGTGAAGGAGCATCAGGTGGGCTTGCTGTAGAAATAGAATTAATGGAGCTGTTATGTTGCATTTAGGGAAGTGAGGATCATTTTATTTATTTATTTATTTATTTATTATTCGTATTTATAGACCGCCCCCTCTCCCGAAAGGGACTCGGGGCGGTGTACAGTCACTAAAATGCGTTATAAAATACATACATAAAACAGTTATGTCATCCCTTACCTTTTTCTTGAAGTATGGAGCCTAGAGCCTAGAGTCAAAAATTGCTGTTGTTAGTTGCACAGTCATGTCCGACCCATCGCGACCCCATGGACAATGTTCCTCCATGCCTTCCTGTCCTCTGGAGTCCATTAAGCTCATGCCGACTGCTTCAGCGACTCCATCCAGCCACCTCATTAGGTGGCCAAAGTATTTGAGTGTCATCTTCAGGATTTAGGACCTTCTAAAGAGCAGTCAGGGTTAATCTCCTCTACGACTGACCGGTTGGATCGCCTGGCAGCCCAAGGGACTTGCAGGAATCTTCTCCAGCACCCTAGTTCAAAGTCCTCCATTCTTCGGCGCTCAGCCTTCCTTATGGTCCAACTTTCCCAGCCTAGCGTAAAAAATAGGGGTTAACTAATGCAAAACAGCGTGGAGTGATTAGTGCGCATAATTTGCAAACTATTTCTGTGTCGGCGCATCTTAAAATCTGCCAAGTCACACTGCAGATTTGCATTCGATTTGTGGAAGGCTCTTAATTCTTCCCTTTGCCCAGCTTATATCTATATGTACAAAGGGAAGAACGTTACTGCTTTTCTTCTTTTACTGGGAAGCTCCCTTGCTTTTGACTTTCAGGATTTGCCGTTGAAGGAAGCGAGAGGCAGCTCTCTTATTCTGCTAACATGGTGGGATATTTTTAGGCCACGGGTAAGCAAGCTTGCTCTGATTCAAATCTACTCCGTTGTATTTTCCTTCGAGTTGGATGGGACGTAGTTGGACGTAGATACAGAATGGCAATCTAAAGTGTCATAATGCGGTTGCATTGACCCCATTGGGATGGTCTTCATCCATCGATGAGTTGACAAAATAGTCCACTGGCATATAACTTGCTGCCCCATTGCTGATCCTCAACCTACCTCTATGTTTGTGTTGCAAGCCATATCTAAAAAGATGTTGAGACTCTAGAAACAGTACAGAGAAGAGCAGCAAAGATGATTAGGGGACTGGAGGATAAAATCTATGAAGAACAGTGGCAAGAATTGGGTATGTGTAGTTTAACGCGGTGACTCAGTGGCTAAGACACTGAGCTTATCGGTTAGAAAGGTCAGCAGTTTGGTGGTTTGAATCCCTAGCGCCGCGAAATGGAGTGGGCTCCCATTACTTGTCCCAGTTTCTCCCAACCTAGCAGTTCGAAAACACGTAAAAATGCAAGTAGAAAATAGGAACCGCCTTTGGTGGGAAGGTAACGGCGGTCCGTGCACCTTTGGCGTTTAGTCATGCCAGCCACATGACCACAGAGACGTCTTTGGACAGCGCTGGCTCTTCGGCTTTGAAACAGAGATGAGCACTGCCCTCTAGAGTCGGGAATGACTAGCACATATGTGCAAGAGGAACCTTTACCTTTAGTTTAATGAAAAGAGGGACTAGGGGTAATGTTTCAATATTTGAGGAGCTCCTATAAAGGGGGTCAAACTATTCTCCAAAGCACCTGAAGGCAGAACAAGAAGCAATGGGTGGAAACTAATCAAGGAGAGAAGCAACCTAGAACTAAGGAGAAATTTCCTGACAGTTAGAACAATTAACCAGTGGAACAGAAGTTGCCTCCAGAAGTTGTGAATGCTCCAACACTGGAAGTTTTCAAGAAGAGATTGGACAACCATTGGTCTGAAATGGTATAGGGTCTCCTACTTGAGTGGGGGTTGGAATAGAAGACCTCCAAGGTCCCTTCCAACAACTGCAGTTAACAAATGCGGCAAAAAAAGGGCTCATAAAATTGGGTGCAACTCAGCAAGTGCCATGCTAAGCAATGGAAATGCTGCAGAAACGTGATTGTGGGGCGAGATCTACCTGTATGAGCAAAGAGATATTTTCCATGTGTGGGAAGCAATATCCACCTGGTTCAGTTCCAAGCCAGGAGAAAGACACTGGAAACATGGAAGGTGACTGAAAAAAATGGTTTATTGATGAAACGGATCTGCATGGGTTTGTGATTCTGGGAAGATGACAAAATGGAGTTGACAGAAACTCAGAAAGTGAACTGGTTAAGGATTGTATGATTAAATGGGCTCAGAATTTTGGTGAAGTGGTTATGTTGGAAACGTGGGAAAAAATATGGGTTCAGAATGTTAAATTTACACAGTCGCAGAATTTAAGGGAGAACTTTTATAAAATGTTTTACAGGTGGTATTTAGATCCTAAAAAATTATCATGCATGTACCCAAATGTTCAACCAAAATGTTGGAGATGCGGGTGCGTAGATGCTACCTTTTTTCATGTATGGTGGACTTGCAACAAGGTGAAAGCTTTTTGGATAAAAAATATGGTGGGTTATGCAGAATGTATTTAAGAAAAGAATACAATTCACTCCGCAAATGTTTTTATTGGGTATAGCTAAGGATTTCTCCAAAGGGGAAATAAAATTGGCCTTGCATATGGTCACAGCAGCTAGGTTGTTGATTGCGCAACATTGGGAAAAAGATTTTTTACCGACAATTGATCAATGGATTCAGAAGGTGGCGGGGTTCGCCGAAATGGCAAAAATTTCAGCTTTCTTAAAAGTTCAGAAACAGGAGAATTATACACAGGAATGGGCAAAATGGATTGATTACATACAGAATAAATACCAGACTAGGAAGTACTATGTAGCCTTTAGGTAAGAATGTTTAGACTCATAGATGATCAGAGTAAATAATACATGGGATGCTTGGAATTGTTAGAGTGGTGTATAGCGGAAGTCAGGGGGGGGGGTTGAGTGGGAGGTGGGGGAGGGTTAGGGTGGAGGGCGGGGCATTATAAATGTATGAATAAATTAGAAGATGGGATTAACGAAACAATGTTATTTTAGGAGAAATTTATATTAAGAGTTATATATGTTAAATTAGCTTAGAAGATGGGATCAATGTGCTATTATTAATCTAAGAGAAATTTATATTGTGTTTGTTGGGAGGAGAGGGGATACAATATGAGTAATTTACTTTAAGACGGGGGGAGGGGAGGGGGCAAAGTATTTGGTATAATATTTGAATGTGAATTTTTGCGGGAGGGTTGGGGGGGCATAGCATTCGTATGAGATTTACATTGTATGGCGGGGGGGGGGTGAAAAGGGGGAAAATCTGTTTGTACAAAACTCTTTTAATAAAAAAAATGACAGTGGGGTGGGTGGGTTATACCTTCTTTGGCTTTGCGCTTTAGCTTCCTGTTCCTGTGCAAGAACACACATTCTATTAGCTGTTGTCAGATTCCTATGGGAATCTTGTATGGGCCATAGTTGGCACCATAGGCAAAAGAGGAAAGGCAAATCCTAGGTGTTTGTCTGAGCTCAGTTTGGTTGAAGTTCAGTCTGCTCTGAAATGGCGTTGAGCAATTCCTATTGTGGCTTAATGGCTTTCGTCCTGTTTTGGGTCTTGAGGGAGGACTAATCCGATCATTCTGACTTTGTTCAGACTTTGCTGCAGGGAGTTTCAAAATACCCTGCCTGGAATGGATTTCTGCCTGCAGTGTTTGCTTTGCCTATGAATAGAGCTATCTACACACTTATCTTCCTTTTTCAATAAGCTCTTCATCTCTTAAGTGCTGACCTCTTTTGGGGGCTATTAAAGAAACTGAAGGTTGCTTTCTGCCTCTAAAAAAACATGTTTCTCCATTTCTCCTTTCGGAAAATATAATATTCTGCCTTTTTAAAAATTCCTTAGAATAGAATAGAATAGAATAGAATACTGTAGAGTAGAGTAGAGTAGAGTAGAGTAGAGTAGAATAGAATAGAATAGAATAGAATAGAATAGAACAGAACAGAATAGAATTCTTTATTGGCCAAGTGTGATTGAACACATAAGGAATTTGTCTTTGGTGCAGATGCTCTCAGGTTACGTAATGAGAATAAAATACATTCATCAAGAATAAAAAGATACAACACTTAGTAATAGTCAAGGCTACTAATAAGTGATCAAATCATACTATGAAACAAATAAAAACAATATGAATTGTAAAGATACAAGCAACATGGTTATAGCCATAAGTGAGAAAAGATAGATACTAGAAAGGAAGAGAATAATAATAATAATACAGTCTTGGTAGGTAATTTGACAGTGTTGTGGGAATTAGTTGTTTAGCAGAGTGATGGCATTTGGGGAAAAAAAAAACATGTCCTTGTGTCTAGTTGGTCTGGTGTGCAGTGCCCTATAGCATCGTTTTGAGTGTAGAAGTTGAAACAATTTATGTCCAGGATGTGAGGAGTCTGTAAATATTTTCACAGTCCTCTTTTTGATTCGTACAGTGTACAGGTCCTCAATGGAAGGCAAGTTGGCAGCCCTTGTTTTTTCTGCAGTTCTAATTATCCTCTGAAGTCTGTGTCTGTCTTGTTGGGTTGCAGAGCCAAACCAGACAGTTATAGAGGTGCATTTTTCTAGGAAGACGATAGGTGATGACCAGTGGTGGAATACGACCGGTACGCCCCAGGTACCATTCCGGTATGGTACTCTGGAGGGCCCGCCCGCCTGCCCTCCTTACCTGTATTTGAGCCAATCTGGGCTTCCGTGCAGGGAGTGTACGGCACCTGCGCGATGCTTTGCCGAGCAGCTGGAGCGTCGCGGGTAGCAAGTACTTGCACGCATGCATGTGGTGGACGCCCGGCCCCGTTGCACCATACCGGTTGCAACGGGATCCGGAACCCACCACCGGTGCTGACTTTCTACACGTTTTCTGCTCCTCTGCTCTCAGTTCTAGGAAGTAGCCGTGATTCCCCCCCCCTCCATATTTTATTGGAAATTCTTGATGCCAGAGCAAAAACCAAAGGAAAAACTCTCAAAGGGATCCTGGTAGCATGTACAAGCCTTCTGGCACAGTTGGCGAGAGCTCTGTGGCTCTGAAAGATGGATCGCTTTGAACATTAGAACAGACAAATTTTCATCACTAGGAAATTAAAGATCTCTTGTGAATGCCCAGATCATTATCTATCAAGGCGTAAATTGGACTGCCTGTCTCTAAACTCACTTGTTAGGAAGGGACGCCCTAAAAAGGGACCGACCTTTGAATTCCAAGCAATGTTCAGTTCATTGGTTATTTAATTAGTGATACAGATAGCAGTGGCTTCCTTATAAATAGGTTTACGTCTTCATTTCCGCGGGAATCAAGTCCTTATCAGCTCTTCCCTGGCAAAGGGAATCTCTTTTTCAGATTTAATTCTGAAAAAAAAGAGCTTTGCAGCAGGAACCCCCAGCCTCAACTTATCAAAGCAGCTGTGTCTTTTCCTGGGAACAGAATATTGCCTCAGCAAGATCCTGGGAAAAGAGGAAAATGTGTAACTAAGGACTCATTGGTATGAACTCAATGGAAATTTGAATAGTTGTCTGCTTGTGAGGTATTATAGAACAACAGTTGTATATTGTTGTACTTTAGCATAACAGATTCATGCAGCTGAACACAGGAAATGGGTACAAATAAATGGGGGCAGGGACGGTAGGCACGCTGGTGCACTTATGCATGCCCCTTACAGACCTCTTAGGAATGGGGTGAGGTTGATGGTAGACAGTTTAAGGTTAAAGTTATGGGGGTTGGAGGATGTAACAACAGAGTCAAGTATTGCATTCCAGGCATCGACCACTCTGTTGCTGAAGGTTGCTGAAGTTGTATTTTCTTCCTACTTTTGACTTTCACTGGTCTCCTTGAAACTTGTTCTGACTCGCCTAATCATTTGTGGTAACACCTGCAAGTAGAGTTTGCTGCCCTGACACCTTTGCGTTGGGTGTCAGGGCTCCAAATAGCATCCAAAAGTTAATCAGAGTCCAAGGCAAAGCTTTCCTCAAAGTTCCAATTGATTAAGAGAGCCATGTTGGCACATCTGGGAAAACCCGAATCTGAAAGCTTCCCGGTTTTCCCCACCCAGTTGAAAGTTCAAGATCTTGCCCCCACACCCACCAGTCCATCACATGGTCCAATCTCCCACTGCCATGCTGGCAGTTCCACCCATCCAGTTCCGGTCAGGTGCAGAGACAAAGGATGACCTTGGCTTTCTAGAAAGCATTTTGTTATGGCTACATAGCATCTCACTCCTTACAATCCCTCCTCCCATTTCCCCCACAATAGAAAATGCATAGTAGAATAATAGAAAGTGTAGAAGGCCAAAGATCCAAAAGGAAAGATGGCTGCAGGCCTGACATTGGGTGCTAATTGGCTTCTGGATTTATTCCAAGGTACTGGTTGGGATTTATAAAACCTTACATGGCATGGGACCAGACTATTATGGAACGTTCTTTGTCTCATTATATCAACAAAATCCTAGGCTGCATCAACAGAGGGATAGAATCAAGATCACGTGAAGTGTTAATACCACTTTATAAAGCCTTGGTAAGGTCACATTTGGAATACTGCATTCAGTTCTGGTCGCCACGATGTAGAAAAGATATGGAGACTCTAGAAAGAGTGCAGAGAAGAGCAACAAAGATGATTAGGGGACTGGAGGCTAAAACATATGAAGAATGGTTGCAGGAACTGGGTATGTCTAGTTTAATAGAAAGAAGGACTAGGGGAGATGTGATAGCAGTCTTCCAATATCTCAGGGGTTGCCACAAAGAAGAGGCAGTCAAGCTATTTTCCAAGGCACCTGAAGGCAGGATGAGGAGCAATGGGTGGAAACTAATCAAGGAGAGAAGCAACCTAGAATTTAAGGAGAAATTTCCTGACAGCTAGAACAATATCATGACTTGCCTCCAGAAGTTGTAGGTGCTCCAAAATGAGCGATTTTTAAGAGATGAGACAACCATTTGTCTGAAACTGTATACAGTTTTTTGCTTGAGCGGGGGATTGGACTAGAAGACCTCTAAAGTCCCTTCCAGCTCTGTTATCCTGTTATTCTGATTAATCATTCTCACTGTCAGGAAATTCCTCCTTAGTTTCACGTTGGATCTCCCTCTGGGGACCCCCCACCCCCGTTTCTTCTAGTTGTTTATCACTTCAGAGAATCAATTCTCTCCTTCTACTCTGCAGCTGAATTGGCTTCTGTGACAGCGGTGTGCACAAACTTGTCACCGCTGAGGCGAACCAATTTAGAAGAGGGAGAATCTCTCAGATCCCATTTGATTCCCGAACAGATTTCCCTCTTTTGCTCATTTTCAAGAAGGACCACTGACATTTCTCACCCATCCCTAGCATGGCAACCCGAACAGGATAAAACTTGAGTGTAGCACTACGATGCGTGGGAGAGCAATAAGGGGCTGACAGGTGTGCAATTTCATTGACTCCGACTGGGGTGTAAATATTTACACTAGCATTGATGGATAATTCGGATAGCAGGAACGTTTAAGGCTGAACTGGTTCACACTTCTATGTTATTTAGAAGGTCTCCTAGGAATTCATCTCAATCTTCTTCTCGGTGATGAGAGCAGGCGGAATGTTGTGGCTAGAAGAGAGATTTTATACCAGCATGTAAAAATAGTTATTACCCGTTGGCATAGACTGTCCAAGTCAACTTATGAGAAACTAGCTGAATACACGTGGTCTGCTATGAAACTATGTGATCGGGCTTGATAAATCAACACCAACAGCTTGAAAATTAATAAGTTGTTATGATCGTCCTCTCCTCTCCCCTTCTCTCCCTCAGGTTTGCCCCACAGAAGCCTCTCCTCTTCTCTCCCCTTCTCTCCCAGGCTTGCCCCACAGAAACCTCCCCTATCTTATCCCCTTCTATTTCCTCTGCTCAAAGCAGAATACCTTATGCCACCAGACTTGAAATTTTGGGCTTAGACAACTTAGAACTTCGCTGTCTTCGATCTGACCTAAGCATAGTACATAAAATTATCTGCTACAATGTCCTATCTGTCAATGACTACTTCAGCTTCAACCACAACAACACACGAGCTCACAATAGATGCAAACGTAGGGTAAACTTGATTGCAGAAAATACGACTTCAGTGACAGAATTGTCAACACCGGGAATGTACTACCTGATACTGTGGTTTCTTCCTCAAACCCCCAAAACTTTGACTGTCTCTTGTCCTCACCCCATTCCTAAGAGGTCTTTAAGGGGCATGCATAAGCGCACCAACATGCCTACCGTCCCTGTCCTAATGTTCCCTTGCATTCGTATTCATTTCATGTATTCATAATCATGTCTATACTTATATCTATTATCTAATTTATATTTGATGAAACATACAAACAAACAAATAGTCCTTCTTTTCATCAGATTAGAAATACCCAGTTCCTGCAACCGTTCTTCATATGTTTTAGTCTCCAGTCCCCTAATCCTCTTTCTTGCTCTTCTCTGCACTCTTTCTAGAGTCCCCACATCTTTTTTACATCGTGGCGACCAAAACTGAATGCAGTATTCCAAGTGTGGCCTTACCAAGGCATTATAAACTGGTATTAACACTTCACGTGATCTTGATTCTATCCCTTTGTTGCAGCCTAGAACTGTGTTGGCTTTTCTGGCAGCTGCTGCACACGGCTGGCTCCTATTTAAATGGTTGTCCACTAGGACTCCAAGATCCCTCTCGCAGTTACTATTAATTACTACTAGTTATTACTACTATGAATTCTAGTCTCGCCTTAAGCATGAAAGCTGGATGGGTGACTTGGGCCAATCATCCATCCTACTTTATCTCATAAAAACAATAAATAGAAGGAAAGGGGAATGGTTGTTGTAGGAGACAACAGTTTGTATTTCTGAATATTTTGGTCATTATGTTTCATGCCACAAAACTGCTTGCCAGAACATAATTTGCAGCCTTTCACCTGGGAGCTCACGGCCTTGCAATTCTCTCAAAGAACTGATGTCTGTTATTGCAGTTAACTCCTTTCAGGATTCTTGCTTGGACTTTTCAGTGGGTGAGTGCAATTAATTCACAAGAGGTAAATAAAGAGGAGGTTTTTGTGGCAAGGAGTCTGTTTCTTACTTTTGCTAAGGCTGGGTCAGAATATTGAGTTGCAAATATCCTTCTGACCTCTAGAGGGCTACAAAGGGAAGTGTTGGGTTTGTGTGCTGCCATCTGGTGGTTGCTGAGATTTTTGCAACACCCCACACAGTGGGGCTAATCAATAGAAGAGAAAGAGGCCTATTGTTGCATCAACGAACCCCTTAGAGAATTCATTCCTTTCATTGGCAGCCCGAAATCAGCTGGTTGGCAGGAAGAAGTGAGACGTATAAGAATTAATATCCTTGGCCACTTCAGAGTGATCTAAATTAACTTTAAAGCACTCCCGAGTATTGCTTTGACGGCACAGCTGACCGAGAAGGAATAGAAAAAAACTGATCGTTAAAGGAACAAAACGTGATGAAAAGTGGAGACCAATTCTTAGCTTTATGCATTATACCAACTTAAAGGTTTAGCATGCACCAGAAGGATGGCTTAAATTGCTGATCTAGAAACAAAAATAAAGGGGGGAAAATACACCCATGTAAATGGTTTTGTTATGAAAGTGTAGGAAGTAAGCACCCACCCCTCTCCTACAACTGTTTCCCCCAAAATAAGACATCCCCGGATAATAAGCCTAATCAGACTTTTGAGTGCATGTGCTAAAATAACCCCCCCAAATAAGCCCTCCCCGAAAATATTGCAACACAGCAGCAGCCATGAGGTGACCACGCTCGCTGCCTCCTGCACCTCAAAAATGATAAGACCTCCCCGAAAATAAGGCCAAGTGCTTATTTTGGGGCTCAAAAGAAAATAAGACCCTGTGTTATTTTCAGGGGAAACACAGTAGAAAAATGAAACATTTTAGGAAATATTAAAAAGGCAGAATATTTTATTTCCCTGGATGAGAAAAGAAGAAATATGTTTTAAAAGACAAAATAGCTTCCTGAAGCTCCCTGCCCCTCCCATTTAGCTCCAGGGTGATGGGATTAAGACATGGCCCTCAAGACATAGAATAAAATAGAACAGAATAGAATTCTTTATTGTCCAAGTATGATTGGACACACAAGGAATTTGTCTTTAGTGCATATGCTCCATGATAGGATTAGCCTTCTACCCATGTCACCACATGGCACCTGGGAATATTACATCACCCAGCAAAACTCAACCAAGCCTAGGACTCAGGACAGCCTATAGAGTTGCCCCTGCATGGCCCCATGAGAGTCTGCCAACCAATCAGAATATAAGCTCAAATTCAAAAGCCCAGAGAGGGCATAAAACCCACGCATTCTCAGCATCTCTTCCCTTTTTTTTCCTTCACCCATCATCTTCAAGGCATGTGGTCCTGTCCACCATTAAAACCATCTTTCCAAACAGCCACCATGTTTCCAGTGTCTTTCTCCCCACTTGGGACTGAACCCAGAGGGACATTTTTTCCCGACAAAAGCCTGAAAGGATGCTTCCTCGTTTTAGTTGCTGAAGAGACCAAAACGAATCCCGTCCACCCTGAAAAAAAAAAGATAACCCAGTTTTTCCTAGTAATATCGAAGAGACAGAGTTGCTGATAAAAAACTCTATTGCGGCTGCAAAGAAACACAGTTTGGTCTAGGAAAAAGAAATGGGAAGAGTTGTGGCGAGTACATTTACCTTCTCCCGTGGCAAATAAACTGCTTTTCTCAGCAGAAAAAGGGTAAAAAAAAGAACCAGACATGGATAATGCTGTGTAAGATATAATCATTTAGAGCTGTGTCTGGAGAATCCCTTCTTCAGGCACTGGCGTTGCAGAGCTTAATAATAGATTGGATACCAAGGAGAGGCTCTCTTGGATAACTGGAGATGGGAAAGAAATCTGGGCCTCGACCAGTGGTGGGTTTCAATTTATTTCACTCCCGGTTCGCTCGTGCACTTGCGTGCTTGTGTGAAGCTTCTGCGAATGCGCAGAAGCGTCCAGGTGAGTGGGCGGAGCCTCCTACCATTGCCACTACCAGTTCGCCCGATCCGGGGCAAACCAGCAGAAACCCATCTCTGGCCTTGACCCCCTATTGCAGAGAGTCCTCAGAATCAGAATAGAGCTGGAAGGGATCTTGGAGGTCTTCTAGTCCAGTCCCCTGCTCAAGCAGGAGATCCAATACCTGTGATGGTGAACCTATGGCACTCTCTGAGGGCATGTGAACTATTGCCCAAGCTCAGCTCCACCGGGCATGAGTGGGTGCTTCCCACCAGACAGCTGATTTTCGTGTCTCTGCCGCGCATGCGTGAGGTATGCGTGCCCCCCTACAACCTGTTTTTGATGCCCTTTGCGGGGAGGCCTATTAGGTTGGGGGTGGGTTCCGGCTGCTGCTACTGCTGGTTTGCTCAGGGACATGCTATGTGCATGCACGCTTCACACATGTGCGCGCTGTCAGGTTCCGAAGGGTTAATGAAACCAGCCAAACACAGAAACGGTTTGTAAATGCAGTTTGTATTCTTTCTTCGGTATGAACTGACCAACAAAGCACTAAGGCTATGAATACATTGTCAGAGCTTCCACCCTGTGCTTCCCACCACCTTTTATAGCTACATTGGTAATTAAGATAATGCGTGTGTGCACACCCATCACCTTATGACCCAGAGCGAAACCATCCAGCAATTAATCATGGATTGTTAGCAGGAGTTTCTTCAGCTTGTGTAGAGGCCTGGAACTGCCATGCGCAGTACTAAAAAATTGCTTCTGCACATGCACAGAAACCAAAAACAATACAATACAATAGCAGAGTTGGAAGGGACCTTGGAGGTCTTCTAGTCCAACCCCCTGCCTAGGCAGACAAATAGTTATCCAACATCCTCTTAAAGACTTCCAGTGTTGGGGCATTCACAACTTCTGGAGGCAATTTCTGTTCCACTGATTAATTGTTCGAACTGTCAGGAAGTTTCTCCTCAGTTCTAAGTTGCTTCTCTCCTTGATTAGTTTCCACCCATTGCTTCTTGTTCTACCCTCAGGTGCCTTGGAGAATAGTTTGACTCCCTCTTCTTTGTGGCAACCTCTGAGATATTGGAACAATGCTATCATGTCTCCCCTAGTCCTTCTTTCTCTTAAGCTAAACATACCCAGTTCCTGCAACCGTTCTTCATATGTTTTAGTCTCCAGTCCCCTAATCATCTTTGTTGCTCTTCTCTGCACTCTTTCTAGAGTCTCCACATCTTTTCTACATCGTGGCGACCAGAACTGAATGCAGTATTCCAAGTGTGGCCTTACCAAGGCCTTATAAAGTGGTATTTTTTGGCAGTTGCTGCACACTGCTGGCTCATACGTATTTAATTGGTTGTCCACTAGGATACCAAGATTCATCTCACAATTACTACTGAGCTAGGTACCATCTGTTCAATATCTATACCTGTTCTATAACTTCTCATCTGTTTTCATTTATGGTGCCGCCAAGAGAACTGGTTTGGGGGTGTGGCAGGCCAAGTTACTACGTATTCGGCTGAACCGGTCTGAACTGGTAGGACCCTACCTCTGTACTAGGCCCAAAATGGGGAGTGAGGGGGTATGCCCCCCCACAGCCCATTTTTGGTCCCAGGAGGCTGCAGGGAGGCCCAAAACAGGGTGTGGGGGGTGTCACTTGCGCATGCGCAGGGTACATGGGGTGTTTGTATGTCACATGTGCATTGCATTATTATCGCCCTTTCGGCACACGATGACAAAAAGGTTTAGCCATCACTGTCCTATACCATTTCAGACAAGCGGCTGTCCGGTTTCTTCTTAAAAACCGGGTGGCCTCAACAACTCTCTAAAAGGATGCAAATGACCAGCTGTCTGCAAGGAGGATAAATCCTTCCATTCCCTCACCATCCTTTAGTCAGAGCTGAAGAAGCTTCTTGCATGAGGAGCGAAATGTCTTCAGAGAAAAAAACAAGAAATTCCAGTTGCCTCCTCAAAGGGCACCTTTGGGGTAAATCATAATTATTAAGCAAATCTGGTTTCCCCATTGACTTTGCTCATCTGAAACCTACTAAGAAGGTTGTAACTAGTGGCCACAAGACTCTAAAATGCTGCAATGGTCATAAACACATGTTGGTTTGCCAAATACCCTGATTTTGATCAGGTGGAGATGCTGTGAGGGCTGCAAGTGCGAGGACTAGTCATAAATCACTTTGTTTTAATGCCATTGTAACTTCAAACGGTCATTACATGAATGGTTGTAAATCAAGGACTACCCATATATCTTTTGCTATAGTTCCCCAAAATGGACCTTATGTTCTGAAGTTAAACCGGTTGCCTCTTTTCTGAACCAGGGTAGCCATGTTATTTGTTTCTTAAATTAATTTCAAAACTTGAAAAGTGGAGGGATCTTGCTATTTCTTCCTCCCTCCTCTTCCTCCCTTCCTTTAGTGTGTATGGTAAGTTCCTAGGTCTGAAATAAGGGCTGCCTTTAGCAGAATTCGAATTAATACAGTTGTGGAGGTGGAGGCTTTCATTAAAAAACACAATGCCCTCCTAGACGAAACAGGGGACAGTACACAACAGGGACGTGCGGTCAGGGGAGGCAGGGGAGGCAGAGCCTCACCGCTCTCATCATGAAAATTTAAAAAAAAAGGGGAAAGGGAAAAGGGAAAAGGCGCTGAGGAGCCTTCTGCACACGTGGTCGGGAATGGGAGCGCTCTGTGGTCCCCTTCATGTTGACTCAGGAGTCAGGAAGGAGAGGGGAATGGGACCACATGTGCAGGAGGCTCCTCTAGCCTCAGCCTCCCTCCTGCACACGTCCCATTCCCCGCCTTCCTAAGTCAACATGAAGGGGATCGCGGAGCATGAGCGGCGGTCCCGCAGAGCGCGCTCCGCGGTCCCCCTTCATGTTGACTCAGGAGTCAGGAGGAGGGGAATGGGACCACATGTGCAGGAGGCTCCTCTAGCCTCAGCCTCCCTCCTGCACACGTCCCATTCCCCGCCTTCCCAAGTCAACATGAAGGGGATCGCGGAGCATGAGTGGCGGTCCCGCAGAGCGCGCTCCGCGGTCCCCTTCATGTTGACTTAGGAAGGCGGGGAATGGGACGTGTGCAGGAGGGAGGCTGACGTGGTCCCATTCCCCTCCTTCCTGAGTCAACATGAAGGGGACCGCAGCTCACGCTGATGACGTCACCAGCCTCACCAGCCTTAAACCTCACCGCACGTCACTGGTACACAAGATATGAAGGAGGGAGGGGCCGTGGCTCTGCCAGCAGACAGGGGGGAGGATGCAACACTGAGAAGACTCAGGTCACAAAAATGAGCTGAAACGTTATTGCAATTGTTGTTATAATGTAATTGTTGGAAGTGATACAAAAAATGATTGAATATACTGATGATTTAATGTAAAATCAAAAGCTGCCAATGTTTATTCAAATGTTGATGTTTTCTTTTTTTTCTTTGTAAAAGTTGCAAGATTTGGGGGGATTACCACCTTCCGCATGATGTAGCTGTCAAAATTTTTTATACCCATTTACCCTTTTCCTTAAAACATTTGTAAAAACCAATAAATTTTTTTCAAAAAAATAAATAAATAAGGGCTGCCTTTTCTAACTGTCAACTAATTGTATTATGATTTTGGCTGAAAAGCTATAGAAAAATATTCTTATGGAGTGTTCTGATCTAGACTTTCCCAAAAAGTGCAAATCCTGGTCCCAACAAAACCCCTTTTATTAAAGGAATGTGAATTCCTCTCATTCACATTCAGCAAAGGCCTGGCAAACAATCTTTCAAAGGAATATTTATGACTACGGACCTTATCTTGCTTGGAAAACTGCCATGTAAATAGCTTCCAAATGAGGTGCTGAGCAAGGAAAGACTGGGCACAGAGTCTCTGAGATTCACGGACAGATCTTCACACTCCTGAAACGAATCTAATGAACAAAGGAACAAATTGTTTCCTGCAAAAGCCGACTCCCCTTTCGCTCCTCTTTTATTCCCTATGGAGGGGGGCAATCATCTTCCACCTGTAACTTTACTCCCTGATTTCTTAGTTGTTCTTTTCTTCTGTCAGCTCTGTGCATGCGCACACTGGGAACAGGCTCCAGCTGTTCCTCTGCCTCACTGCTGTCTAGCTCTGTAGGCACCTGATCACTGCCAGACGGCCTCGGCCCCATCTCTGCCTCCAATGCAGAGCCCTCGTCCGAGACTTCCCCAGCCCCCAGGACTGGCCCATGTTCCTCCCCAACCTCCTCCCTGACTGACTCTGCTGCCAGCTCTGCTGGCCCTTGGCGATCCACAACAGCAAGTCAAAAGAATTATATTTCCACATAAAAAACCCAACCTTGTTCGGTGATGTGCTGGCGGGCTTATCAAATTTTCCCTGAAGTCTCATCCCAGGACTGTATTCTCTTTTAAGCAAAGCTATTATTCTTGGTGTCCAGCATTTCCTATGTTTCAAAGGATCTGACAAGTAATTCTGTGTTTGCCTTCGTTCTTTTCTTCCTGGTGAAAAATTTTCAAGCCCCATTGCTTTTTTAAAAAAAAATGGGGTCAGATTTGTGGATGAACAATCTTTTGATTCTTTTTAGACTAAGATTGTTTTAGGAAGTGATATTTTTTGTGAATCCCCACTGCTGTTTTGCATTGTCTCAGCCAGTATAAGCACCAAGCATACCTCGGAAAGCAACCTAAAAAGAGTAGAGCTAATTATTATGATGGGGGATTGGGGGAAGAGAAATTCTAAGGAATGATTGCCCACGTAGATTAATATTTCTCAATTTCTCAGCCAGCCTGGGGAATTCTGGGAGTTGAAGTCCAGATATCTTAAAAATGCTGAGTTTGGAAAAATACTAAAGTAGATGAAGTTATTGGGTGCTTTGCTAAATTGGAAAAAAACGGTAAATCCGTAGCTTCAGATAAAGGAGGAGAAGGGAGAAGGGAGGAGGGAGGAGGAGAAGGAGGAGGAGAAAGAGAAGAAGAATAAGAAGAATTGCCACAATGTAGAAAAGATGTTAAAGTAGAAGGTTAACATATAGGTAAGGTTAAGCCGGGCAAGAACGCCTCGATGCTTTATCTATGCAACAGAGGATTGATTACCTTATCTACCTGACTAGGTCGAGCCAGGAAATTGGTAAGATTATATCCTTATAAGGCAATCAAGATATCCTGTCACTAGGGGTTAATGTGTCTGAGACATACGTGACACAAGAAGAATGTGTACTTAGGAGAACGATCAATATCTTGGCTGATAAAGTATAAAAACCTGTAACCAACTCCCCTTTGGGGTTCAGATTCTGCTTGAGCTATCACTGCTGAACCCTGCTCAATAAACCTTTCCCCTTGATGAGGAGCTGGTTTGGTCTCATTTCTGCAACATTTCTAGTGACACACGAAGGGACTGCCAGGTGATCTTTTGCTCCGGACGACTAGGACCCCGCGCCGGCGAAGGAATCTGAGCCCTGGGTACCTGAGGCTATTTGCTTCGGAGGAATGGGGAAAGGACGCCTTCTGCCACCGAGGGCACCTCCAGTCAGCCCAAGGACCCTTTGTGTGAAAAGGGAAAGGTGAGAATCTGAACGAATCCTGGCCAGGATGAGAGGGTGAGGAGAACCTGCCAGCAGGCGAGTATAATATCATTTTGTGTACCTACTCCGCTTGAGAGTAGAAGAGGGTGCCTGATCACTGCCCTGGACTCGGGACGTCGATCCTAAAGAAGTCCGTGTTAGCTTGTGCGGGAGATTAAACCACTGCAGTTCCTGTTGGTGACTGTCAAGTGTCCGGTACCGTGGGTCAGTGGTAGTGTTTTAGAACATGGGTGGGGGAGGGAGTGTCCCAAGGACACCTCTCCAGTGTATGTTGAAGAATTTTAAAAGGGCGTATGGTGGAGATTATGAGGACCCCCCAGCAACCCCTTCTAAGCTGAGGAAGCTTTGCAAATCGGAATGGCCCACTTTTGGTGTAGGGTGGACATCAGAAGGGACCCTAGATCCCCGAATTATAAGTCTAGTTCATCAAGTCGTAACCGACCCAGAGATTGGCTATCCAGATCAATATCAATATATTGATCAATGGCAAATTGCAGTCGGAAAAAGTCCCCATTGGCTTAAAAAGTGCAAAGTTGAAATACTGAGAGTATGTGTAAATTGCACCCTAGAATCTGCCCAGAGGAAGAACATTTTACTCACAACAAAGGAGGAAGCCACGATCTTAACAGGAAGGCAGGAGGAATACGAATGTCCCCCACCTTACATCCCCCACTAACCCCCAATACATCAGCCACCCCTGGTAATGGAAGACCCAGTCAGGCCAAAAGAGAAAGGGGCATCAGCCCCACTGAAGACAGAGGCTGAGTCCGGCCCAGATCTAGAATCCCCAATTTCAGGAAGAACTAGAAGTAAGGCAGACCAAATCACCTTAATGGCTCCACTTTGGCAGGTGGATCAAAGGGTCTTAAATGCCCAAAATCAAACCCAACTGCTGTCAATTTTTCAATATACTCCATTCACCACGACAAATCTCCTTAATTGAAAACAGCACTATGGTCCGTTTCCCCAAAAACCAAGGGAGGTGATCGAGCTGGTTCAAACCATCATCCAGACCCATCTCCCGACTTGGGGTGATATTGGCCAGCTGTTAGGGACATTGCTCAGCCCCGAAGATAGGGAAAAGTAGAGGACAGCGAAAGAGAAAATTCTAAAAGAAAGATTTCCGAATGAGACTGTGGCAGATATAAATGAGAGGAGAATCAGAGCTGCGAATCAGGATCCCCAGTGGGACATAAATAATCTGGTCCATATGACCCAGCTAGTAGAATATCGAGCTTTGACAATGGAAGCTTTAAAATGAGCGGGGAAACCTCCTGTAAATTTCTCCAAACCCACGACTATTATTCAAGAACCTCAAGAAAGTCCCGAGTCATTTTTCCAAAAGTCGGTTGCCGCATATGAGGAATATGCCCAGATTGGCATACGTGCGCCCCAGAATCTAGCAATATTAAATGAAAGATTTATCACCCAAAGTACAGATGATATTAGGAGAAAACTCCAGAAACAAGAGGGATCATTGGGAATGAATACCATTCAGCTTCTTGAGATAGCCAGGAAAGTATATGTAAACTGAGATAAGGTTGAGAAAAGGGAGGACAATAGAATGCAGAAAAAAGCGGATCTTTTATCAGCAGCCATAGGAGGGGTCACACTCGGATCCAATCAATGTGCTCTCTGTAAAGAAGAGGGACATTGGCAATGGGAATGCCCATGGCGTTTGGGATCCCAGAATCGCGGGATGTTCAGGGGAAGAGGCAGGGCGTTGCCTACCCCTGGCTCTAGGGGACGAGGATTTAGAGGATGAGGATTCAGAGGAAGGGGACGATATGAGACAGACTGAAGAGGAATGCTATCACTAGAGGCAGGAGAGATGATAGGATTAGCGGAGATGAATTGGTCTGACTGAAGGGGACAGAGCTCAGAGGACCCACCCCCCGAGCCCTTGGTTAAGATACAGGTGGGAAATACAGAAACAACCTTCCTTTTAGATACAGGGGCTAGCCATTCGGTGGTGAATAAACCAATTGCACCGCCAACGGGCAGGCAAATTCAAATCCAAGGAGTCTCAGGAAGGGTTTTAGGGAGACCGATTCTTAAGCCCACAATATGTCAATTAGGGAATACTGTTCTAAAACACCAGTTCCTATATATGCTGGAATGTCATCCCACTGTGTACGAGGCATACGTGACACAAGAAGAATGTGTACTTAGGAGAATGATCAATATCCTGGCTGATAACCTGTAACCAACTGCCCTTTGGGGTTCAGATTCTGCTTGAGCTATCACTGCTGAACTTTGCGCAATAAACCTTTCCCTTCGACAAAGAGCTGGTTTGGTCTCATTTCTGCAACAATGTGGAGACTCTAGAAAGAGTGCAGAGAAGAGCAACGAAGATGATTAGGAGACTGGAGGCTGAAACATATGAAGAACGGTTGCAGGAACTGGGTATGTCTACTTTAATGAAAAGAAGGACTAGGGGAGACATGATAGCAGTGTTCCAATATCTCAGGGGCTGCCACAAAGAAGAGGGAGTCAAGCCATTCTCCAAAGCACCTGAAGGCAGGACAAGAAGCAATGAATGGAAACTAATCAAGGAGAAAAGCAACATTTCCTGACAGTTAGAACAATTAATCAGTGGAACAACTTGCCTCCAGAACAAAGTGGTTTTCAAAAGGCTTCTTCAATCGCTTCTTGGATGAGAAGCAAAACGTTTTAATGAAGAACACCCCCCCCCCCAAGAAAATCCAGTTTTCTGTTGAAAAACACCTTTGGGACAACCGTGAATCTCCATAGACATTTAGTCATGCTGGAAATGCATTTCCACCACTGAAATGTATCACTGTTACCAAGAAATGGTTGCAACCACCATCTTGACTTATTTGACTTCCTTGGACTCCTTAGTGTTCAGGTCCACAGCCACCTAATATGGTGTCCCAAGGAATGAGGAATTAGTCCAGAAGAGAGATCTGAAACTCAAAAGTTAGTTTTGCTTCACTTCTCAAATCTCGGGAGAACAGGTCAATTAATCAGAATAGAGCTGGAAGGGGCCTTGGGTGTCTTCTAGTCCAACACCCTGCTCAAGCAGGAGACCCTATACAATTTGAGACAAGTGGCTGTCTAGTCTCTTCTTAAAAACCTCCAATGATGATGTTCCCACAACTTCTGAAGGCAACTTCTGTTCCATTGGTTAATTGTCCTCATTGTTAGGAAGTTTCTCCTTAATTCCAGGTTGTTGATTAGTTTCCATCCTTGGCTTCTTGTCCTGCCTTCTGGTGCTTAGGAGAATAAACTGACCCCCTCCTCCTTGTGGCAGCCCCTCAAATACTGGAATACTGCTATCATGTCACCTCTGCTTCTTTTCTCTAGTTTGATAATACCCAGTTCCTGCAACCATTCTTCATATGCTTTAGTCAAGCGTGTTTTAGGTCAAAGACAATGGCTAATCCTCTGCAAGGATCAATATGTGGGAATGTGCACAAGAGAGTGTTATGACCTTAAAAGGAGAAGTCTGATCTTGTAAGACCTTCTGGTGACTTCCTTACTGTCCTTTGATGCCAGATGTCCTTAACATCAGACTTCATAGGTGGGTTGGAGCCAACGTGGAAAAAATCTACAGTCTTTCAGGTCTGCAATACAACACCACAGCGCTTCATTAAATGTATATAGGGAGATAGAAGGAAGAAGGTGCCTTTTCTATTCACAGAAAAGTCTCTAACAGATTAACAGAGTTAGAAGGGACCTTGTAGGTCATCTAGTCCAACCCCTCCCCCGCCCAAGTAGGAAAACCTACACCATTTCTGACAGATGGCAGTCCAATCTCTTCTTGAAAGCCTCCAGGGATGAAGCTCCCACAACTTCTGAAGGCAACTTCTGTTCCATTGGTTGATTGCTCTCACTGGCAGGAAATTCCTCCTTATTTCTAGGTGGAATCTCTCCTTGATCAGTTTCCACCCATTATTCGTTGTCTGTTTCCATGCAGTTGAGGTCCATGGTGGGTTCAATTTTTTTTTTTAACTACTGGTTCTGTGGGCGTGGCTTTGTGGGCGTGGCAGGGGAAGGATACTGCAAAATCCCCATTTCCTTCCCACTCTCAAAATTCCCGCTACCGGTTCTCCAGAACCTGTCAGAACTGGCTGAATACAATCTCTGGTTGAAGTTTATATTCTGGAATGGCGTTCCATAAACCTTGACAAAAGTCTTACAATTTCAACCCTTTCCACTGCTGACAAACACCAGTAGGAAGTTAGCACCCAGCCCTCTCCTAGAAAAATGAAATATCCTGGGAAATATTGAAAAAGGCAGAATATTATATTTCTCTGGATCAGAAATGGAGAAACGTGTTTTTGAGTCACTCTTAATCGCTCCCATCTTTGTCAATGGGCCATTAGGGGCCCTGAGCTTGTTTACTCTACATAACAAAGATAGGATTAACCTACAGAAACTCACCACATGGGATCTGGGAACTCAACCAAACTTGGACTCAAAGCACAGCCTAGAGAGTTGCCCCTGCATGGCCCCAAAGGAGTCAACCAATCAGAATACATTTCTTAAACAGGAAGAGGAAATGGAGAGCTGGGGTTGAACAGAGAATATAAAAAACCCCAGCAAGCCCCTTTCTCTCTCTCTCTTTTCTTCTTCACCCAACATCTTGAAGCATGTGATCACCTTTTCTATGACCACCATTAAACCATCTTCCCAAGCAGTCTCCATGTTTCCTGTGTCTTTTTCCCCACTGGGAGCTGAACCTAGAAGGACGTTTCTTCCAACACACCTCTGCTCCAACTCCATCGGCTTGCGTGGGTGCTCCATCACTGGAGGACAGCCATTTGACCAGAATGGTATCTGGTCTCCTGCTTGAAAAGACCTCGGTAGTCTCTTCCAACTCTGTTTATTCTATTCTGTATTCTGTTTCTTCCTTGTGTTGAAAGAAATGTGGGGAAAAA
This sequence comes from Natrix helvetica, assembly GCF_964273705.1. Lineage (NCBI taxonomy): Eukaryota > Metazoa > Chordata > Lepidosauria > Squamata > Natricidae > Natrix > Natrix helvetica. The sequence continues at coordinate 167,977,284 of NC_138549.1, forward strand.
GACACTGGAGACATGGAGGCTGCTTGGAAAGATGGTTTTAATGGTGGACAGGACTGCATGGCTTGAGTCCTGAACAGAAAAGGTGATCACATGCTTCAATGTTGGTGGAGAAGAAGAGAAGGAAGGGCTGAGATGCTGAGTCCCTGGTTTTATGCCCTCTCTGGCCTTTGATCTTGAGCTTGTCTTCTAATTGGTTGTCAGACTCCCATGGGGCCATGCAGGGGCAACTCTCTAGGCTGCGTTTTGAATCCAGGTTTGGTTGAGTTCTCAGATGCCATGTGGTGGGTTGGGTAAAGGGCCAATATTATCCTGCCTTAATCCCATCCGCCTGGAGCTGAAGGGGAGAACTCTTTATTATGTAAAGGGACTGGCTTGGCCTTCTTAATGGCCCATTGACAACGTGGGTGGAGGCAGGAAGCTACCGGGAGCTTCTCTCAATTTATAAAATGTTTCTTCTTTTTCATATCCAGGGAAATATAATATTCTGCCTTTTCAATATTTCCTAGGATATTTCATTTTTTCTGGGAGAGGGCTGGGTGATAACTTTCCACACTTGCCAAAATGTGTCTGAGGGCATATCAAACATCACGAAAACTACTGAACTAAAGAACAGGCAGCATTTCCTCAACCTGACCAATTTTAAGACATCTGGCTGGGGAATTCTGGAAGTTGAAGTCCTGACATCCTAAAATTGCTCAAGTTGAGAAAAAACTGGAATAGAAACCCTGGAATTACAGAATTACAGAATGGAATAACAGAGTTGGAATGGACTTTGGAGGTTTTCTAGCTTACTCTGTGCTCAAGCAGAAAATCCTGTAGCATTCCAGACAAGTCCAGTCTCTTCTTAAAAGCCTCCAGAGATGGAGTACCCAAACTGGTTAATTGTCCTCACTGTTAGGAAATTTCTCCCTAATTCCAGGTTGCTTCTCTCCTTGACTAGTTTCCATCCTTTGTTTCTTGTCTTGCTTTCGAGTGCTTGGGAAAATAGGCTGACCCTCTTTTCTTTGTGGCAGCCCTTCAAATCCCAAGCCCTACACTTGGAATACGGCATCCAGTTTTGGTCGCCACGATGTAAAAAAGATGTGGAGACTCTAGAAAGAGTGCAGAGCAACAAAGAGGACTAGGGGACTGGAGACTAAAACATATGAAGAACGGTTGCAGGAACTGGGTATGTCTAGTTTAATGAAAAGAAGGACTAGGGGAGACATGATAGCAGTGTTCCAATATCTCAGGGGTTGCCACAAAGAAGAGGGAGTCAAACTATTCTCCAAGGCACCTGAGGGTAGAACAAGAAGCAATGGGTGGAAACTAATCAAGGAGAGAAGCAACTTAGAACTGAGGAGAAATTTCCTGACAGTTAGAACAATTAATCAGTGGAACAGAAATTGCTTCCAGAAGTTGTGAATGCCCCAACACTGGAAGTCTTTAAGAAGATGTTGGATAGCCATTTGTCTGAAACGGTATAGGGTTTCCTGCCTAGGCAGGGGGTTGGACTAGAAGACCTCCAAGGTCCCTTCCAACTCTGCTATTGTATTGTATTGTAAATGTCTTGATATTTGACAAACGTGGTCAAACTCACATTGCGAAGAGTTGACTAAAAAAAACTACTGCTGCTTTTTCTGTATATCTCTTAACAGGAAATCCCAAAGGTGCTTTTTTCAGGAGATAACTGGACTTCCTTATTTCTTCTTTTGAAGACCTTTCACTTCTCATCCAAGAAGCTTCTTCAGTTGTGGCAGGACAATGAGGAATGGAAGGATTTATATTCCTGGCAGACAGCTGGTCATTTGCATCTTTAACATGCATCTTTTTAGCAGGCCCTTGAAGCACTTGGAGGTTTAACTGTATCCTCAGGGTGATCTGTGTGGTACTTTTGGTTCCTGCAGTCTGCGTCCCCCCCCTGGAAATCCATTCCTACTCCCACACCATTCCAAGGGGGTTCATCCCAAATTGTGTAGCTAAAAGTCTGTCGAGATTCTCAGCCATCCAGGCCGTGGTGGTCCCAAAGAGCTGAAGAAGCTTCTTGGATGAGAAGTGAAACGTCTTTGAAAGAAAAAAAAACAAGGAAGTCCAGTTGCCTCTTGGAAAAAAGCACCTTTGGGACAACCATGACCTGGATGACTGAGAATCTCTACAGACTTCTAACAGGAAATGTACCAGATTGGCTTTAGAGTAAGGGTCCCCAACTCCTGGTCCACAAACCACCACCAGTCTGTGGCATGCCAGAAACCAGGCCGTGCAAACAAGCAAAGTCCCATCTGGGGGCTGCAGGGACCATGTGATAGCACACCCTATCCGCCAATAAAGCTCTCTCCAGGAAACTGGTCCCTGGTGCCCAAAAGGCTGGGGGGCAGGGGTGGTATTCAGCTGGTTCAGACCTGTTCGGGTGAAGTGGATGCTAGTTTTACATCTGGTTCATCGAACGGGTAGTTGGAAGGACTGGCTGGCCCTGCCCGCCCTGCCCCCCCTTCCAGGAGTCTCCACGCGGTCTGTTCATCATGCCAGGTACAAGTGCAGGGCCCCGTGGAGACTCTGGGAGGGAGAAAATCCCCCCCCCCCAAGTCTGGAAATAGGTCTGTTTCGGGCTTCCGGAGGCCTCTGGAGCCTGGGGGAGGCTGTTTTCGTCCTCCCGGAGGCTCAACAAAAGCTTCTGGAGCCTAGGGAGGGCAAAAATGCCCCTCCCGCCATGGTGCAGGAGGCTGAGTAGGCCATGCCCCCCATGGCCACGCCCACCCAGCAACTGGGCAGAGGACCGGTTGCTAAATTTTTTCAATCCCACCCCTGGTTGGGGGCTCCTGCTTTAGAGCCCCCCAACCCATCTGAACTGAATTGCAGGAAAGCAAGAGATGTGCAAAAGCCACAGAGAAGAGCAAGCCACCAGGAATTCGTGATAAGGAGTCTGTTTTTGCAAACTCAGTGATGAGGGTTTTTTTTCTCCCCCTCTTCCCGTTCAGCTTTGAAGGATGGCCCCTGTCTACCTCATTACACTGCGATGAAACTTTATTGTTCCCTAGTCCTCTTGATTTTTAAGCTTTATGAGAAGCATATTGGAAGGAGGGGGGGGATATATATGAAATGAGCTCCTGTCAAAGCAGAAGAGCCGAAAAGAGCCGAGGGTTATCTGCGTTATCTGGAAAAGATTGAGCGGACAGGAAGTCCTGGAAGCCGTTCAGAAGCCTGGGTCAGGATAAATCTGCCCTGGTTTACCGTCTTCCTAAGTAAGGGAAAGATTCTGCCTTGACAGTTTCCACCCACCCCCCTCCAATTGATTTTTCCCCTTTAAAAGATCTGCAAAGGGAGAAAAAATGACTTGAGTCCCGTGGTGCTCAAACCTTACAGCTAATTTGGTGCAGTTATAAGCACAAGAGTAGAAATTGGAAGTCCTGCCTTAGGCATGAAAGCCAGCTGGGTGACTTTGGGCCAATCACCAGGAGATTGCGAATTCTAGTCCATCCTTAGGCATGAAAGCCGATTGGATGACTTTGGGCCAATCACCAGGAGACTGGGAGTTCTAGTCCTTAGGCATGAAAGCTGACTGTATACTTTGGGTCAATCACCAGGAGACTGGGAGTTCTAGTCCTTCCTTAGGCATGAAAGCCGACTGGATACTTTGGGTCAATCACCAGGAGACTGGGAGTTCTAGTCCTTCTTTAGGCATGAAAGCCGACTGGATGAGTTTGGGCCAATCACCAGGAGACTGGGAGTTCTAGTCCTTCTTTAGGCATGAAAGCCGACTGGATGAGTTTCGGCCAATCACCAGGAGACTGGGAGTTCTAGTCCTTCCTTAGGCATGAAAGCCGACTGGATACTTTGGGTCAATCACCAGGAGACTGGGAGTTCTAGTCCTTCTTTAGGCATGAAAGCCGACTGGATGAGTTTGGGCCAATCACCAGGAGACTGGGAGTTCTAGTCCTTCTTTAGGCATGAAAGCCGACTGGATGAGTTTCGGCCAATCACCAGGAGACTGGGAGTTCTAGTCCTGCCTTAAGCATGAAGGCTGGCTGGGTGACCTTAGAACAATCACTAGAAGATGATGGGTTCTAATCATGCCTTAGACATGAAGCCAACAGTGTGACCTTGGCCTGGGGTCTCTCTCTCAGCCCCAGGAAGGAGCCAAGGGCGAGCAAACCACTTCTAAAATCTTCTGTCTGAAATGGTGTAAGGCAGTGATGGCGAACCTTTTTGGTGCTGGGTGACCTGAAGATCAGCTGGCCAGCGGTAGGCACGCACACATGCACAGTGAAGCTGGGATGGGGCAACAGCTGGCCTGCTGGCAGAGAAGGCTCTGCATGCCACCTGTGGCATGTGTGCCATAGGTTCGCCTTCATGGGTATAATGTTTCCTGAGCAGTAGGTTACACCAGAAGACCTCTGAAGTATCTTCCAACAAACTATTCTATTCTATTCTATTCTATTCTATTCTATTCTATTCTATTCTATTCTATTCCATTCCATTCCATTCCATTCCATTCCATTCCACTCCACTCCACTCCACTCCACTTTCAGAAACCTGTTTTACTTTAGATGCATCTCTCGGCTTTGCTGTTCCATAGGTGTTGTTCCAAATATTTATTATTTCCTATCCTGTTTGATTGTTGTGTTTGAGACTGCCAGTTGATCCTGGGAATCTTTAAGGAATGTGTGTGTAGGTGTAGGTGTATGTGAGAATGACAATATATATTTTTTTATTTGCCAATGCTCTGCAAAAGATGAGAGAATAAACGTCCTCTCAGATCTGCAGTTTCTACCAAGGGGAAAGCGGTAATTGGCTTGCAAGAAATGATAGAAAGAGATTTCCATTAATACATGTAATTAAAACTGTTTTGGCCTCCTTATAGGAAACACAATATCTTTCTTTTCTCTCCGTCTCTCTCTGTGTGCCTGCCCATGGGTCAGCTTTGAGCAAAGTGTTTATAAAAGGAGCAGGAATCTCAGTCCCTTTGCAGTCTGAGATATGAATAAATCATATATATGGGGAAGTGACTTTTCTATTTACAGAAAAAGTCTCCACGCAGTTGCGGCTCCGTTCTCGAATAGAGTTCTATAAATTTCGTTCAATCTTATTTTGGATTTGCTTTATATAGAATTATTAGGGGAAATTGCTAGCTCTCTTTATGTAGGATATGCAGCCTTGAGAGGGTGATATCATGGGTGGTAACTTTCTACACTACTTCTGCTGACTGCCGGCTGCCTGCGATTTGGCAGTTCAAATCTCACCAGGCTCAAGGTTGACGCAGCCTTCCATCCTTCCTAAGTGGGTAAAATGAGGACCCAGATTGTTGGGGGCAATATGCCGAGTCTGTAAAGCGCTTAGAAAGGGCTGTAAAGCAATATATAAGTCTAAGTCAGTGGTGAAATTCAAATTTTTTTTACTACTGGTTCTGTGGGTGTGGCTTGGTGGGCGTGGCAGGGGAAGGATATTGTAAAATCTACATTCCCACTCCATTCTGGGGCCCGCCAGAGATGGTATTTGCCGGTTCTCCGAACTACTCAAAATTTCCGCTAATGGTTCTCCAAAACCTGTCTGAACCTGCTAAATTTCACCCCTGGTCTAAGTGCTATTGCTAAATAAATAAATAACCCAACACCTATCAAAACTAGCATGCCAGGAAGTCATTGGCTTCAGCTGTACTGCTAGATAGGGTGTTTTATGATCTTGCAGAGGCAGATGCTCAGTCACAATGCAGACTCCGAAATATAATTTTCTCTTAACAGAGCACAGTCCATTCTAGGGCCCAGAAACAAGCAGGGGACAGATACAGCTATGAAGACAGACAGGATTAAAATTTAGAATCAATACTGTTTGACTTGAAATGTGCCAAGTCAGGTGTCCCTGAGAAGGAGATACCATATTTTTCAGACTATAAGATGCACCGGTGTATAAGACGCATCAGGATTTCGAAGAGGTAAGTAAGAAAAAAAGTATTTGTCCTCCCCAGCCCCCAAGAGCACTCTGCAGGCTTCAGCAGGGATGGGGGAAGGCAAAAATGCCCCCATTTTTGCAAAAAATGGCCACAAAATTGGCCGTTTTTCACAAACACAGGGGCATTTTTGCCTTCCCACAGCCCTGCTGAAGCCTGCAGAGTGCTTCTGGGGGCTGGGGGAAGGCAAAAACACCTCAGTTTTTGCAAAAAACAACTAGTTTTTCGCACAAATGGAATGGGGAGGGGGGGCTTAGGGAAGCCAAAAATGGCTGCATTCGGTATATAAGACGCACCAACATTTCCATGCACTTTGGGGGGGGGGGGGGAAAGTTGCGTCTTATACTCCGAAAAATACAGTATATATAAACAGGCAAAGGTACCCCTTGCAGATATGTGCTATTCGTTCTCAACTCTAGGGGGCAATGCTCATCTCCCTTTCAAAGCTGAAGAGCCAGCACTGTCTGAAGACGTCTCCGTGGTCATGTGGCCGGCATGACTAAAGGCCAAAGGCGCATGGAACACTGTTACCTTCCCACCAAAGGTGGTCCCTATTTTTCTACTGGCATTTTCACTTGCTTTCGAACTGATGTGTGTGTGTGTGTCTGTCTGTCCGTCCGTCCGTCCATCCGTCCATCCATCCATCTATTATCTATGTATCTATCTATCTATCTATCTATCTATCTATCTATCTATCTATCTATCATCTATCTATCTATCTATCTATCTATCTATCTATCTATCTATCTATCTATCTATCTATCTCTTCAAAACCAGTGGATGAACTGAAAGAGCTCCAGTGGCTGCTGCAGCTTGCCTGCAGTGTTACAGTATGAAAATATTTGCTCTTTAGCCTAAATATAGATCTGAGAACGGCCTCATTAGTTAATATTTTATGCAGAATGCATAAAGGGAGAGCAAAGTGGGTTCTGGCCATAATTAGCTGACTGCCTGAATCCTAATGAACTCACATATTCTGCCGTTTACAAGCAAGTCGTTCGATCTGGAGGAATAAGCTACGCACTGGCCCCTTTAAGGAAAATTCCAATTTCTCTTAAATTACCTGGATGGAATCCCCAAAGCGGAAGAATTTATATACAGAGACAGGATGTTAGAAGCTCAACACCCTGCAGAGCTGGAAAAAAGGATCTGGGATGCAGGGGAAGAAAATGAGAAGGAATGGAGCTTTTATGGGTTTTTTCCCTCTGGATTATAAAAAGTTTTTTGCACAAACACCTGGGAACATTGCATCAACCCCCCAGGCTTCAACTGAACTTGGGATAACCTACAAGGTTAGCTATGATCCTTGACAACAGCTAATAGAATACATGCCTTCGCCACAGGAACAGGAAGCTCAAGGGCAAGACCCAAGAGAGGGTATAAATAACCCTCACTCTCCTCTCCATGTATTCAACTGCACCAAGACCATGAACTTTATAGTTCTGCTCTATTAAACCATCTTTCCATGTTTCCAGTGTCTTTCTCTCTGCTTGGAACCGAATCAGATGGATATTTCTTCCAACAAATAGGAACACATGTTCCTGAGCTGCCTAAGGCCAAAAGATCGCCAAGTCAACTGATTGGCCTTCTTTTTACACAGTTAAAGTTTGGACTTTTTTTTTTGTTCCAAGCTGCTTCTACCTTTGTGTTAAGTTTCCCAAATGAAGCGACAGGCAATAACAGGAAGTATTAAGCTTAATAAGTCAGAAGGCGAATTCCGCTGGATCTACCAGCTCTGCTGTGGCTTAATGAAAAGAAACCGTAGCGAAAAGCTTAAGCTTATAAAGCAAAGAAAATGATTTTAGAAGACTCCAGTAAACCGAGATTAACTTTATTAAACCTGGGAAGACGGCCGTGTTTGCTATAGGTGGGAAGACTTTGTGGGCAGCCAGTGAAAATTAGCAGGTTAATACATAAGATTCTATAGAAAGCACTTTTCATTACTGTTCCTCTGATTAGAACAGGGGTGTCAAACTCGATTTCATTGAGGGCTGCATTGTGGTCGTATTTGACCTTGGGGGTGGGTAGGTGGAGGGGCCAGGGTGGGCATGGCCAGCTTGACATCACTCCTGTTGGGGGTTCCTGTGGCATGTTTTAACCTAGACTTTCCAAAAGCATGAAGCCGATAAAACCTCTTTTATTTAGTTTAAAGTGAATTCCTCTCCAGCAAAGTCCTGGCCAACAGTCTTTCATGAGATTTCACACCAAAGACCTTTATCAGGCTTGGAGAGATGCCAGGCCGATATCTTCCAAACGCCACGCTGCAGCAGACAATACTTGGCAAGAAGTCAGGAACAGATCTTCACCCTAATGAATTGACTTAATGGTCTCCTGCAAACTCCTCTCCGCTTTCGCTCCTCTTTATCCCCTATGGGAGGGGCCATTCTGAGCTCTGAGCTGATGAAGCTTCTCGGATGAGAAGCGAAAAGTCTTCAAAGAAAAACCAGAAAGTCCAATTGCCTGGACCAAAAGCGCACTTGGAATAAAGGGAGTGGAGTTTGCTCTTTGTTTAGATTGTTTGTTTGTCAAGTTGAGTCGAGTAACGTAGAATTGAATAGAATAGAATAAATAAAGAGTTGGAAGGGAACATGGAGGTCTTCTAAGCCAACCCCCTACTCAGGCAGGAAACCCTATATCATTTCAGACAAATAGCTGTTGGCAATTCCTTGATTCAGCACCCAGATAAGCAGAGATCAAATGAACACGAGATCAACAGCTAAAGTGAAAACAATTCCTCAATCAAGGAACTACCAATTCAGACAATCAAAGAGTAAATAACAGCTAGCCAAGTAATCACCAACAACACTCCCACCGACACTGACAGGGCAAACCACGCACGTGTAAACTGAGAGCAATCCCTCTCCTTTCTAGCTGTGATAATGTTCCCTAGTTGGGTAATGAAATTTCCGCGAGAAAATAACCAAGCTCAGAGAGCACCAAGGAGCTCACAATTATCGCAGTTTAAACCATGGATTTGAGGGGGATGGTTAAATTTGAAGTTTAGCTCTTATAACACTAGGATCCACTGATAGCATCTTGGAGATCAAATAATCTTAACAAGTCACTGGCCATAAGTACATGATTTGTGATAAATTACTCTGGAGGTTCAATATAATATAGTGGGCTATGGAGGATACTACTCAATGCAGTAGTAGCGATTTTCTAATCTTCAGGAAAATCTCATTATTTCTTAGCTCCTCTGCCAGGAAGAAAATGAGATTTTAAGATGGGACTGCGGGAATGGGATCGGACAGGTATACCGATACTACTCAACTTGCAACAGTGACCATTCAGAGTTGCAATGGCACGGGAAAAAAAGTGACTTCTGATCATTTTTCACACTTATGACGATTGCAGCCTAACCAGGGGTCATGTGATCAAAATTTGGATGCTTGACAACTGGTTGTCTATGGAGATTCTCAGTCATCCAAGCCATGGTTGTCCCAAAGATGCTTTTTCAAGAGGCAACTGGGCTTTCTGGTTTTCTTAGAAGACGTTTTGCTTCTCATCCAAGAGGCTTTGGCCAGATGGTAGGGAATGGGAGGATTTATACTCCTTGCAGACAGCTGGTCATTTGAATTCTTTTACAGTGTCGCTGAGGTTTACCTGGAGGTTTACTGGTGACCTTGGTGTAGAACAGTGGTAAAATTCAATTTTTTTTACTACTGGTGTTGTGGCCGCTGCTTGGTGGGCATGGCTTGGTGGGCGTGGCAGGGGAAGGATACTGAAAAATCCCCAGTCCCTCCCCATTCTGGGGCCAGTCAGAGGTGGCATTTGCTGGTTCTCCAAACTACTCAAAATTTCCAGTACCGGTTCTCCAGAACTGGTCAGAATCTGTTGGATTTCACTCCTGGTGTGGAATGCAAATGGGTGTGGAATAGGGATGGGATCTGGCAGCCACTACTGCCAGTTTGCTCATGGGCACACCACGCACGCATGCGCAGTACAATAAAACATTTCTGTGCATGCGCAGAACTGAAAAACAAGATGGCGGCACCATAGGAGAACTGGTTTGGGGGCGTGGCAGGCCTGGGTCGCTGCCGGTTCCAGCGACCGAGGCTGCCAAACCACTACTGGTTTGGCCCATAGGAACCCACCACTATTGTGGAGTATTCTTGGAACTGCTGAAAGGAACACAGTTCCAAGAAGGCACCACACTCATTTGCACTACTCAGGTGACTCTGAAGCAGTGGTGGGATGCAAACTTTTTACTACTGGTTCTGTGGGCATGGCTTGGTGGGCATGGCAGGGGAAGGATACTGTAAAATCTCCATTTCCTCCGATCAGCTGGGAGTCAGGTGGCAGAGAATAGATGGGGGCGAGGCCAGCCAGAGGTGGTATTTGCTGGTTCTCCGAACTACTCAAAATTTCCACTACCAGTTCTCCAGAACTGGTCAGAAGCTGCTGAATACCACCTCTGCCCTGAAGGCAGGATAAACCTCCTAATGGTCTCAACTACTCTCTAAAGGAATGCAAATGACCAGCTGTCTGCAAAGACTATAAATCCTTACATTTCCCCACCATCCAGTCCGAGCTGAAGAAGCTTCTTGGATGAGAAGCGAAACATCTTCAAAGAAAAACCAGTTGCCTCTTGAAAAAAAGAACCTTTGGGATGTGACAACTGGTTCATATTTTATGACAGTTGCAATGCTCCAAGATCATGCGATCTGACCTTCTGACAAGCAAAGTCAATGGGGGAAACAGAATCACTTTACAACTGTGTTACTAACTTAACAACTAACTGTAGTGATTCACTTCACAAGTGTGGCAAGAAAGGTTGTAAAATGAGGGCAAAACTCACTCGACAACCTCTCGCTTAGCAACAGAAATTTTGGCCTTGGTTATGGTCGTCATGTCAAGGACTACCTGTAGTTTATTAACTTGTGGGTGGGGTTTATCCCTTGAAGTTTCCATTTCAGGCTTGCAATGTTCTTGCCTAATTTTAATTGTTATGTTAAAAAAAAACAGCAACAACTGGACATAAATTACTTGGCAGGGAAAGATACAATGTTTCTCTCTGCATGTATTTCATATAAAATCTGCAGGACAGTTAATTCCTGAACACTTTGTAACGGCAGCCTGTGAAATATTCCACCCATGGTCCTACGTTCTACAATTACCATCTCTTAGTCCATAATCTCGCCCCCGGTTTTTACTTAGTTTTATCTCATTTCCATTGTTATTATTTCCAAAATTCAAACTGCAACTTTCTGTTTATTTCTCCTGATGTACGTTATAGAACAGTATTGGCAAATATTTTTGTTACCGAGTGCCGCACTTGTGTTTGTGTGCCGGAAACTGGAAGAGCAGCTGGCAAGTGCACATGCGCGCACTAGGATGATGATCTTTCCGTTTCCGGCACGCACATGCACACCGGCCAGCTGGTCTTCACATACACACATTCATGCCAGAAACCAGAAGACCAGATGGCTGGTGCGCATGCGCTCACCTGAAACAGGAAGATCATCTTCCCAGTGCGTGTATGTGCAATGGGCGGCTGCTTTTTTGGTCTCTGGTGTGCTGGCCAGTGGGCTGGAACCCGGAAGAGCAATGGGCGACGGCTTGAATGCCTGAAGAGATGGCTCTGTGTGCCACTTTCGGCATGTGTGCCATAGGTTTGTGTTGTGGCCCAGCAGGATCCGGTTGAGCTGCTGATGGACTTGGATAGCGAGGAACCATATGAGTCTCCCCTGGACGATGTGGAGGACCCTGTGCAGGGTTCAGACTCAGAGCAGGGACCAGAGAGGCTGGTTGGCCACCAGGAGGTGCCTGAGGCATGGAACAGTGGCGAGGATCAAAGGCAGTTTGTCCCGGATGCTAGATTGAGAAGGGCTGAGAAACGGAAGCAGCAACTCCGTAGGCAGACTCACAGAAGATGATTAAGCACAGGTGGTTGTGGATTGGCCCCTCCCAAGAGAGATTATAGGTGAGGCGTTGGGAGGGGACATTTGCAGGAAACAACCGTTCGAATTAGTAGTGAAGGAAATCTATCTGTGTATTCTAGCCGTGTCTGTTCGTTTGGACTATCTGAGTTGCTTCATTTGAATTATCTCGGTTGCTCTATTGAGTTGTCTGGGCCCTCAGCCAACGGATTCGTTATCTCAGTAATTATACAGTGGCAAACAGCTAAGCCTGTGTTCTGGTTTATTCACAGGCGTGGAGGGGGGGGTCAGAACAGATTGCCATCACGGTTATAGAATATCAGAGCTGGAAGGACCAGCAAGTTAAGCTCTCTATTTGAAACAAAAATTCAAATTAAAACACCCCCCATCCCCACCCCGATGGCTGTTCAGGTGCTTCTTAAAAGCATCAAATGAAGGGGAGGCCACAATCTCTCTGGAGCACTGGATCTATTTTTTTTTTTGCACTTATATTAGTGCAATTTATACATTAAGAGCCTCGGTGGTGCAGTGGTTAGAGTGCAGTACTGCAGGCTACTTCTGCTGACTGTCGGCTGCCTGCAATTTGGCAGTTGAAATCCCACCAGGCTCCAGGTTGACTCAGCCTTCCATCCTTCCGAGGTGGGTCAAATGAGGACCCAGGTTGTTGGGGGCAAGAGGCTGACTCTGTAAATTGTTTAAAGAGGGCTGCAAAGCACTGTTAAGCAGTACATACCATATTTTGCAGAGTATAAGATGCACCTTCCCCCCCCCCCAAAGAGTGAAAATCTGGGTGTGTCTTATAAACTGAATACAGCATTTTTGGCCTACCGAAACCCTGCCCCCTTTACAAAAATGGACGTGAGAGGGAGATCGCATCCTACCCCATACATCCCTGCGACCAATTCGCTCTCACAGGGAGGGACTCCTCCGGGTGCCGTCCACCAAGCAATGCCAACGGGCGGCGCCCAGGAGTAGGGCCTTCTCTGTGATGGGCCCAACCCTCTGGAATGACCTCCCCCCTGACATTAGAACCACTACTGACCTCCGCTCCTTCCGTAAGAAACTCAAGACCCACCTGTTCCAATTAGCTGGCCTAGCCCATCTATAGTTCTATTTTTATCCTCCTGGCAGTTATTTTTAATTTTTAATTATTTTTAATTTTGGGGTAGATTTTAGGGGTTGATTTTAACGTTGTTCTTAATTGTATTTTACTGTACAGTTTGTATATTGCCTCCTCTATCTATATGTATGTATGGCGTTTTTTACCCTGACTGTACACCGCCCCGAGTCCCTTTGGGGAGAGGGAGCGGTTTATAAATTTAAATAAAGTTAAAGTTAAAGTTGGGAGGCTTGCAAAGTGCTCCTCGGGGCTAGGGAGGGCAGAAATGAGCAAAAATGGACCGTTTTTGCTCATTTTTGCCCCCCGCAGCCTCCAAAAGTCCTCTACAAGCCTCCCAAAGCCTCTGCATGCCCCCCCCCTTTTTACAAAAAAACCTGAGGTGTGCAGAGGGTTTGGGAGGCCTGCATAGTGCAAAAACTTTTTTAAAGTTACCTCTTCAAAATCATGGTGCGTCTTATAGTCTGAAAAATATGGTAAGTCTAAGTGCTCTTGCTCTTGCTCTTGCTATCAGAGTTGAAAGGATTAGCCAGTGATATCACCATTGCCCTGGGGACACCCAGTTCTTGGTAGTAGCTGGAGCGAAGGACAGGAGCTCGCCCCCACCTCATGACAGCTCTTGGGTGTTGAACGTGGGCTTGCTAACCTCCTGCATAGCTTCCAGTCACTTGAACCATTGTGTTCCTCACTGGATATACAGATTAACAGAGTTGGAAGGGACCTTGTAGGTCATCTATTCCAATCCCCCGCCCAAGGAGACCCTACACCATTTTTGACAGATGACAGTCCAGTCTCTTCTTGAAAGCTTCCAGTGATGAAGCTCCCGCAACTTCTGAAGGCAACTTCTGTTCCATTGGTTGATTGTTCTCACTGTCAGAAAGTTCCTCCTTATTTCCAGGTTGAATCTCACCTTGATCAGTTTCCATCCATTATTCCTTGTCTGGCCTTCAGGTGCTTTGGAAAATAGCTTGACCTCTTCTTCTCTATGGCAGCCCCTCAAGTATTGGAACACTGCTCTCCTGTCTCCCCTGGTCCTTCTTTTCACTAGATTAGCCATGCCCAGTTCTTGCAACTGTTCATCGTATATTTTAGTCTCCAGTCCCCTAACTATCTTGGTTGCTCTTCTCTGCATTCTTTCTAAAGTCTCAGCATATTTTTCATAGTGTGGTGACCAAAACTGAATGCAGTACTCTAGGTGTGGTCTTACTAAGGTTTTGTAGAGCGGTAACTGTTTCTATCATTAGGAAGTTTTTCTTGATATTCAGTTGCATGGATACGTTTTTGTGACTTAACATTTCTGGGTCCTTCACCCCGGGACATTAGAGAATCAACTGAGAATTCCTCCACTTCTTTCTCCTTCCCTTTCATTTTCCATATCTTGTCTTTCCTCTTTAAGATTAAGCATACTTGGATTCTGCAATCTCTATTGTTAAGGCGATCGCAGGAAGATCTTTCTTCATATACCTCCTTCAGTAAGCAGCATTCTTGTGTGATTCTTTTCATCTGATCTGTGCATTTTTGCGCCGAGGTTTCCATTGAGGAACTGAGCTGCAAAATTCAGAAAAATGTAAATATTGAAATGTAATTGCCTTACATTCTGCAGATGGCTTGGCAAAAGTGCAAATTAGATCAGTCCGCATTAAAATGCAAAGCGAAGGCATTTCTTTGCCATTCCAATTACGGTGTTCACCATCCATAGGGATTGGGCATGTATAAATTGTTTTCCATTTACCCGTTTGGTGCCAGTAGAAAAACCTCGGCGCTTGCAGGGATATAGAAGTTAACCATCCAAAGCAACATGAACACAACTTCAACCTAAAACCGTCGTTAAAATGAAGCATATGGTTAGTTGGGGTTAAGTATACATTTGCATGACTGGAAGGGATGCAAACATTAATATATATGCAAATATGAATAGAGAGACATGTGTTTTCTGGATGCAGCTTCTACGGTGTTCCCAGTTGCAGAACAGGAAGTAGAGATGTCAAGGCCACTGAAGGAGATGGTATTCCCGACCTCCATCTGCCTTTTCAGAAGAGGGATAGCATCAGGGTTCCAAGTAATACACCCATTTCAAACAAGTTCCAAGTAATACATAGAATAAGAATAAGCTCTTCATCTTTTAAGTGCTGCATCTCTTAAGAATAGCCCTCTGTGGGCTATTAAAGAAAGTGGGGGTTGCTTTCTGCCTCTAAAAAAACATGTTTCTCCATTTCTCCTTTAGGGAAATATAATATTCTACCTTTTAAAACATTCCTTAGAATAGAATGGAATGGAATGAAATGGAATGGAATAGAATAGAATAGAATAGAATAGAATTCTTTATTGGCCAAGTGTGATAGGACACACAAGGAATTTGTCTTTGGTGCAGATGCTCTCAGAGTCCATAAAGGAAAATAAAATAGAATACATTCACCAAGAATCATAAGATACAAAATTTAGTGATAGTCATAGGTTACTAATAAGCAATCAAATTATACCAGGAAACAAATGAAACAATATAAAATTTAAAGATACAAGCAACTTGGTTATAGTCATAAGTGGAAAGAGATATAGTAGGTACTAGGGAAAAGATAGGTACTAGGAAGGAAGAGAAGAATAATAGTTATACAGTCTCAGTAGATAATTTGACAGTGTTGTGGGGATTAGTTGTTTAGCAGAGTGATGGCATTCTGGAAAAAAACTGTCCTTGTGTCTAGTTGTTCTGATGTGCAGTGCCCTATAGCGTCGTTTTGAGGGCAGGAGTTGAAACAATTTGTGTCCAGGATGTGAGAGGTCAGTAGATATTTTTACTGTATACCTGTGCAGTATACAGGTGCTCAATGGAAGGCAGATTGGTAGCAATTGCCTTTTCTGCAATTCTAATTATCTGTTGAAGTCTGTGTCTGTCTTGTTTAGTTGCAGAGCCAAACCAGACAGTTATGGAGGTGCAGATGACAGACTCAATCATTCCTCTGTAGAATTGAATTAGCAAATCTTTGGGCAGTTTAAGCTTTCAGAATTGGCGCAGAAAGAACATGCTTTGTTGTGCTTTTTTGATGACATTTTTGATGTCAGGTGTCCATCTTAAGTCTTGAGATACGATAGAACCTAGAAACTTGAAGGTCTCTGCTGTTGATATAATACAATAATACAATAGTAGAGTTGGAAGGGACCTTGGAGGCCTTCTAGTCCAACCCCCTGCCTAGGCAGGAAACCCTATACTGTTTCAGACAGATGGCTATCCAACATCTTTTTTTTTTTAAACAAAGTTTTATTGGTTTTTTGGTGTTTTACAAAAGGAAAAGGTATGGGGAAAGTTACAAATTGTGGCAGCCGCAAACTGCGGTAGGTATACGCCCCCTCCAGACTCATGGTGTACATTTGCATAGCATTCAAATATTACATAATAACATATAGTCAGTGTGGTAAATTCAAAAATAATTTCAATCAATTTGTATCATGTGGATTTTCTTACTTATTTGTGTGATCTAAGCTTTCTTGATGTCGCCCCATCTCCCCCTGTTGGCAGTGCTCCGGCCCCTCCCGTGTCTTGTGTATCTACTGGGATGTCTTCTGGTTTTTCTAGGAGTAATTTATTTTTTTCCATAAAGGCCTGCGCCTCTATGGGTGTGTTAATTCTGACCCTTGTCTCCTCCCAGAATATTAACATACCTTCAGGCAACAACCAACGAAACCACACCCCCTTCTGGTATAATTTATTCGCCAATTGCGAATAATATTTTCTTTTCTCCCTCACTTTCTTGGGGATCTGTTTCAGTATGGTTATCTCCTTATCTTTGTATATCAGGGCTTGTCCCCTTTGTGTATTCAGAATTTCATCTCTTGTGCTTTTCCTAAGAAATTTAATGTGTACCTCCCTGGGGACATTATGTGTTCTAGCATATGCTGAGTTCACTCTATAGGCCAGGTCTATTTCCCACCCCATCTGTTGTTTTTCCTTCTGGATATACTCAGCCAGGATAGTTGTCATGATGTCCCTAATGTTTTCATCATCTGTCTCCATCACATTCTGAAATCTAAGATAAAAGGACATTCTCTCAAACTCTATTTTCATTTGTTGGGTGTCAAGCTCTTTGTTTCCCTTTTGCACGCCCTCCACCCCCCCCTCATCTCAGCCGCCCCCTGCTCCAAGAGATCCAGTCTCTGTGAGTTCTTATCAATTTTTTCCTGGTTCCCTCTAATTTCTTCTTTCATCTCCTTCAGCTGTTTCTTAATTTCCTCTTGTCCCTGTAAAATTTGCTGAAACATTTGATGAAACTCCAAGTCCTTAGTTTTAACTTGTTTAAAAGCTGTCAATGTTGATTGTGTGCTCGGACTTGAGGTTGCAGATGTCGGGGCAGAGGCAGCAAAGCCGGACTTTCCAGGAGGTGGTCTTTTAGATGTCATTGTTAGTAATAAAGAGTCCAGTCAGTATAGAGAAGAATCAGTCAGAGTGGTAGAGCAGCCAAGGGGTTTCGGGGGGTAGAGAGACCAGGCACAAGGGAACTCTCTAATCACCCTGGCAGGGAACAGACGTTTTTCACTCCAGAAAGTTCAAAAGCAAACAATCCACAAGAGAAGTATCCAAATAACACGGAGAGAAAGACCGGAAGCCTGAAGTTAAAAGGTGGAGTCACGTTCAGCTTTCATGAAGACAACGGAAGTGTGCCATCTTGCCCTGCCAACTTCGAGTACTGAGGCAACAAATAAAGTTTTCAAAATTCAAAGTTCCCAAAGATAACATTTTCTTAAAGCCTAAGGGTTTAGGTTTGAAGATCCATTTAGTTGGAGTGTGACCTCTTTGGTTTGGCTCTCCCCCTCCTCCTTCCCTGGGGCTACGAGCACTTTTGTTTCTAGCCGCTTGTCCAAGGGGGGGGGAAATCCCCCTCCCCTCCAGCCGCACTTCTCCAAGTTAAACAAAAGTTCCAATTAGCACAACTGACAAGTTTTAGGATTGGTAATAGGTATGAAGGGAGTCTACGCCTCACCGCACCGCCGCTGCATCCTTCAAGTATCTTTTTTTCTTCCGGACAGCCTCACAGCGAAGACGCTTCAGCGCGCCTCCCCTTCGCGCTCCTCGGTGCCTGGAGCGAAGCGAGAGCACCCCGACGGCCGCCGCCGATGCAGGGGTCCTCCCGCCGCGCCGCTCCTCCGGCAGAACACCTCTCCGGGGCGTCCTGTGCCCCCCAAGGAGTGGGGAGCCCACCGGGGATGCGCGGGGCGAGCAGTCTCTGCCCGTCGCCATCAGCCGCCGGAACCGGAAGCCAGCTATCCAACATCTTCGTAAAGACTTCCAGTGTTGGAGCATTCACAACTTCTGGAGGCAAGCTGTTCCACTGATTAATTGTTCTAACTGTCAGGAAATTTCTCCTCAGTTCTAAGTTGCTTCTCTCCTTGATTAGTTTCCACCCATTGCGTCTTGTTCTACCCTCAGGTGCTTTGGAGAATAGTTTGACTCCCTCTTCTTTGTGGCAACCCCTGAGATATTGGAACAATGCTACCATGTCTCCCCTAGTCCTTCTTTCTCTTAAGCTAAACATACCCAGTTCCTGCAACCATTCTTCATATGTTTTAGTCCCCAGTCCCCTAATCATCTTTGTTGCTCTTCTCTGCACTCTTTCTAGAGTCTCCACATCTTTTCTACATCCTGACGACCAGAACTGGATGCAGTATTCCAAGTGTGGCCTTACCAAGGCATTATAAAGTGGTATTAACACTTCACGTGATCTTGATTCTATCCCTCTGTTGATGCAGCCTAGAACTGTGTTGGCTTTTTTGGCAGCTGCTGCACACTGCTGGCTCATATTTAAATGGTTGTCCACTAGGACTCCAAGATCCCTTTCACAGTTACTACTATTGAGCAAGGTATCATCTATACTGTACCTGTGTTGACAACATATTGTGTTGTCTAGTATTGTAAGAGGTGGTAGTATAGGAGGGCTTCTCCTAAAATCTATCACCATTTCTACAGTTTTGAGTGCATTTATTACAAGATTGTTCTGGTTGCACCACAAGGCTAGTTGTTCAACCTCCCGTCTGTATGCAGATTCATCGTTGTCTCGAATGAGACCAATCACTGTTGTATCACCTGCCAACTTCAGTATTTTAACAGAGGGATCTTTTGAGATGCAGTCATTGGTGTACAGAGAGAAGAGGAGAAAGCACACAACCTTGGGGTGTACACACCCATTTCAAAGAGAACTCTGAGGCAGGTCGATTCCTCAAAGGACAGCTTTATTAGGATACATTGTCTCGGCACGGACTGATGGAAAGGCAACTCTTGAGTTCCCAGAATTTTCTTGTTCTCCCAAACAATAAGTCACATTGTCCAATCTGGGCGCTGGCTGGTTGCCTGGTTACTTTCCTCCTCCTCCTCTGGCCAGTCAGAATTTGGAATGTCCTTGGCTCATAAGGAAATTGTTTTGTTTTGGCTACAAAATCCCAGCTATCTCTACTCCCCCAACCCCTCAGCTCTAGGCTACAGAAAAGAAAAAAGACCACAGCCAGGTCAGCTTCAGAGTTGAACTGCTAGTCTTGCTGATGTCATTTTGGACTCTTTGTGAACATTTTAAGAAAGTCAGAAAAGTGAGGAGCGAAGAAATCAAAATCATTTCAAAAAGCAAGCAAACAATGATTGTTTTAAAAAGCTTGATAGGTCAGGATTGTCCAACTGTTGTTGAGGGCCACATCAGATTTGTACTGCTTGTTGAACTAGCTATTAAGTATTCATACTAAGGAATGGAATGATTGATAAAATCAAGGATGTTATTAACTTCATTGTTGTATCTCAAGTGTAAATGGGAGCGGATGAATAAGGTTGTAGTAAAAGATAAGCAAAGGCTGGACTAGAACTCACAATGTTTTGGTGATTGGCTCAAAGTCACTTACCCAGGATTCATTTCTTAGGCGGAACTAGAACTGTGGTTGGCCTAAAGTCACCCAACCAGCTTTCATGGCTAAGGCAGGACTAGAACTCACGATCTTCTGATAATTGACTCAAAATCATCCACCCAGCTCTAATTTCTAAGGCAGGACTAGAAGTCACAGTCTCCTGTGATTCGCCCAAAGTTACTCCACCAACTTTCATGTCTAAGGCGGGACTAGGACTCACGATCTTCTGGTAATTGGCTCAAAGTCACTCACCCAGGGTTCACTTCTAAGGTGGAACTAGAACTTACAGTCTTTGGTGATTGGCCTAAAGTCACCCAAACAGCTTTCATGGCTAAGGCATGACTAGAAGTCATGATCTTCTGGTGATTGGCTCAAAGTCAGCCACCCAGCTTTCCTTTCTAAGGCAGGACTAGAACTCACAATCTCCTGGTAATTGGCCCAATATCAGCCAGCCAGCTTTTATGTCCTAAGATGGGACTAGAACGACCTAGATTTAATTTAATTATATTTCTCTCCTTTTCTTATCTCATGCTTTAGTTCCGTTGGCTTTTTATTACTAGCTTCTTTTTAGCACATTGCATAATTGTGCTTCGCTGACAAGGGAATAGCATGAGTATGCATGTATGAGCTTTTTCAGGGAGCACTGAAAAATTTGCATTGCCTTTGGCCTTAAAATAATATTTAATCATTTCAACCATGTCCATGTTGACTGGAGAATTAAAGGGACCACAAGAGCTTCTTAATGCTCCTGCATATTTGCATCTGCAGAATCTGTTGACAGCTGTCAAAGGCCAAATACTATCAGGTTAAAACAGCGGTTCTCAAATAGTGGGGCGCACCCCCCTGGGGGGGCGCGAGGCTCTGTAAAGGGGGGCGCGAAGGCTCCCTTTCCATCTGGGTGCAACGGCGGCGAAGGCGTGGGCGAGGCATAATATATCCCGCCTGGAAGTGGCAGCACTTTGGACTGGATTTTCATTGGAGCCGCGGGCTGGAGCTGTGCAAGAAGCCTGCTCGGGCGGGGGTGGGAGGGAGGGAAGCATGGGACCGCCCGTCTTCGCCACCGCGTAGCTCGCCTCCCCGCCAGCAGCTCCACTGCCAGCATTCCATCTGGAAGCAGAAGCGCAACAGCCGCTGTTGGGGAAGGGACAAAGGGGCGGCGGTCGCCCGATCTTGCCACCGCCACCGCTTCGCCCCTGGTAACGGTGACTGTTGTGCTGCTGCTTCCAGCTGGGATGCTGGAGGAGCTGCTGGCAGGGAGGGAGGGAAGAAGGGCAGAAGGGAGGTGGAAGGAAGGAAAGAAAAGCAGACACGCCGGAGGGAAAGAGGAAAGAAGGCAAGCAGGCAGGAAGGAGGCAGAAGGAAGGAGGGAAGAATGGAATTGGAAGGGAGGCAGGGAAGGAGGGAGGGAGAAAGGAAGGATAGGAGGATAGGGAAAGAGGAAAGAAGGCAGGCAGGCAGAAGGGAGGGAGGTGCAAGGAAGGAAGAAAGCATAGATAAGCAGGAGGGAAAGAAGGCAGGCAGGCAGGAGGAAAGAGGAAGGAGGGAACTGGAAGGGAGGCAGGGAAGGAGGGAGGGAGAAAGGAAGGATAGGAGGATAGGGAAAGAGGAAAGAAGGCAGGCAGGCAGAAGGGAGGGAGGTGCAAGGAAGGAAGAAAGCATAGATAAGCAGGAGGGAAAGAAGGCAGGCAGGCAGGGGGAAAGAGGAAGGAGGGAACTGGAAGGGAGGCAGGAAGGGAAGGAGGAAGGGAGGGTGGAAGGAAGGATAGACAAGTAAGAGGGAAAGACGAGGAAAGACCGGTGTGCTATGTTATGCAGAGGTGTACTTATAACAATTTTATAGACAAATGATACTATTTACAGTCGCGCGGGGGGGGGGGGGGGCGGCGCGAAATGTTTTCTTCTTCCTAGGGGGGGGCATGACAGAAAATAATTGAGAAGCACTGGGTTAAAATAAAGGTATTATGAGGTGTAATGGTCATGGGAAGCTAATCTATATGGAAAGCAGATCTCCCATTCATTAAATCCTTTATTCCCTAAATGTCTTTTTTGATATGATGCAGCTTTAGAAGATAGTTTTCCCCCCTCTTTGGATTGCTGAGAATCTGGGGATCTGTAGTCTACATTATTGTAGAGTGCAAGTAGTTACAACTTGTAGTAGTTGCCAAAATTGTGGAAACCTTTTGGAGAAAGTTTATTTTTGAGGTGTGATGGCTAATAACACCACTTTTGGGGGGAATTTCAAGATATTCATATTCTACTGCTAGAATGGCCTGGGTGTGGCTCAGACCTTAACCCTATTGAAAATCTATGGAGCCAATTAAAGAAACTTGAAGCAACTAAGCAATAAAACCTAGTTAATAAAAGCAATCATTCAATTTTGGTTTCGCATCATAACAGCTGAAGAACTAAAAGACTTGGTTCACTCCATGGGAAGATGTTGTAAGGCCATAATTCATGCTAAAGGTTACCCAACTAAGTATTAACTGACATGGTGATAATTTTTGTATATCTCATTTTTTTCTATGGTGTTATTTTTTGTATATCTCATTTTTTCTACGTGTTTCACTTTTCTTCTTTATACAGTAACTGCTATTCTAATAGCAAATCCTTCATAAAGGTTATTGCATTGCATTCTTGATTAAATTATCCTTCCATTTGATATATAATTTTATGGTACTACTAAAAAAAAAAGTGGCGTTATTAGCTAGTTTTAGAAAATACACTTTCCCCAAAAGGTCTCCACAATTTGGCCACTACTGTACGAGAGGGCAAAGTTACAACAGCATTGAAAAAAGTGACTTACGGCCATTTTTCACACTTACAACCATTGCAGCATCCCTACGGTTGTGTATCAAAATTCAGATGCTTGTCAACTGACTCTTATTTATGACTGCTGCTGTGTTCCAGGTTCTTTTGATGAACTTTGGAGATCTTCTGATGAGCAAAGTCAATGGGGAAGCCAGATTCATTTAATAACCATGTTACTAACTTAACAACTGCAGTGATTCACTTAACAACTGTGGCAAGAAAGGTTGTAAAATGGGGCAAAGTTAACTTAACAACTGTCTTGCTTAGCAACATAAATTTTGGACTCAGAAAAAATATTGGAAAATGATTCAATCATGGCTAGAACAAATGGTGGGAGAACAAATTATGTTTAAACCAGAAACTTTTCTCCTAGGCATAATACCGAAGGGGTTTAAGAAAGATACACTTTATCTAATTATACATATACTAACTGCAGCGCGCATAACCTATGCACAGCATTGGAAAAAAGAAAATACACCATCAGAGCTAGATATAATCAGAAAAGTGTTAGCCTGTGCAGAAGCAGATAGGCTCACTCTTGAACTTAAAAATAAAGGGGAATCAGAATATTTTGAAGTATGGAATAGATTTTATGATTGGTATAAGACAAAATGACAAGACTGGAACAAATATATATATATTGTGATTGGACAGAAGGATAGACAATGTATTAAGTAGTTTAATTGTCAATGGTTGAAACTAGCTGTATATAATGTGAATGTATGGTCACTCCGACTCCGCGGTATTGCATTGTTTTAAATGTAAAAATAATAAAAATATATTTTTTTTAAAAAAATTTTGGACTCAGTTGGGGTCATAAGTCGAGAACTACCTTGATTTGTACCTGTACCAGGTTTGGGGAGGGTTTTAAGATAGTTTGATGTCTCATGACAGTATTTTATATTTTAATAAGGCAATCTGATGCCCTCATGCATATATTCTTGCACTCTCTGGGGCTAAAGTCTCTGGAATGTGTGTCTATGCAAATATAATTTGCTACCTAGAAACATAAAAGATGACTGAAAATTATTAAAATATCACCAGCTGAAGGAGGGGGAGCGCAACATTTTTCTTCCTTCCTGTAATCCTGCATGAAAATCTCCTCCAGGTGGGGGAAAGAAGAAAGAGGCAAGGAGAGGAGGATGGAAAGGAGAGAAAGAGAAGGAGAGAGGGTAGGAAGGAGAAGAGGAGCAGCGGGCGAAAGGCAAGGGAAGAAGGAAGGGAAAGGAGAGGAAGAAGGAAGGAAGTAGAGAAGGGAGGGAGAAAAGAAAGGGAAAATGAGGTGGTGTTACAACAGGAAGAAGGGATGGTAAATACAGCAACCCAAATTGTATATTATAACCCCTTAAATGAAATAATAAATGTATAAGAATGATAAATGCATAGAAGAATAACAACTATGCAAATGTATACTTAAAATGCTATGTAAGAGAATAAAAAAAATTCTCAGAAAATCTCCTCCAGGTACTGTATAGCTTTAATATAGCTTTGATTTCTTTTTTCCGTAGTTGATTTTGTATGCAGTCAAGCCACGGCACCAGCCCAGAGGTGAGATTGACTCATTAACCGGGTTAACTGCCGTATAAGCAGCTTAAGTATGGCCATCTACCAGAGGTGGGTTCCTACTGGTTTGGACTGGTCGTTGGAACTGTCAACGACCCAGGCCTGCCACGTCCCCCGAACCGATTCTCTCGGTGGCGCCATAGGCGGCGCCCTCTTCTTTTTGGCTTCTGCGCATGTGCAGAATCATTTTTTTGTACTGTGCATGTGCATGTTGCGTGCATCAAACACATGCATTTGGGGCGCATCCCTCAGCAAACTGGCTGTAGCAGCAGCCGGAAACCACTCCTGCCACCTACCCAGTGGTGGGATCCTATTGGTTTAACAATCGGTTCGGTGATCGCGTGTCTCGCGATCATGCACTCACTTCGCTTATGCACGTTCCTGATGTGTGCTGCACTTGTGCAGTTTTACCAAAACTCACCTTCCACGTTACTTCTTGGGGAGTAACACAGCTGAGGCGTAGCACTCTGCTCGGCTGCACTAATCAGCCGAGAGGATATAGGTAAGTGGAAGGGTGGGCGGGCTAACCTGATCGTCAGAGCGAACCAGTTTGCTCTCAGCTGATCATTGGAGCTACTGAACCGAACCGGCTGAATCCCATCCCTGCCTGCACCTACCCGGAACTAGCTTCTGGTTAGCTTCCTTTCAACCCTCCAACATCATTTGGGAAGAACTAAACAGTAGCTGCCCTCAAGGGTGCCCATAGGGAGAAGAATGAGATGCTTTAAAAACAAACAAACAGGCAAGATGGTTGCTGTATCCTTATGAAGGCTTTGATGGTGCACTAGTAGCTGTCAGTTTGACATATTTTGATCCCCCCCCCACACCCCCGTGGATGACGAGCTTGCAACATTTTGTGAGAGTCTGAAAGATCTTAAGAGTTTAAACAGAACAGAACAACAGAGTTGGAAGGGACCTTGGAGGTCTTCTAGTCCAAGCAACTGCCCTGCTTAGCTCAAGATTGGTTCTCTCCTTGATGTGTGTTTACATCCATTGTTTCTTGTCCTGCCTTCAGGTGCTTTGGACAATTGGTGAACCCCTTCTTCTCTGTGGCAGCTGCGTAGATATTAGAACATATGAAGCACTATGAAGTGATATATAATAAGTGTTCTATTCTGTCCTGTCCTGTCCTGTCCTGTCCTATCCTATCCTATCCTATCCTATCCTATCCTATCCTATCCTATCCTACCCTACCCTACCCTACCCTACCCTACCCTACCCTACCCTACCCTACCCTACCCTACCCTACCCTACTATGCTATTTCATTAGTGGGGAATTAGGAGGGGGAATAGTAAGGAGTAGAATGTGCTGTTGTCAAAATAAAAAATTCCTTTCTAGAAGCCCAAGATCATCTTTTGTGTCTGCACCTCTGAGCCTTACCGGAATTGGATGGGTGGAACTGCTAGCATGGCAGAGGAAGATTGGACCATGGGATGGACTTGTGGGTGTGGGGGCAAGATCACGAACTTTCAACTGGGTGGGAAACCCAGGAAGCTTTCAGATTCGGGTTTTCCACAGATGTGCCAACATGTCTCTCTTAATAAATTGGAACTTTGAGGAAAGCTTTGCCTTGGCCTCTGACTTAATTTTGGATGATATTTGGAACGCTGACATAAAATGTGAAAGTAAACTTATTCTTGAGAGGCAGAGCTTTTGACAATTTCAAAAGGTAGTCAATACAGGTAGTCCTCGATTTACAACCATTTGTTTAGTGACCCTTCGAAGTTACAACAACACTGACTGTATGACTGTATTTGTGGAAACAGAAGCATAGAATCAAAAGTATGAATACCGCTTTATAAAGCCTTAGTAAGGCCACACCTGGAGTACTACACCCGGTCACCATACAACCAAAATATGTTGTGACTTTGGGGGGAAAAACCGCAAAGAAGAACCGCAACAAAAACGGAATGCACAGGTACAGTATAGATGATACCTTGCTCAGTAGTAGTACCTGTGAAAGGGATCTTGGAGTCCTAGTAGACAACCATTTAAATAGGAGCCAGCCGTGTGCAGCAGCTGCCAAAAAAGCCAACACAGTTCTAGGCTGCATCAACAGAGGGATAGAATCAAGATCACGTGACGTGTTAATACAACTTTATAATGCCTTGGTAAGGCCACACTTGGAATACTGCATTCAGTTCTGGTCGCCACGATGTAAAAAAGATGTGGAGACTCTAGAAAGAGTGCAGAGAAGAGCAACAAAGATGATTAGGGGACTGGAGACTAAAACATATGAAGAACGGTTGCAGGAACTGGGTATGTCTAGTTTAATAGAAAGAAGGAC
The DNA here is from genome assembly GCF_964273705.1 of Natrix helvetica. Classification (NCBI taxonomy): domain Eukaryota; kingdom Metazoa; phylum Chordata; class Lepidosauria; order Squamata; family Natricidae; genus Natrix; species Natrix helvetica. The sequence goes on from NC_138549.1 coordinate 168,003,735, forward strand.
TAGGGGAGACATGATAGCATTGTTCCAATATCTCAGGGGTTGCCACAAAGAAGAGGGAGTCAAACTATTCTCCAAGGCACCTGAGGGTAGAACAAGAAGCAATGGGTGGAAACTAATCAGGGAGAGAAGCAACTTAGAACTGAGGAGAAATTTCCTGACAGTGAGAACAATTAATCAGTGGAACAGAAATTGCCTCCAGAAGTTGTGAATGCCCCAACACTGGAAGTCTTTAAGAAGATGTTGGATAGCCATTTGTCTGAAACAGTATAGGGTTTCCTGCCTAGGCAGGGGGTTGGACTAGAAGACCTCCAAGGTCCCTTCCAACTCTACTAAAAGTTAGCAAAGAGTAATTAAGATGATTAAAGGCCTGGAGACTTAAACATATGAAGAAGGGTTGTAGGATTTGGGTATGACCAGCCTAGAGAAAAGAAGGACTAGGGGAGACATGATAGCAGTATTCCAGTATTTGAGAGCCTACCACGAAGAAGAGGGAGTCAATTAATTCTCCAAAGCACCAGAAGGCAAAAGAAGTAACAATGGATGGAAACTCAACAAGGAGAGAAGCAACCTGAAATTAGGGAGAAACTTCCTCACGGTGAGGACAATTAATCAATGGAACAGAAGTTGCCGTCAGAAATTGTGGGTGCTCCATCACTGGAGGTTTTTAAGAAGAGACTGGACAACTATTTGTCTGAAATGGTATAGGGTCTCCTGCTTGAGCAGAGGGCAGGAATAGAAGACCTCCAAGGTCCCTTCCAGCTCTATTCTGATTCTGATCAGTCCATCGAATTCTTCTGCATTAACTGCTGTTCCTATTCGAGTGCAAAGGGAGAGATCAAACCTCAACAAAAGAGCACAGAGCTGCAATCCCTTAAAAAATAAATTCTGGTTTTTTTTGTATAGTTGTTTCAGAAGTTTGGTGTGATTCACTCTCCTTGAACATAATTAAATTTTGTCATACTGCTATATAAGATTAGGCAGGCTTTTATTATTCACTGATTGTGATATTTTTATCTGGTTTTGTTCTAACTTTATTTTTAGTTTAATGTCTTTTACTTTGCATAATAAAAGTATTCATGGAGGAAATTGTCTTCATAACTACCAGCACTGAGAGGCAATAGATCTGCATTTTCTTGTTTATAATTTGCATCTTCTATGTGGCTTGGAAGACTCGGAGGTGTGAATCCAATAGCATCGATTCCTTTAGTCTTCATGACCTACTGACGAAAGTGCAAATGGAGTGTAGATAGTTAAGGATTTATTCTGTGTCCTTTTGCCTCCTCGTTGACTTAGAGTTGGAAAACTCAGATCATTTTAACCTTGTGAAGTAGTCCAGATAAGAAGCACAAGCAGGACTGCCAGCTATTTTTAATTAAGGTTAATGTCAGAGTTCCAAATAGCATCCAAAAGTAAATCAGGAGTCGGAGGCAAAGTATTACTCAAAGTTCCAATTTATCGAGAGAGCCATATTGGCACATCTGGGAAAACCTGAATCTGAAAGCTTCCCGGTTTTCCCCACCTAGTTGAAAGTTCAAGATCTTACCCCCACGCCCACAAGTCCATCACATGGTCCATTCTTCCATTGCCATGCTGGCAGCTTCCACCCATCCAGTTCCGGTCAGGTGCAGAGACAAAGGATGACCTTGGCTTTCTAGAAAGAATTTTGTTATGGCTACATGTCACCCAACTCATATAATCCCCCCTCCCATTTTCCCACAATACAAAATGTATAGTAGAATAATAAAAAGTGGCAGGCCTTAAGTCCAAAAAAGAAAAGATGGCTTGCAGATCTGAGAGTTACATTAATAGAATTTTGCAAGTTGAGAAATCCCTCCCCCCCTTCCTCCTCTCTTCCTTGTCCTCTCCTTCAACCTCTTCCTCTTCCTCTTCTCTTCCTTCATCTCTCCTTCAACCTCATCCCCCTCCTCTACCTTCCTTCTCCGCCTCCTCCAATCTTTCCCCCTTCCTCCTCCTCTTCCTCCTCTTCCTCTCATTCAACCTCCTCTTCTTCTTCCTCCCTTCCTCCTCCTCCCTCCTTCCCTCCTCCTCCTTTTTAATCTCCTGAAAAATAAAGAGTCTCTTCTGAGATGTTTTCTCCACCACTCCTCCTTTGAATTAAATTTTCCTTTATGACACCATTGTCTAGGTTGTGACTCTGTTCCCCCAAGGTCATTCCCACATACCATCAGAGGTCATTTCCTTCTGTTGTTCTCCCCAGGAACACATACACAGAGCATATGTTCTCAGACTCTTCTCCTAGGAGGATGTAGCTGGCTACATGCTGGATTTTGAGTAAGGAGCCAATTTGGTGTAATGATTAAAGGCGCCAGTGGGATTCTTGGTGCTCTATGAGCTTGATTGTTTTCTTGCAGACATTTCATTACCAAACTAGGTAACATCATCAGTGTTAGAAGGGAGTGTGGCTTACTCTGTAAAAAAAGCCAAAAAACCCCCAAACATCCCCCAAAGCACCTTCTCACCAGAAATCAACAACCAAATGAGCAGAGATTAACACTAAGATTAACACCAGACCAATAATAAATCTGTAAACAACATCCCTATCAAGGAACTACCAAATCAAACAATCAAGCATTAAAAATCAGCTTCATCAAGGAACCACCAAGAAGAAAACAAGCTCCCTCCCCGGCCCGTCTGCACATCATCAAGATGAAGAACGAGAGGAGGAATTCTGGGAGTTGAAGTCCACAAGTCTTAAAGCTGTCAAGTTTGAACACCCCTGGGGCGGGTTTTCTAAAGGGTTAGGGGTACAAGGGTGTTGTAACTTGTCAGCTTTAAGACTTGCATGCTTCAAATGCCAGAGTTTCTGAGCCAACATTTTGGTTGCTAAGCAAGAGTGTTGTTAAGTGAGTTTCACCACATTTTAATAATAATAATAATAATAATAATAATAATAATAATAATAATAATAATAATTTAATTTAATTTGTTAGCCGCTCCCTCTCCACAAGGGACTCGGGGCGTTGGCCCAGTCACATGGCCCACCCAGTCACATGGCTGGCAAACCACTCCCACCTGGTCACATGGCCAGCAAGCCACTCCCACAAAGCAGGCCACACCTACAGAAGAGGTTCTAAAAATTTTTGAATTTGCTGGCACGTGAGCTGTCAGCTCTGGCACGCATGCACGCACCGGCCAGCTGATTTTCAGCCTCCCAGAGGGCCAGCGGAGGCCATTCTCACCCTCCCCAGGCTCCAGGAAAGCCTCCTTAGCCTGGGAAGGGTGAAAAACTGGCCAAAGGGGCCAACTGGAAGTTTCTGGCTTCTATAGGGCCTCCGGGGGTGGGGAAAGGCCAATCTTCACCCTCCCAAGCTTCAGAAAAGGTTCCAGAGCCTAGGGGAGGGCGAAAACATGACTGGAGGAGGAAAGCTGTCATGTTTGAACACCCCTGGGTTTCTTTTTTCTAAAGGGTTAGGGGTGCAATGGTCTTGTAACTTGACAGCTTTAAGACTTGCGTGCTTCAAATGCCAGAGTTTCTGAGCCATCATTTTGGTTGTTAAGCAAGAGCGTTGTTAAGTGAGGTTCACCACATTTTACAAGTTGGTCACGCCCACCCAGTCACATGGCTGGCAAGCCGCTCCCACCCGGTCACATGGCTGGCAAGCTGCTCCCACCCAGTCACATGGCCGGCAAGCTACTCCCACAAAGCAGGCCACACCTACAGAAGAGGTTGTAAAATATTTTGAAACCCACCACTGCTCCCTCCCCAGAATAAAATATTCTTTATTCTTAATATTAAAAAGAGGCAGAACAGAATATTTCCCCTGAAGGAGAAGAGGAGAAACATCTTAAAAGAAGAAAGCAGCCCCAAGCTCCCTGCCTTAGGAAAACAGCCTCAAGCAGAAACCTGAAGAGGATAGTCGTTAGGAATGGATGTTTTGCATCCATTGAGAAATCTGGGCCACTCTATTCATAAGGAAAGAGCAGCCAGAAACTCCAAATAAGCAACACAACAGGCAAGGAACAGAAACTGACAAGATTAGCTCAGACAAATAAAACACCTAGGATTTTCATTTCCCCTTTTGCCTAGAGCCAGCCATGACACCATAGGAATCTGGCAACAGCTATTAAAATATTAAAGAGCATATTCTTGAACAGGAACAGGCATCTCAATCACAAAGCCCTAAAGAGTGTATAAAAGCCTACCTACTATCAACCCCGCTTTGTCAGCCACCCCAGAAACATGCTGCTGTCACTGAAGTTTCTGGCTAGCAAATTGAGATCTTTTTTTCCTGCAGCCTGCCTCCATTTTATTTTAGTGTTTTCCTCCCGGCTTGGAACCAGATTTGAATGTTCTTTCCAACGCTACCTTTAATAGGTCAACGGTTCTCTATATTACCTGTCCATGAGAGAGAAAGCTAGGTTATATATATATATTTATCCTGTCGCTGAATCCATTTACATTAAAATAAGCCTAAAATCCGAGACCAATTTAGCAAAAATAGCATCTTCTTACTCAACAGATCCTTCTGGGGGTATACATTAGCACCAGTACGAAAGCCCGATTCTGTTCCAACTTTTGATTTTATGTAGGGGGGGGGGGGAAGGAAGACGAATGAATGATCTCCTTGGATTGTGGTGAATAGATTTGTCAACCGTATTGATTCTCAGCCATTCTCCTCAACTGCGGCAGGAAGCATCTTTTCCCTAAAAGTTCAGAGGAGCTGATTATGGAAGTGTCTTTCAAGCAATGGGAGAAAATAAATAAATAAAATGGCTCCCAGATTCTCCTCCCCTCCCCGCCACCGTATCTGTAGGCTACCCAAATGGGAAACAATTTTGCAGAATATTTTAATGGGGAGCAGAGGGAGTCATTAACAAACTGGCGACTCTCTGAAAATTAAGAATCTGAAATGTCTCCAGAAAATTATTTTTGGAGATGTTTTGTCCCATTTCATACTGACAAAAATCTTATTCTTAGTCGACCGTTGCTCCTGTGCATTTTGGTTGGGCAAATCTCAAAAATGCAAGTGAACTGGGCAGCAAAGCTTGCGTTTGTGGCTGCAAATGAACTTTTGGGTTAAGAAATACAAGTCAAAAAGAAGGTGAACTGTCAACACTGCTAAATTCTCCACATGTCAGATTAAAAATGACTAGACCCTGCCCCCTCCCCTAACTGCAAACTTCCATTCTCTCTTTTAAATCTCCATTTACTGCTTGGCAAGGGGGGGGGGAATGTCTGCAACAATTATTCTCCATCATCTGCAAAGGGAGAAGGAGAAGAAAGGAAGAGGGGGACAGAGAGGAACAAAGAGGGAGAAAGACAAGGAGAAGAAGCGGAAGGAGGAGGAGGAGGGAAAGTAGGAGGAGGAGGAGGAGGGGAGATGGGGCAAGTGAAGGAGAAGGACAAGAAACAGGAGAAGGGGAAGGAGAGGGAGAAGGAGATGGGAACAGAGAAGGAGAAAAAGAGGGAGAAGGAGAGGAAGAAGGAGAAGGTAAGGGGAGGAGGAGGAGAAAGGGAGATTGGGCTAAGGACAGAGAAGGAAAAGAAAAAGGAGAAAGAGAAGGAGAGGGAAAGGAGAGGAAAGGAAAATGGAGACAGAAGGAGAAAGAGTAGAAGAAGAGGAAGAAGGACGGAAAGTGGAAGGAGGAGGAGCAGGAAGAGGGGAGATGTGGCAACTGAAGGAGTAGGACAAGAAACAGGAGAAGGTGAAGGAGAGGGAGAAGAAGATGGGAAGAGAGAGAGAGAAAAAGAAGGAGAAGGAGAGGAAGAAGGGGAAGGGGGAGGAAGAGGAGAAAGGGAGATTGGGATAATGACAGAGAAGGAAAAGAAAAACGAGAAGGAGAAGGAGAGGGAAAGGAGAAGAAAGGGAAATGGAGACGGGGAAAGAGAGGGATAAGACGAGGAAAAAGGAGGAGGACGGAAAGTGGAAGGAGGAGGGGGAGATGTGGCAAGTGAAGGACAAGAAAGGAGAAAGTGAAGGAGATGGGGACAGAGAGGAAGAAAAAGAAGGAGAGGAAAAAGGAGAAGGGGAAGGGAAATGGAGATGTGGGATAGCGGTGCAGAAGGAATAAAAGGAGAAAGAGAAGGAGAAGAAAGGGAGATGGGGACAGAGGAGAGGAAGACGGAGACTCCAGAAACCTCTTCTCTCTGGACCCTGGACCAGAGACCCTTAAACTGTATCACTGGGCATCACTCAGCTTTGGTTATATCAAGGTTGGCAACCTGCAGCTCTTGAATCAGATATGCTTTATGAGCCCACCGCCCCTACCCTCTTTTTATTACTTTCGAAGCCCTCTTTGATCGTGACGCCTGAAAATTGACAGCACCCTTTCTCTCAAGTAGGAAACACATGAAAAAGTTCTGTGAAATCCTAAAGAGGCTCTATCATTAATACAACTGGAGGTCCTCCCTCCAAAACCACACCCACGCAGGTGGCACCATGCCATCCACTCGGTGGCTCTCGGCTTCCGCAGTGACAGGTTATCCCTGGAGATTATGCAATGCCTTCTACACCTGTGATGGGAAAAAGGTGTGTGTGGTTCTTCCTCCCCTTGAAAGCTGTCCAAACGCAACTGATCCTTCTGTCTTCTCCCATCGCCACAGTCACAGCTGGTTCAAGGGAAGGAGGAAAAATGTGGTGCAACCAGGAAGTTGGAGGAGCCAATCTATGTTGATCAACAGAACCAAAGATTTATTCTTTCAAGTTTTCCAACACAGAGCCTATAGTAGTAAAAAAAAATTGAATTTCACCACTGACCTGAGAGCAGGAAAAGAAGCAATGGGTGGAAACTAATCAAGGAGAGAAGCAACCTAGAACTGAGGAGAAACTTCCTGACAGTTAGAACAATGAATCAGTGGAACAGAAGTTGCCTCCAGAAGTTGTGAATGCCCCAACACTGGAAGTCTTTAAGAAGATGTTGGATAGCCATTTGTCTGAAACGGTATAGGGTTTCCTGCCAAAGAAGGGGGTGGGCTACAAGACCTCCGAGGTCCCTTCTCTGTTATTCTATTCTATTCTATTCTATTCTATTCTACTCTACTCTACTCTACTCTACTCTACTCTATTCTATTCTATTCTATTCTATCCTATCCTATCCTATCCTATCCTATCCTATCCTATCCTATCTAAAGCAGGGATTCCCAATCTTGGAAACTTTAAGCTATGTGGACTTCAACTCCCAAAATTCCCCAGCCTGTCTGTCTGGCTGGGGAATTCTGGGAGTTGAAGTCTACATGTCTTCCTGATCTATAGGACAACAGGAAGGCAGGATGGGACAATGGTCCTTTGCCTCACTAGTGATATTTCCCTAAAATACCTGCCCTGCCTTTACATTAACTGGCAGGCAGCCTTTCTGTAGCAAACATGGATTTTTCAGACCCGCGAGGTTCCGCCTGACTGGCCTTGGTGAGGAGACAGAGGTAGGGATGCATTGGAGGCTCTACCTAAAGAAGAGAGGCAGTTGTAGAGTCTCGGGGTTCATTCCGGAGGCAGCTAAAGGAAACAATATTATTTGTAATTGTCTATTATTTCCCAGTTTTCAGGCTGGATTATTCTACCTTGTAGGTGCAGCTCCAACCCATCCTCTGAGGTTGAATGCAGTAGAATTTCTGAACTACTGCAATGCAGTGTTAAGTTTTCATAAAGTGAAGGACATGTGGGCACTGCAGAGTGGGTCCAGTTTTCTAAGGAAAGATTAGCTGTTTTTTCTGCATTATTCCTTGCCCTCCTCTTCTTCCCTTTCCTCTTTTCCTTTCCCTTCCTCTTCTTCTTCTTCTTCTTCCTCCCTTTCCTCTTTCCTTTTCCCCTCCTCCTCTTCTCCTTTCCCCCCTCCTCCTCTTCTTCCATTTCCTCTTTCCTTTTCCCCCGCCTCCTCCTCCCCCTTCTACCTTTTCTTCTTCTTCTTCTTCTTCTTCTTCTTCTTCTTCTTCTTCTTCTTCTTCTTCTTCTTCTTCTTCTTCTTCTTCTTCTTCTTCTTCTTCTTCTTCTTCTTCTTCTTCTTCTTCCCCCTCCTCCTCCCTTTCTTCTTTCCTTTTCCCCTCCTCCCCCTCTTTTCCTTTTCCATTCCTCTTCCTCCTCCTCTTCTTCTTCCTCCCTTTCCTCTTTCCTTTTCCCCTCCTCCTCTTCTCCTTCTTCTCCTTCTCCCTCTCCTCCTCCTCCTCCTCCTCCTTCCTCCTCCTCCTCCCTTTCCTATTTCCTTTTTCCCTTCTCCTCCTCTTTTCCTTTTCCCTTCCTCCTCCTCCTCCTCTGCTTCTTCTTCTTCCTCCCTTTTCTCTTTCCTTTTTTCCCCTCCTCCTCCTCCTCCTCCTCCTCCTCTTCCTCCTCTTCTTCTTCTTCTTCTTTGCAATTTTGCCACAATTCCTCTATTCTAGCGCAGAGAGCCCGGCACTAAATAAATGAGATCAGAGCTGCTGGGTGTCAGGAATCCCCTTGAAACCTTTAGATGTATTACACCCCAAACTTTTCAAACCACCTCAGCCTGACAAACTACAAAGGAAGTTTCAAAGTCCTGGGCTGGATCGCTGCGTAGTAGCCACCAGACAGGAATTGGGGTGTTTTAACATCTTGTTTTATTGCTTAGGTGCAAAGAATCATTTTCCTATATTTTAGAAATAAGTGTCAGGCACCCTTACAGAACCTAGGTAGGATTTGTAAGGATACGAAGAACAGCTTCAGGAACTGGGTATGTCTAGTTTAATGAAAAGAAGGACTGGGGGAGACATGATAGCAGTCTTCCAATATCTCAGGGGTTGTCACAAAGAAGAGGGAGTCAAGCTATTCTCCAAGGCACCTGAGGGGAGAACAAGAAGCAATGAGTGGAAACTGACCAAGGAGAGAAACAACTTAGAACTGAGGAGAAAATTTCCTGACAGTTAGAACAATTAACCAGTGGAACAACTTCCCTCCAGAAATTGTGAATGATTCAACACCGAAAGTTTTAAAGAAGAGATTGGACAACCATGGTGTCTGAAATGGTATAGGGTTTCCTGGGGGTTGGACTAGAAGACCTCCAAGGTCCCTTTCAACTCTGTTATTCTGTTTCATTGTGCATGGAGTTATAGCATCCTGGTATCATCCCTGAGAAAACAGAGTTTATTACATCTGGGTAGTCCAAGGCAATGATGCAGACTCTGCATAGGTTTCCCAACCCCATCTCTGAAATTCCCAAAGCCTCCTGACAACCACGCTGTTGAAAATTGGTGGCAAAACACTCATTTTCCAGCAAGAGGGTGTTTCCCCCCCGCCTTCATTTGTGAAATATAAAAGGGCAATGACAACATCACTCAAGATTAAACCATCAACCCTGTCCTCCAAACTCTACAAAGATGGTCTAGAACAGGGGTGTCAATCTTGCGATGACATGCTGTTGTCATGTGTCATACTGCAACTCCCCCCCCCTTCGCTAAACCGGAGGTGGACGGTCCGTGGACCACGAGTTTAACACCCCTGGTCTAGAATAATTTTTTTTAAAGTGTGGTTTTCTGGAATGGAAATGTTACTTGCACCTAATCTTCCAACACTTCTTGTGTTCACTGCATTCTGGTGAACAAACAGCAAAGGTACACCAGATAAATCTTTCATCTCATCCTTGAACGAGGTATGCAAAGGGATATTTTATCCCCAAATTCAGCTTCCTTCCCTTATGTATTCAACTGTGGATGAGGAGTACAAACAAACGATTCTTGTGTCCTGGGCAGTTTTGTGGGTCCCTCAGAGTAGCTTTCCAGGTGAAATCTAAGGCTCATCCCAGTTGAAAAGAGATGAGAAGGGAAGAGGGGAGGGGAGGAGAGGAGAGGAGAAGGAAAGGAAGGAAATAGAGTAGAATGAAAAAAGGAAATGAAATAAAGAAGGAAAGAGAAGGGAGGAGAGGAGAGGAGAAGAGAAGGAAAGGAAACAGAATAGAATGAACAAATGAAATAAAATAAAGAAGGAAAGAGAAAAGAGGAGAGGAGGAGAGGAGAAAGGAAAGGAAATAGAGTAGAATGAAAAAAGGAAATAAAATAAAGAAGAAAAGAGAGAAGAAGAGAGGAGAAGGAAAGGGAAGATAAGGGAAGGGAAGGAAAGGAAATAGAGTAGAATGAAAAGAAAGGAAATAAAATAAAGAAGGAAAGAGAAGAGAGGAGAGGAGAGGAAAAGAAAGGAAAAGAAAGGAAAAGAAAAGAAAAGAAAAAGAAAAGAAAAAGAAAAGAAAAAGAAAAGAAAAAGAAAAGAAAAGAAAAGAAAAGAAAGGAAAAAGAAAAGAAAAAGAAAAGAAAAAGAAAAGAAAAAGAAAAGAAAAAGAAAAGAAAAGAAAGGAAAAAGAAAAGAAAAAGAAAAGAAAAAGAAAAGAAAAAGAAAAGAAAAAGAAAAGAAAAAGAAAAGAAAAAGAAAAGGAAAAGAAAAGAAAAAGAAAAGAAAAAGAAAAGAAAAAGAAAAGAAAAGAAAAGAAAGGAAAAAGAAAAGAAAAAGAAAAGAAAAAGAAAAGAAAAAGAAAAGAAAAAGAAAAGAAAAAGAAAAGGAAAAGAAAAGGAAAAGAAAAGAAAAAGAAAAGAAAAAGAAAAAGAAAAAGAAAAGAAAAAGAAAAGAAAAAGAAAAGAAAAGGAAAAGGAAAAGAAAAGGAAAAGAAAAGAAAAAGAAAAGAAAAAGAAAAGAAAAAGAAAAAGAAAAAGAAAAGAAAAAGAAAAGAAAAAGAAAAGAAAAAGAAAAGGAAAAGAAAAGAAAAAGAAAAGAAAAAGAAAAGAAAAAGAAAAGAAAAGAAAGGAAAAAGAAAAGAAAAAGGAAAGAAAAAGAAAAGAAAAAGAAAAGAAAAAGAAAAGAAAAAGAAAAGAAAAAGAAAAGAAAAACACAATGGGAAACTTAGTTCCCCCATGGAACCCATAACTCTGAGAAACAGTGGGCTCCTTATCAATGGATGTTTTAATATGACCTTTGGATCTTAAATCATATAGAATAATAGAGTTGGAAGGGACCTTGGAGGTCTTCTAATCCAACTCCCTGCGAAAGACCCTATATCCACTCTCTTCTTGAAAGCCTCCCATGATAAAACACCTACAACCTCTGGAGACCAGCCGTTCCACCGATTGTTCTCACTGATAGGAGAAGTTCTCAGTTCTGGATTGGATCTCTTTTTGGTAAGCTTCTATCCATTACTCCTTGTCCTGCAATCTGGTACTTTGGAGAATAAGTCGACCCCCCCTCTCTTCTGTGCTACAACCCCACAAATAATGGAAGACGGCTATCCCGTGACCCCAGTCCTCCTTTTTGTGAGACTAGACTTAGCCTAAGTCCTCCAATTGCTCATCAAATGGTTTAGCCTCCAGTCACCTCATCATTTTTGTTGCTCTTCTCTTTCTCTCTTCTCTTTCTCGAGCAGGGGTGTCAAACTCAAGGGCCACACGCCCGATCCGGCTCGTAGGGTGCTTAGATCTGACCTGCAGGGCTGTCCTGGAAACAGCGAAGGACTGACCCACAGTGCCTCTGTCCACAAAAATGGACCTTGGGAGGACTGCATGCAACTCCCCCGAGCTCCGTTTTTGCTGGCAGAGGGTTGCAGGAGGCCATCGCAGCTGAAAATAGAGCTCACAAGGGCTGCAGGTGGCAATCCCCAGCTCTGTTTTTGCTGGCAGAGGGTTGCAGGAGGCCGTCGCAGCTGAAAATGGAGCTCACAGGGGCTGCAGGTGGCAATCCCCAGCTCTGTTTTTGCTGGCAGAGGGTTGCAGGAGGCCGTCGCAGCTGAAAATGGAGCTCACAGGGGCCGCAGGTGGCAATCCCCAGCTCTGTTTTTTGCTGGCAGAGGGTTGCAAGAGGCCGTCGCAGCTGAAAACGGAGCTCACAAGGGCTGCAGGTGGCAATCCCCAACTCTGTTTTTGCTGGCAGAGGGTTGCAGGAGGCCGTCGCAGCTGAAAATAGAGCTCACAAGGGCTGCAGGTGGCAATCCCCAACTCTGTTTTTTGCTGGCAGAGGGCTGCAAGAGGCCGTCGCAGCTGAAAATGGAGCTCACAAGGGCTGCAGGTGGCAATCCCCAGCTCTGTTTTTGCTGGCAGAAGGTTGCAGGAGGCCGTCGCAGCTGAAAACAGAGCTCACAGGGGCTGCAGGTGGCAATCCCCAGCTCTGTTTTTTGCTGGCAGAGGGTTGCAGGAGGCCGTCGCAGCTGAAAATAGAGCTCACAAGGGCTGCAGGTGGCAATCCCCAACTCTGTTTTTTGCTGGCAGAGGGCTGCAAGAGGCCGTCGCAGCTGAAAACGGAGCTCACAAGGGCTGCAGGTGGCAATCCCCAGCTCTGTTTTTGCTGGCAGAGGGTTGCAGGAGGCCGTCGCAGCTGAAAATAGAGCTCACAAGGGCTGCAGGTGGCAATCCCCAGCTCTGTTTTTTGCTGGCAGAGGGCTGCAAGAGGCCGTTGCAGCTGAAAATGGAGCTCACAAGGGCTGCAGGTGGCAATCCCCAGCTCTGTTTTTGCTGGCAGAGGGTTGCAGGAGGCCGTCGCAGCTGAAAACGGAGCTCACAAGGGCTGCAGGTGGCAATCCCCAGCTCTGTTTTTTGCTGGCAGAGGGTTGCAGGAGGCCATCGCAGCTGAAAACGGAGCTCACAGGGGCTGCAGGTGGCAATCCCCAGCTCTGTTTTTTGCTGGCAGAGGGCTGCAAGAGGCCGTCGCAGCTGAAAACGGAGCTCACAAGGGCTGCAGGTGGCAATCCCCAGCTCTGTTTTTGCTGGCAGAGGGTTGCAGGAGGCCGTCGCAGCTGAAAATAGAGCTCACAAGGGCTGCAGGTGGCAATCCCCAGCTCTGTTTTTTGCTGGCAGAGGGCTGCAAGAGGCCGTCGCAGCTGAAAATAGAGCTCACAAGGGCTGCAGGTGGCAATCCCCAGCTCTGTTTTTTGCTGGCAGAGGGTTGCAGGAGGCCGTCGCAGCTGAAAACGGAGCTCACAGGGGCTGCAGGTGGCAATCCCCAGCTCTGTTTTTTGCTGGCAGAGGGTTGCAAGAGGCCGTCGCAGCTGAAAACGGAGCTTGTGAGGGCTGCAGGTGGCAATCCCCAGCTCTGTTTTTGCTGGCAGAGGGTTGCAGGAGGCCGTCGTAGCTGAAAACGGAGCTCACAAGGGCTGCAGGTGGCAATCCCCAGCTGTTTTTTGCTGGCAGAGGGTTGCAAGAGGCCGTCGCAGCTAAAAACGGAGCTCCCAAGGGCTGCAGGTGGCAATCCCCAACTCTGTTTTTGGCTGGCAGAGGGTTGCAAGAGGCCGTCACAGCTGAAAATGGAGCTCGTGAGGATTGCAGACAGCAATCCCCAGCTCCGTTTTTGCTGGCAGAGGGTTGCAGGAAACAGAACTTGGGAGCCTGTTTTTGCTGTGGCAGAGTGCTTGGGTCATCACAAGCACCCCCGATACGAGTGACGTCAATCTGGCCATGCCCACCATGACGTCAAGGTATCTCTGCACCCCCCCCCCAAGGTCAAATGCAACCTTGATGCGGCCCTCAATGAAATGAAGTTTGATATCCCTGTTCTCGAGTGTCGACACCGTTTTTGTATCGTAGTGACCAAAACTGAATTTAGTATTCCAGTTCCAGGACACATCAAGTTTGCGTCCCCACAGAACAGGACTTTGTCTGGAATAATCTGGATTTCTGCATTGTCAACATCTGGATGTTGATAAGGAGGCCTCTGTGCCTCCTTCCATCCCCATCTTCGGTCTACGAAACATTTTGTAACAGGCGTAACTATCAATGTTAACCATTGGGTTAAAAAAATTAGCACCAAATGCTTCTCAGAGTTAACTTTGGCTGTCTTGTTTGGCCGCTTAGTAAATTATGCCAACCCAGTCCATTTAGTTTATGGTTCGACATTTTGGGTGAACCTATCCAAAGAGGTGTGTGCTGTGTTCAAGTACATTGTGTATTCACACAGCCTCTGCAGAAAAGATCCACTCCACAATGCAGTAGATAGAGGGCTGGCCCCCAGCCATTTGCAGAAACTCAAACCTGGTTCAGATTATATTTCTTGATTTTTACTGTTGGTTTAGTGCAGTGAAGTTTCAGTAGGTGGCAGCACCTGTCTGAGCCTGGAAGCTAAGCAGGATCAGACTAGTCAGTAAATGGATGGGAGACCACCAGGAAGCCAAGGTTAGGCGTTTGGGGGTTTTCAGAACTATCTTCTCTTAACTGCTGCTCTAGTAGCTTCTCTGTTGCTTCTCTACTGCTGCTCTGCCCTGTTTCCTAGTATGGTTTGATTGCTTATTTGTACCCTATGATTATCATTAAGTGTTGTACCTTATGATTCTGGACGAATGTACCTTTGTCTTTTTATGTACACTGAGAGTATATGCACCAAAGAGAAATTCCTTGTGTGTCCAATCACACTTGGCCAATAAAGAATTCTATTCTATTCTATTCTATTCTATTCTATTCTATTCTATTCTATTCTATTCTATTCTATTTCTGTTCTATTCTATTCTATTTCTGTTCTATTCTATTCTACAATCTGTTATCTTCTATTCTATTCTATTCTGTTCTGTTCTGTTCTATTCTATTCTACAATCTATTCTCTTTTCTTCTCTAACTTTATTTTGACATTAAAAAAATAAGTGTAAGAGTAAGAAGCATGTTTGTCAATGTATCTTTGTCTTTTTATGTACACTGAGAGTATATGCACCAAAGAGAAATTCCTTGTGTGTCCAATCACACTTGGCCAATAAAGAATTCTATTCTATTCTATTCTATTCTATTCTATTCTATTCTATTCTATTCTATTCTATTTCTATTTCTATTTCTATTTCTGTTCTATTCTATTCTACAATCTGTTATCTTCTATTCTATTCTAATCTATTCTATTCTGTTCTGTTCTATTCTATTCTACAATCTGTTCTCTTCTCTAACTTTATTTTGACATTAAAAAAATAAGTGTAAGAGTAAGAAGCATGTTTGTCAATCAAAATTTAACAAGAAAACCTGTGGTCCTGGTAGGATAGGTAAGTGTTTGTGACTAGCTAATGTGTGGTCATTGGCTAAGACACTGAGCTTGTTGATCAGAAGGTTGGCAGTTCGGCGGTTCAAATCCCTAGTGCCACATAATGGAGTGAGCTCCCGTTACTTGTCCCAGCTTCTGCCAACCTAGCCGTTCGAAAGCATGTAAAAAATGCAAGTAGAAAAATAGGGACCACAAGCAAGGAGAAACTCAAAGGAGAATTCCAAATACCACCAGTTTAAAATAACAGAATAGGAATCCCTGGACTGGAGGAAAGCCTTAAGAATGTAGGAGGAAAAGGTGTCATTCCTTCCAATCCTTTCACTTCACTTCTTTCCCCCTTTCCCAGGAAAGTCTGAAACATCCCAATGTGGAGCAACACGAGCCACTGTGACACAATGCAGTATTGCAGGCTAACTCTGCCCACTGCCAAGAGTTCAATCCTGACAGGCTCAGGGTTGACTTAACTTTCCCTCCTTCCAAGGTCAGTAAAATGAGGAACCAGATTGTTGGGGGCAAGAGGCTGACTCTGCTAACCGCTCAGAAGTGGTTGGTAAAGCACTATGAAGCAGTATGTAAGTCTAAGTTACTATTTACTAACATGACCGACTTCTTGTTCTACACCCCACAGCATATCTGGACTTTTTCTTCCAAGCATCATAAAATCATAGAGATGAAAGGGATCTTGGAGGGACCTTGGAGGTAGGGGGCTCCATCACTGGAGGTTTTTAAGAACAGACTAGACAGTGACTTATCTGAAATGGTATACAGTATGTTCTGCTTGAGCAGGGGGCTGGACTAGAAGACCTCCAAGGTCCCTTCCAGTTTCTATCCTATCCTATCCTATCCTATCCTATCCTATCCTATCCCACTCCTGTTCTGCTCTGCTCTTGTTCTCTTCTCTTCTCTTCTGCTCTGCTCTGCCCTGCCCTAACCTATCCCATCCCATCCTATCCTATTCTTCCTCATTCTATTCTATTCCATTCCATTCCATTCTATTCTATTCGTTTCTGTTTCTGTTTCTGTTTCTGTTCAAGTCTATTCCTGTTCTGTTCTGTTCCGTTCCGTTCTGTTCTGATCCATTCTGCTCCGACCCCTTCCCTTCCCTTCCTTTCCCTTCCCTTCCCTTCCCTTCCCTTCCATTCCATTCCATTCCATTCCATTCCATTCTATTCTATTCTATTCTAATTACATCAAACAACTTAATTTCTCCCTCTTCTCTAGCGTTCTTCCTGCCCAATATTCCTCCCCTTTTCATTTTTCTTAAAAAGAAAACCCTGTCCCCATTCCATCACGAAATCCATTGTCTTGTCCTCCATCCCACCGAGGAAGAAGGTCATCAGGAAAGGTGGTGGCTCCCTTCCCTTTTGGCCAAGATTCTGCCTTCCTTTTGAGATGCAGATTGTTCTTGGACAGAGAAGCAAGAAGGCAGATTGCTGATTCGGCTGGATTTCTCTGCAGCCTTGAATCTCACTGACAGTGCAGCATTGACAACATGCAGGGGAGGTTTCGAGAGCATCAAGGGGTATAGCACTTGGCCAACGCCCAACGAAGAGCATCCCTGCCCAACTCTTTCAACCCAACAGTGATCCTTCTGCTCGGAGCCATCCTCTCTTCCAAGGGATGAAACCTTTGCCTTAATTGAGTTAAGAACGCTGAGCAGTTTGTCCCACTTCAGGCTGTTCGCTTATTATTCTAGTCACTGCAGTATTTTCCCCAGATTACTATTAAAAAAAAGTTCACCAATACGAGCGAAGGAAGGAGAAGAAGAAGAAGAAAAATCAAAGATCAACCTTGTGCAGAAACTGTAAGAGCCAGCAAAGCTTGAATGGAGTAAAGAAATACAATCATGGCGTTATGATTATACTGAATTTTAGAATAGAATAGAGCTCGAAGGGACCTTGGAGGTTTTGTAGTCCACCCCTTGCTCAAGCAGGAGACCCCCATACCATTTCACACCAGTGGCTGTCCATTCTTTTCTTTAAAACTTCCAGGGAATGAAGCACCCACAACTTCTGAAGGAAAGCTGTCCCACTGGTTGATTGTCCTCACTGTTAAGAAGTTTCTCCTTCATTCCAGGTTGCTGCTCTCCTTGATTAGTTTCCATCCACTGTTTCTTGTCCTGCCTTCAGGTGCTTTGGAGAATAAGTTGACTCCTACCCCTTTTCTTTGTGGCAGCCTCGCAAATACTGGAGCACTGCTATCATGTCCCCTCTAGTCCTTCTTTTCTCTAGACTAGCCAAACCCAAATTCTGCAACAAAGTTGGAAGGATCCTAGGAGGTCTTCTAGTCCAACCTCCTGCTCAAGCAGGAGGATTTTAAGAAAAGGTTAGACAGTCACTTGTCTGAAATGGTGTAGGGTTTCCTGCTTGAGCAGAGGGTTGGACTCTGTTATCTTAGAGTACTTAAGATAAGTTAAGGTAGTCCTTAACTTACAAAGTTCATTTAGCCACCAAAGTTACAACGGCACTGAAAAAAATGTGACTGATGACCATTTCTAATTCTTGTCCCTTGTAAAAACATAGTTGTATTGATTTTTGGTCAGCATCTCTAAAGAACACTCATAGACTTGCCTTTTCTTATTATTTACATTGTCAGAAATATACTAAACATATATTTTTGTGTTGCTGTAACTGACACTGCTTTGCAAATACTGAGCCATATCATGTCACTGATGTGCAGTTTTGTCACTTTTTAATTACAGACTTCACCATACCTACATTCTTACAACTAATTCTTCTCAAGGTCTTAGACAACCACCAACATCGAACCCCAAACCCAAAATGTTGCATTTCATACATGTTTTCTCCCTGAACAAGACATAACTTCAGTGTAAATATGGATGTTATAAATCTATTTATTGGAATTTATACCCAATATATTTGAAGTTTTAAAACTATCATGATGGATAGTCACTAACGCTAGCACATTACATATTAGAGACCTTTAACATTTTCCAGGATTGCTGGCAATAAGTTTTTATACATTTCCTGGTTTGTGACTGACAGTTGTAGCTTGTATGTCATACCCTCAAATCACCACACCTTTCCTTTCATAGCTGACCCTTTATATAATAAAGGATGCTATGTAATTCAGCAGTCCCCAACCTTTCCAGCTCTGCAGACCAGTTACAACCTTTGACCTTTGTGATTAAAATTCAGATGCTTGGCAACTGGTTCATATTGATGACGGTTGCAGTGCCCCCAAGGTCATGGGATTGAATCCCGTTTGCGACCTTCCGACAAGCAAAGTCAATGGGGAAGCTGTTCTGACCCAGGCATCCTTAAAAAGCATGAAGCAGAGTCCTGGCAAAATCTCTTTGATTTACACGACTGTGAATTCCTTTCATTCACAGTCAGCAAGGCTCGGCAAACAGGCTTTCAGAGGAATATTTATCAACACGAACCTTATCTCGCTTGGCGAGCTGCCGGATAACTAGTTTCCAAATGCAGGGCAAGGCAACGCTTGGCACAGAGTTTCTTATAGCCACAAACAGAACTTTCCACTCTCGAAACGACCGAAGGAAGGAATTGTTTCCTGCAAAAGCCCCCTCCTCGTTCACCCCTCTTTTGTTTCCTATGGGAGGGGCCAATCACCTCCAAGGTATGGAGGGTGATGATGTAATGAAGAGGCTTGTGTTCTGGAAGGGTGTTGGGCAGTTTCTATTGTGTCTTAATGGCTTTGTCCTGGTTTGGATCTTGAGTGAGGGCTAACCCCCATCACCTTGAGGCTGAAGGTCTTGTAGGTAGGCTGGCCCAGTCCTACTGGGTCTATCAAGAAAGGCGTCCAAGAGCATGTTTCCTCTTAGGGAAATATATTATTTTGCCCTTTTAATATTTCTCAAAATATTTCATTCTTCTAGGAGAGAGTTGGGTGCTAATCAGTGGTGGGATTCAGCCGGTTCGCACCTATTCGGGAGAGCCAGTTGTTAACTTTCTAAGCAGTTTGGAGAACCGGTTTTTGGAAGAAATCTCATTTCCCCCCCCCCCCCACTTTACAGGGCTAATCCTGTAAGGAAGGCAGGAAGGAAACATTCTGGTGTTGTTTCTAGCTTCATCTTTATTGCCCTGCTTACAGAAACTGCCTCTCCGGTTAACCCTTATTACATTGTAACAGCTAAGGCGCCCATCGACGTGAATGACGTTGAGTTGGCCATGCCCACACAGTCACGTGACCACCGTAACACTCCTACGCAGCTGGTCATTAGGACAGAGAACCGGTTGTTAAATTGTTTGAATCCCACCACTGGTGCTAACTTTCTACAATATGATACGCCAAGACCAAACAAGGCGCATTCTGCTTAGAGTAATGTGGGAACTCGGGCAGTTTCCAATTCTAATAACTATTTTGGGATGGAGAACATTTTTTCCCCAAAGTTTTGTTATTTTTTATTCTCTTATATACCATTGTAAGTATACATTCACATAATTGTTATTCTTCTTTACATTTGTCATTCTTATACATTTGTTATTCCATTTAATAGGTTATAATATACAGTTTGGGTTGCTTTATTTACCATCCCTTCCACCTGTTACAACGCCACCTTATTTTCCCTTTCTTTTCTCCCTCCCTCCCTTCTCTACTTCCTTCCTTCCTCCTCTCCTTCTCCTTCCTTCTTCCCTTACCTCTCCCCTACTAGGCTGGAGAACATTTAAGAACCATTCCAGTCCAGGTTCATACCAGAATTTCAGATATAACAGATCTTGGTTGTTCTAACTGATGACCTTCACCGGCAGACTGCTAGGAGAAAGATGACTTTAATTTCTTCTTGATTTATCAGCAGCTTTTGATATCCTCATCCAGCCGCTCTTCCTGCACCAACTTTGCCTTTGAAGGTTGAGTGTGGCAGGAGGCATTGAGTTACTGTGGCTTCACTCCTACTTACAGGGAGGGTTTTCAAGGATAACGTGGGGGGGAGGGGTGCATTATATCTGCCAATTGTACTTGCTGCCTACTAGTTAACTGAACCACCTTCAAGAGGTGGACAATTATAGAAGCCCAAAATATGAATTAGAAACTGTTTTGAGTTCCCACCTTCAAGATGGGGTCAATTATGAAGCCCAAAATAGTTATGAATTAGAAACTGTCTTTTTTTGGGAGGGGGAGGGAGGGGGCAAAAGTACACAGATGGTTAGAAAAGATAACGGGGAAACATGTAGATTTCAAACCTGAACTGTTTTTTTTTATTGGGGTGATATCAGAAAAAATTGATGAGAAAAGGATGCATTTAGTATTACGTGTCTTAACAGCAGCGAGGATGACCTTCACACAACGTCAGAAAGACGAAGAAAGACCGCAAGATGAAGAGATAATGAAGAAGATACAAGACTGTGCAGAAATGGATAGATTCACTACATTGAAGATCAAACAGAAAGAAAACCCGGAATGTCATCAAATGGGGAACTTAATTTACCAGTGGTTGGAAAAACGGGGGGGGGACTGTAAGAATGGAATTTGTTAAGCAAATTACCGTATTTTTCGGACTATAAGATGAACTCCCCTCACCCCCCTAAAAAGTGGGTGTAATTGTCTGTTCATCTTATAGAGTGAATATTGCGGCAGGGGAGGGGTGGTGGTGCGGTGTTGATAAGCTAGGCGGGGATTGCCACCACTGCCCCTATTGCTGCCGTTGCCACCCATACACAGTGAACAGGTGGTGGCAAAAGGGGTGGCAGCAGCGAATGGGCAGCTACGATGAATGGGCCATGGCAGCAGAGGCAGTGGCAGATTTTTTTCTTGTTTTCCTCCTCTAAAGCTAATGTGCATATTATAGTCTGGGGCGTCTTATAGTCTGAAAAATATGGTAAACAACCAGACAATAAACAATGTTCATTAAGCACTAAGACTTGTAATTAATACTAAAGTGTGTGTGTGTGTGTGTGTGTGTGTGTGTGCTGCATTTGTGCTGATACATAAATAAAGGGAGACTAGTATAGATCTATTTCAAGCTATTTAGCTCTCATCAGCTAGCCATACCCTTACTGGGAATCGAACCTGGGCTGTGTGACATATCAGGCAGTTGTATTAGCCACTAAGTCACAGGCTCTCCTCCTTCATCAGCTAAGCCAGGGAAATAGGTATGTATTGTGTCACAACGCCTGGTATGCCCAAATATGGGAGGGAACATACTGCTTCCCTTTTCTGTCTTTCGGCATACCCTAGGAGCCAAAATGGCTTTCTGCCTGGATGGCTCCTAGGGTGAGTCGAAAGACAGAAAAGGGAGGCAGTATGCTCCCTCCCATATTTGGGCATACCAGGGGTTGTGACACTATATATATACATATGTGCCAGGAGAATCCTTACCTTTACTATATATAAAGAAACTGGCTCCCACAATACTCTAACCAGAGGGTGCCTTACTTGGTTTTGGCGTATCATATTATACAAACAGAGCCGATATTGTTAAATCATGGCTTAGTGCAGTATGTGAACCAGAGCCCTGCTCTCTTCCCTATAGGACTACCTATCTTTAGCCTCTGCAGCAGGAATGTTTTACATATTGCACCAAGATGTTCTGATGCTATTTTACAGTGGCAGGGAAGTCAGCCGTCTCCAAAGCGGAGTAATAGTATGGAAACTACCCACAGGGTGAGAAATGGGATTTGGATAGTTTCTGCTTCCCTGCACCTACAGCAATAGAAGATTCCATGGAGCCAAGTTGAGTAGACCAAATTCATTTTATATTTACAGATTAACAGAGTTGGAAGGAGCCTTGTAGGTCATCTAGTCAAACCCCACCCCCCGCCCAAGCAGAAGACCCTACACCATTTATGACAATTGGCAATCCAATTTCTTCTTGAAAGCTTCCAGTGAGAGAGCATCCACAACTTCCAAAGGCAACTTCTGTTCCATTGGTTGATTGCTCTCACTGTCTGGAAATTTCTCCTTATTTCCAGGTTGAATCTCTCCTTGGTCAGTTTCCATCCATTCTTCCTTGTCTGGCCTTCGGGTGCTTTGGAAAATAGCTTGACCCCTCCTTTCTGTGGCAGCCCCTCAAGCATTGGAAGACTGCTATCATGTCTCCCCTGGTCCTTCTCTTCACTAGACTAGCCATGTCCAGTTCCTGCAACCGTTCATCGTATGTTTTGGCCTCCAGTCCCCTAATCATCTTGGTTGCTCTTCTCTGCACTCTTTCTAGAGTCTCAACATCTTTTTATAGTGTAGTGACCAAAACTGGGTGCAGTATTCTAGGTGTGGTCTTACTTTATAGAGTGGTATTTGTACCTCACTTGATCTTGATTGTATTCCTCTCTTAATGCTATTTAGGATTGCATGGGCTTTTTTGGCTGCCGCTGCACACTGCTGCCTCATATTTAGCTGGTTGACCACTAAGACTCCAAGATCCCTCTCTCAGTTGCTACTATTAAGCCTGGCTTCACCCAGTCTATATGTGTACTTTTGGTTTTTCTTGCCTAAGTGTAAAGCTTTACTTTTCTCTACATTGAATTTAATTTTGTTAGTTAGGGGCCAGTGTTCAAGTCTGTCAAGACCCATCTGGATCTTGAGCAGTTGTAAAATTCATTTTTTTACTATTGGTTCTGTGGGCGTGGCTTGGTGGGAGTGGGAGAGGAAGGATATTGCAAAATCTCCCTTCCCACCCCACTCTGGGGCCAGCCAGAGGTGGCATTTGCTGGTTCTCTGAACTACTCAAAGTTTCTGCTACTGGTTCTCCAGAACCTGTCAGAACCTGCTGAATTTCAGCCCAATCGTGAGCCTATCTTCTAGGGCAGGGGTGTCCAAACTTGGCAACTTTAAGACTTGTGGACTTCAACTCCCAGAAGTCCACAAGTCTTAAAGTTGCCAAGTTTGGACACCCCTGTTCTAGTGTATTGGCTATTCCTGCCATCTTAGTATTGTCTGCAAATTTGGTAAGTTTCCCTTCTATTCCCTCATCTAAATTGTTTACGAAAATGATAAACCTATAGGAGCTTCTTCATGCCGTGATGATAGAAACCTTAGTCAATGCTACTACAGCTAGTCTTCGACTTAACAACAGTTTGTTTAGTGTCCATTCGAAGTTATAAGAGCACTGAAGAAAGGGACTTATGATCATTTTTCACACTTATGACCGTTGCAGTATCTGCTCTAGAGCTGGCCTGATTGAGGCCATCTTGAGGTTCCAGGGTTGCCCCAATGGAGATGAGGGTTAGGGAGTGGGGAATAATTATAGCTGGGGTTTGGCAGCCAAAATAAAATAGTTTTCCTTATGAACCAAGGACATTCCCACAGGTGGCTGAAGAAAGGAGGAGTGATGTTGCCCAAGCAACCAGGTTGCACCCTGATTGGGCCATGTGACTGATAGCTTGGTTACAGGGGGAAAAACATTTACTTTTAATTAGGTGAAAACCGCAGGAACATTTAGAGTTGGTTTTCACCAGCCTGGGCCAATATGATACATCTAATAAAACTATTCTTTGAGCAATCTACCTGCCTCGGAGTTCTGTTTGCTGTGGGTGTATTACTTGGAACCCTGACAAGCATTACACAACGGGAAGAACACCAGGCAATCTCCCAGCTGTCGTTTCCCACAAAACTCCCCTTTGCTTCGCCACGTTTTAGCGCAATCGAGAGAACGTGTTCGTTGGCAAGGCCACTTCCAGCCAGAATGAAACACCCCTGGTTGGTGGTTGTTCCTATTTGCTTCTAATATCCTGGGGTCGTGTTAAAAGTTCAGCACGTCTCAATCCAATTGCTGGCAGCGAGGATCCCCTCTATAAATCTCCTCCTTGGCAAGGAGTGCCAAGTCAGACCGAAAGCGCCGTCTGCCAAAAAACCCAGGTTCGTTCCATATTTTCAATGCACAAACTCAGTCCCTGTATTGCGGTGAACAGCTTGTGCGGATCCCAAGGTTGCCGCTTATGTTCAGAAATGGCCTTTCTGCACTGCTCAAAGTCATGCCAGCTGCCTTTGGAGAGAGAGAGGGGGGGGGAGGGAGAGAGAGACAGAGAGAGACATAGAGAGACAGAGAGAGACACAGAGAGACAGACAGAAAAAGAGAGAGAGAGACAGAGAAAGACAGAGACAGATAGAAAGAGAGGTAAGAAAGTGACACACACACAGAGAGACAGACACACAGAGAGAAACAGAGATAGGGAGAGAGAGAGACAGAGAGACAGAGAGAGAGGCAGAGAGACAGAGAGAAAAAGAGAGACAGAGACAGACAGAGACAGAGAGACAGAGAGGTGAGAGAGTGACACACACACACACAGACAGACATACACAGAGAAACAGAGATAGGGAGAGAGAGAGAGACAGAGAGAGAGGCAGAGAGACAGAGAGAGAGGCAGAGAGACAGAGAGGTGAGAGAGTGACACACACACACAGAGAGAGACACACACACAGAGAGAGAGACACACACAGAGAGAAACAGAGAGAGGGAGAGAGAGACAGAGAGAGACAGAGAGACAGAGAGAGGCAGAGTGAAACAGAGAGAAAAAGAGAGACAGAGACAGAGAAAGACAGAGACAGACAGAAAGAGAGGTGAGAGAGGGACACATACACAGAGAGACAGACACACAGAGAGAAACAGAGAGTGGGAGAGATAGAGAGATCTCTATAATTTCTATAATTTCCCTTGAAATAACGGCTAATTCTATTTTATCCAGCCAAAGGAAAGCGGGAAACTGAGTGAGGGGAAGAGGTTTATAGAAGGAGACAAATGTAATTGTTTCAGACAGCTGGGGCAGGTTGGCAAATGGTTTGTGAGATGATCCTGCGTGAAAAAGAAAAAAACTGCAAGGGGGAATGAATTCTGCTTGTAGGGCCTGAGGCTTTTGACATCATCTTCCCAGGATAGGAAAAGAGCTGGCTGCAACATGTCCCAGGCCAGAAAAAAATGAGTCCAGCAATCTTCCTGTGAGAGCTAATCCCCCCCCCCCCCATGGATAATGCTGGCCATTAGCTGACCCATAGGAGACACTGAGACACGGTGGCTCAGTGGCTAAGACGCTGAGCTTGTTGATCAGAAAGGTTGGCAGTTCGGCGGTTTGAATCCCTAGCGCCGCATAACGGGGTGAGCTCCTGTTACTTGTCCCAGCTTCTGCCAACCTAGCAGTTCGAAAGCATGTAAAAATGCAAGTAGAAATATAGGAACCACCTTTGGTGGGAAGGTAACAGCGTTCAGTGCGCCTTCGGCGTTTAGTCATGCCGGCCCCATGACCATGGAGACGTCTTCGGACAGTGCTGGCTCTTTGGCTTTGAAGCGAAGATGAGCATCGCCCCCTAGAGTCAGGAACGACTAACACATATGTGTGAGGGGAATTTCTTCCCTCATGTCTGATAAAAATCCAGCTGATTTCTGGGTGAAGAAATGAGTTCCAAGCCTGAGCTGTCAAAAATAATCACATTTTCTCTGTATCTTTGTAAGAGAATCTGGCATCTTGAATGATGCCCAATCCAGATACTTGGACTCATTCGTAGCATAATATTGCTTAACATATGCCTGTCAAGAAGGTGGTCATTGTGCTTTGACCTAATGGAAACTGTTGATGGAAGGGTGGCCCCACAGCAAGTGATTTCTGAAGTCTCGGATATGCTTACATATGGAGTCAAGAATCAAGGCTATCTAACCTTGGTAACTTTAAGAACCAAGGACTTCAACTCCCAGAATTCCCCAGTCAGCTTCAGGAGGCTTCCCTGAAGCCTCCGGAGGGAGAAAAATGGCCCAATGTGCAAACCGGAAGTCTGTTTCTGAACTTCCGGTTTGTGCGTCGGGTTGTTTTTTGCCCTCTGGAGGCTTCAGGAAAGCCTCCGGAGGGAGAAAAACGGCCGAAAATGAAGGCTGAAATCAGCTGGCCAGCGTGCGCATGAATGCTGGAGCTGGCAGGGCAACGCCTCACGTTCCCTGAGAAATGACTCCACATGCCACCTGTGGCACGTGTGCCATAGGTTCGCCATCACGGATATAGTGCTTCCTGCCTGACCAGGGGGCTAGACTAGAAGACCTCCAAGGTCCCTTCCAACAAGGTTATTCTGTTATTCCTTTCCTAGTCTTTCCTTTTAAAAAGGTAATGGTAAATGTTCCCCTCGCACATATGTGCTAGTCGTTCCCAACTCTGGGAGCGGTGCTCATCTGCGTTTCAAAGCCGAAGAGCCAGCGCTGTCTGAAGATGTCTCTGTGGTCATGGGGCCGGCATGACTAAATGCCAAATGCACACAGAACCCTGTTACCTTCCCACCAAAGGTCGTTCCTATTTTTCTACTTGCAATTATACGTGCTTTCGAACTGCTAGGTTGGCAGAAGCTGGGACAAGTAACGGGAGTTCACTCCATTACATGGTGCTAGGGATTTGAACTGCCAAACTGCCGACCTTTCTGATTGACAAGCTCAGCGTCTTAGCCACTGAGCCACCCATTTTTCCTTTTTTACACTTTGTTAATTTTGCACCCTGAAGACAGAATGCAAGCCATATCCACCTCTCCTCTAACATCTGGCACTGCACCACTGGACAATCCTAGCATTTGCAGCTGAAGTAGCTACTTCTCTGCTTGAAGCTGCAAATCTGGCTCTCCTTTCACTGTCTAGAGCTGATGGACAGAAAAGATACAAGAAATAAATTGCAAGGAACATGTATCTAATTCTCAAATATGGTCAGTGTTTTCCTTTTATTTCTAGTTTTGGATTCCAACACTACAGTTTCTGCCCTGCGCATTAACTGGATGCTTTAACTCAGATTGATATGCTTGAGTGTTTAAGTGGCCTTCTGCCATTCTAGAATTCTGGAATATATTCTAGAATATAGTCATGTGTTTTGCTTTCAAAATTCTACACCGTGGAATGAATAAAGAAAGGGGGGAAAGATATCTAATCCCCTGGAAGCTCATACAGTAGTCAATATTTTACTAACAGATACAGTCAGAGTATAGACTCACTGTCTAAGATTCATTTTTATTCCTGGATGATTTGGCCCTCACTGTCTGATCCCCCCCCCCCGTTTATTTATATAATGAAAGTCTCATATACATTTGACTGGGTGTAATCAAGCTTGAAAATTGTTTTAATTGTCTTTTGGTAGCACTCTCTCTCTCTTTCTCTCTCTCTCTCTCTCTCTCTCTCTCTCTCTCTCTCTCTCTCTCTCTCTCTCATCTTTACCTATCTTTCTATTTTTCTAATCTCTCCATCTCTCTTTTTCTATCATCTGTCATATCTCTTAACTCTCTCTCTCTCTCTCTCTCTCAGACACACAATCACTCTTTTTCTAACTTTATCACCCCCCCTCTCTCTATCACCTCAACTTAGCTCTTTATCTTTCTGTCCTCTCTCTCTGTCATTTCTTTCTCTATTCTCTCTATCATCTCTAGCTCTCATGTCTCTCTCTCTCTCACACATGCAAACATTCTCTGTATCTCTATATCTCTGTATCTATCATTTCTCTCTATTTCTGTCTATATCTGTCATACCTGCCATATCTACCTACCTACCTACCTACCTACCTACCTACCTACCTACCTATCATCTATCTATCTATCTATCTATCATCTATCTATCTATCTATCTATCTATCTATCCATCCATCCATCCATCCATCCATCCATCCATCCATCCATCCATCCATCCTCTATCATCTTCAAAATCCTTACTATGCTTTTTCCTTTCTGTAGGGAGAAAAACCCCACGCAAAATCCTGTTCCCTGAAACTGGGAAGTCATGTTCAGGCCTGATTGCTGGGCTGAAGGATTATCAGCCGATGAGTAACCAGAGAAGCTCTCTCTCTCCACTGACCCTTTCGGTAAGTCCCAGCTGTCCCGATGGCTTGATCTCTCCCGGGGGGCCCCATCAGCTGGGATGTCATCATGCCATTTCATCAGGTTCAGTTTACAGCAATGCAGGGCCAGCCCGTGTCTCTGTCCTGCAGCGAGAGTGCAGCAAAGGGCTTCCCTCGCTGAACGACGGGCAGTTTGCCTTGACTTTTCCAGCTGTCCAGCCGCTCCTTTCGGGCATTGCTTATTGGGAAGGCCGGTTTCCATGCTGAAAGGCATTTACAGAGCTGGCGATAGAAGATAAAAATAGGAGCTGAGGGCTGAGCCCCGGGAGAACTTGGCCTGGCACGGAGAGGGAAACAATTCATTTTCAAGTTTTGTTTTTACCTTCCCATTGGCAGGAATTATTTCAGCTCAAAAAGAATTAACAAATGATCTGGCCCTAAACAATTTATCACTTCTATGTGAACAACCAGAAAGGTTCTTTATGAATTATTAAGATTATTATGTTGATTGATTTCGTTCTTTTCAGAATAACATAGTTATAGTGTTGGAAGGGATCTTGAAGGTCTTCTAGTCCAACCACCTGGACCGCAAGTAGGAGACCCTATATTATTCCCGACAAAGCATTGTCCAATCTCTTCTTAAAAGCTTCCAGTGGGGGAGCACCCATAAGTTCTGGAGGCAAGTTGCTCCACTGAATAATTGTTCTCACTGTTAGGAAATGTCTCCTTATTTCTAGGTTGGTTCTCTTCTTGATTAATTTTCATCCATTGCTTCTTCTTTTCCCTTCTGGTGCCGGGGAGAATAGGTTGACCTCAGAGGTGGTATTCAGCTGGTTCTGAATGGTTCTGGCGAACTGGTGGCGGAAATGTTTAGTAGTACGGAGAACCGGCAGGTACCACCTCTGACTGGCCCCACCCCCATCTATTCGCCGCCTCCCGAGTCCCAGCTGATCGGCTGGGTCTTCTCCTGTTGCCCTGCAATGGAGAACGGAGCTGGAAAGCAGGATAGTGGGGTGGGGAAGGAATGGGGATTTTGCAGTATTCTTCCCCCAGGAGTTGGGAGGGAATGGGGATTTTGCAGTATCCTTTCCCTGTCCACCAAGCCACGCCCACCAAGCCACGCCCACAAAAGCAGTTAAAGTAGTTAAAGAAGTAGTTTAAAAAAAAATTAATCCCACCACTGGGATTAAGAGCTGAAAATGGAGGTGATGAGCCTGCCTGTTCTTTGGAGCACTCCTCAAATATTGGAACACTGCTATCATGTCACTCCTAGTCCTTCTTTTTTCTAGACCAGTGGTTCTCAACCTTCCCAATGCCGCGACCCTTTAATACAGTTCCTCATGTTGTGGTGACCCCCAACCATAAAATTGGTGTCTCAGTTCCTAAGACCATCTAAAATATGTGTTTTCCGATGGTCTTAGGCGACCCCTGTGAAAGGGTCGTTCGACCCCCAAAGGGGTCCCGACCCACAGGTTGAGAACCATTGTTCTAGACCAGGGGTGTCCAAACTTGGGAACTTTAAGACTTGTGGACTTCAACTCCCAGAATTCCCCAGCCAGCTGGGGAATTCTGGGAGTTGAAGTCCACAAGTCTTAAAGTTCCCAAGTTTGGACACCCCTGTTCTAGACTAACTAAACCCAAGTTTAAACCCAAGAACGAACCTAGGAGGTCTTCTAGTCCAACACCCTGCTCAAGACTAGACATATCCAATTTCTGCCACTGTTCTTTGTATGTTTTAGCCTCTGATCCTCTAATCCTCTTTGTTGCTCTTCACTGCACTCTTTCCAAAGTCTCAACATCTTTTTTATAATGTGGTGACCAAAACTGGATGCAGTATTCCAAGTGTGGCCTTACTAAGGCTTTATTTTCATCCAACAATCATACCTGGAGGGCCATTGTGAGTGGATGGCTTTTGTTTAAAACAAATATTTTAAATAAGGAGGAGGGAAATATTTAATCCAGTCACAATGGTGGAAAGTAGGGAGATCTAATAAGGTAAATGTTCCCCTTGCACATGTGTGCTAGTCAGTTCTGGCTCTAGGGGGCGGTGCTCATCTCTGTTTCTAAGCCGAAGAACCAGCACTGTCCGAAGACATTTTCAGTGGTCATGTGGCCAGCATGATTAAACGCTGAAAGCGCATGGAACGCTGTTGCCTTCCCACCAAAGGTGGCTCCTATTTTTCTACATGCATTTTTTACATGCTTTCGAACTGCTAGGTTGACAGAAGCTGGGACAAATTACGGGAGCTCACTCCGTTACGCAGCGCTAGGGATTCGAACCGCCGAATGCTGACCTTTCTGATTGACAAGCTCAGTGTCTTAGCCACTGAGGCATCATGACCCTAGGGCAGTGATGGCGAACCTATGGCATGCGTGCCACTGGTGACACGCGGAGCCATTTGTCAGGGCACACGAGGCGCTGCCATGTCAGCTGGCCAGCGTGCATGCGCGCGCTGGTCAGCTGAGTTCACCCTTTTTTAAAGCCATTTTTCACCCTCCCCAGTCTCTAGAGGCTTTATAGGAGCCTGGGGAGGGCAAAAAGAGCCCCCCCGCCCCCCGGAGGCCCTCTGGAGGCTTCATGAGCTTCCCTGAAGCCTCCAGAGCGCTCAAAATGACCCTCCGAGCATACCACTTCCGGTTTGCTCGGAGGATCATTTTGAGCGCTCCGAAGGCTTCAGGGACCGTCCGGAGGCTTCCATGACGCCTCCGGAGGGCGTCCGGGGTGGATGGGGGAGGCTGTTTTCGCCCTCCCCAGGCTCCTATAAAGCCTCTGGAGCCTGGGGAGGGCGAAAAAAGCATGCAAAAATAGGGGGGCGTGCCTTTAGGGCACGCATGTGCACTGGGGGGTCGTGCATTGCATTATGGGTGTGGCACACCTGCACACGACCCCCCTGCGCTCCCCCCACTTATGGCACACGAGCCAAAAAAGGTTCGCCATCGCTGCCCGAGGGTGATCTAATAAATATGTACAATTGAGATAAACAGAAGTAGCAAATCACTGGGTGCAGTCCTTTCAAGGTTAAGTGGCTCATAAAAAAACTGACTTGTCAGAAAGTGTTTTCGATATTATTTTTTAAAAGTAAGAAAACTTCAAGTGCATCATCATTTTTTTTTTTGCAGAGATTTAACTCAGGAAGGCCCATACCATTTTTTTTTCCCTTCGCTGATATATTAGGATGGGTTATTTTGGAAATAACAGAATGGCTCCATTACGGTCATCAATCAAGGACTATCTGTAATTGGAAGAGCCGGTTTGGTATAGTGGTTAAAGCCTCAGGCTAGAAAATGGGAGACCCTGGAGTTGTCGTTCTGCCTTAGGCATCTGGATAACTTTGACCAGTCACATTCTGTCAGCCCTAGGAAGGAAGCAATGACACACAAAAAAAAACCCTCCTCAAAAAACCTCGCCAAGAAAACTGCAGAATCAGATACGATGAGTGAAAGAAGGAAATATTTTTTCTATCAATTGATAATATTAGGGGACTGGAGGCTAAAACATATAAAGAACTGTTGCTGGAACTGGGTATGTCTAGTTAATGAAAAGAAGGACTAGGGCAGAGATGGGTTCCTACCGGTTCGGCCCGGTTCGGCCAAACCGGTAGTTGTATAGCGGTTTGGGTCGCTGGAACTGACACCGACCCAGGCCTGCCATGCCCCTGAACTGGTTCCCCAGTTGCCCCGTCGCCATCTTGTTTTTGAGTTCTGCGCATGTGCAGAACAATTTTAATTGAACTGTGCATTGCGCACGCAGAGTGCATCCCAGCATGAATCACGAGCGAACCGGCAGTAAAGCCGGCCCGAACCCACCCCTGGACTAGGGGAGACATGATAGCAGTGTTCCAATATCTCAGGGGCTGCCACAAAGAAGAGGGAGTTAAACTATTCTCCAAAGCACCTGAGGGCAGGACAAGAAGCAATGGGTGGAAACTAATCAAGGGGAGAAGCAACTTCTCCGAACTGAGGAGAAATTTCCTGACAGAACAATGAATCAGTGGAACAACTTCCCTCCAGAAGTTTGAATGCTCTAACACCGGAAGTTTTAAAGAAGAGGTTGAATAACCATGTGTCTGAAACGGTATAGGGTTTCCTGCCTAAGCAGGGGGTTGGACTAGAAGACCTCCAAGGTCCCTTCAAACTATTCTATTCTATTCTATTCTGTTCTGTTATAATAAATAATAATAATAATAATAAATTTAATTTGTTAGCCGCTCCCTCTCCAAAAGGACTCGGGGCGGCGTACAGTAAAAACCCATACATATATACATATACATACAATACATATACACATACATACAAACACATACACGTACCCGGAGGAGGTAACACTCGTTAAAAGCATACAATAGTAATAATAGAATTAAAATTAACAATTAAAATACCCTCAGTTAAAATTACAAATTTAAAAAGATTGTCAGGAGCAATGGGATAAAACTATGGTTGAGCCAGGCCAGCTAATTGGAAAAGGTGGGTCTTGAGCTTTACACGGAAGGAGCGGAGATCGGAGGTAATCCTGATGTTCTGTTCTGTTCTGTTCTGTTCTGTTCTGTTCTGTTCTATTCTATTCTATTCTATTCTATTCTATTCGAGTTATTGCAATTTTGCTACACAGGATTTTCAGACATAATTTTATTTGATTGCCATTTGATTGCCGTCTGGAAGGATTGGGGCAGTGGTTAAATTGCATTGATCAGTTCATAAAGCTCTCTTGAAGGATTGCAGGTGAAGTACTGCTCAGAGCACAATGCTGCTGGAAAATCCAAGTTGGACCCGATCCAAAGGCTTATGACATTTGGCAGCATCCTGAAACAAGGTGTCAGCTTTGCATTGTGGGAATACAGCAATGATTACACCTCTGTTCCCGGCCTTTCCAGATGCGTGGGAAGATACTTCAGCTTTGCTGGAAACTCCCCTTGATTTACGACACGGACTCCCCTCATCCTTGATTGAAGACCACAATTGATCCCATATTTATGTTACCAAGACATTTTGTTAAGAGAATTTTGTCCTGTTTTACGGCCTTTCTTCCCACAGTTGTTAAGGGAATCATTGCTATTGTTAAGTTAGTAACACGGTTGTTAAGTGAATCTGGCTTCCCCATTGACTTTGCTTGTCAGAAGGGGAATCGTACGGGACGCTGCAGTCATCATAAATATGAGTCAGTAGCCAAGCATCTGAATTTTGGTCAATACAATACAATACAATACAATACAACACAATAGTAGAGTTGGAAGGGACCTTGGAGGTCTTCTAGTCCAACCCCCTGCCTAGGCAGGAAACCCTATACCATTTCAGACAGATGGCTATCCAACATCTTCTTAAAGACTTCCAGTGTTGGGGCATTCACAACTTCTGGAGGCAATTTCTGTTCCACTGATTCATTGTTCTCACTGTCAGGAAATT
Organism: Natrix helvetica; assembly: GCF_964273705.1. Taxonomy (NCBI): domain Eukaryota; kingdom Metazoa; phylum Chordata; class Lepidosauria; order Squamata; family Natricidae; genus Natrix; species Natrix helvetica. The sequence continues at coordinate 168,036,727 of NC_138549.1, forward strand.
TCTCCTCAGTTCTAAGTTGCTTCTCTCCTTGATTAGTTTCCACCCATTGCTTCTTGTTCTACCCTTAGGTGCTTTGGAGAATAGTTTGACTCCCTCTTCTTTGTGGCAACCCCTGAGATATTGGAACACTGCTATCATGTCTCCCCTAGTCCTTCTTTCTCTTAAGCTAAACATACCCAGTTCCTGCAACCGTTCTTCATGTTTTAGTCTCCAGTCCCCTAATCCTCTTTGTTGCTCTTCTCTGCACTCTTTCTAGAGTCTCCACATCTTTTTTACATCGTGGCGACCAGAACTGAATGCAGTATTCCAAGTGTGGCCTTACCAAGGCATTATAAAGTGGTATTAACACTTCACGTGATCTTGATTCTCTCCCTCTGTTGATGCAGTGGTCACATGACCACGAGGATGGTGTAACGGTTGTAAGTATGAAAAATGGTCATTGGTCACTTTTTTCAGGGCAGTCGTAACTAAACAAATGGCTGTAAGTCGAGGATTACTTACAGATACAAACTCTTCGGCAATGAAGAGATTTCTTGGGAATGCACCAAATTGTAGAGGGAACTTACTCATTTACCGATTAACAGAGTTGGAAGGGACCTTGTAGGTCATCTAGTCCAACCCCTCCCATCCAAGCAGGAGACCCTATACCATTTTTGACATATGACAGTTCAATCTCTTCTTGAAAGCTTCCAGTGATGAAGCTCCCACAACTTCCAAAGGCAACTTCTGTTCCATGGGTTGATTGTTCCCGCTGTCGGAAAATTTCCCCTTATTTCCACGTTGAATCTCTCCTTGGCCAGTTTCCATCCATTCTTCCTTGCCTGGCCTTCAGGTGCTTTGGAAAATAGCTTGACCCCTCCTTTCTGTGGCAGCCTTTCAAATACTGGAAGATTGCTATCATGTCTCCCCTGGTCCTTCCCTGCACGTAGACTAACCATGCCCAGTTCCTTCAACTGTCCATCGTATGTTTTACTCTCCAGTGCCCTAATCATCTTGGTTGCTCTTCTCTGCACTCTTTCTAGAATCTCAACATCTTTTTTTTTATAGTGTGGTGACCCAAACTGGCTGCAGTATTCTAGGTGTGGTCTTACTAAGGCTTTATAGAGTGGTATTAGTACCTTACTTGATCTTGATTGTATCCCTCTGTTCATGCAATTTAGGATTGTTTGGCTTTTTTTGGCTGCCATTGCACAGTGCTGGCTCATATTTAGCTGATTGTCCACCTGCAGGGCTGCCCTGAAAACAGTGAAGGAGCAGCCCACGGTACCTCTGCCAGCAAAATGGCTAGGGAGGGCCGCAGGCAAAGGGTTGCAGGAAGCTGGCACAGCCAAAACGGAGCTCAGGAGGGCAGCAAGCAAAAGGTTGCAGGAGGCCAGCAGAGCCGAAAACGGAGCTCGGGAGGGCTGCATGCAAAGGGTTGCAGGAGGCCAGGAGAGCTGAAAATGGAGATGAGGAGCCCGTTTTTGCTGGCACCACAGGCGCCCCCAACACTAGTGACATCGAGCCAAACATGCCCACCCTGGCTATGCTTACCCCAACCCCCCAAGGTCAAAACATAACCCTGATGTGGCCCTCAATGAAATCAAGTTTGACACCCCTGTTCTAGGGACTCTTCAGTCAAAGTAAGAAACAATTTTGTTTCCCAAACAGTGAAGAACTGGCTAAAGATGCTTGCAATGTCCAGTACTTCAGTTGGCAGGACAATTTTTTCTAACGTCTCATTTTGGAAAGGGAAAATAAGAGTCGGGCATTGTTCCTTATTGACTGCACAAGTGTCCAGACATTTAAATAAACCAGCTTGATTTATAGAAACAAATAGGGGCATTTTGTCCTATATATCCAAATTCTCTGCTAATATTTGTGCCTCCCAAAAAGATGAAGCTAATGGCATATTTCATGATCAAAAGGGGAAACCCAAAGTAGATTTCCTATTTAAGAACAAAAGAAGAACATTATTTTAATTAATTAGCTGATTGATTTGTTTGTTTATTTACTACATTGCTATCCTGCCACAATCAATTCGACTTTTGGCAGCTGACAGCTTATATGATGTAAGATAATTTACATTATTCCCCTGTAAGCAGAAAAGTAAAGGCGACAAAAATGTGAGTAAATCTAAACCAAAAAGAATGTGAGGGAAGAAAAATAATCAAAAGAATAAAAGTCAAGAACATTCTCTAGGCATTTGTGAAATTTTTAAAAGACACGTTCAAATTTAAATGAAAAAAGTGATATATATTTTTTGAAGTTATAGTCAATGTGTAAACCCCATAGATGCATGCATAAGCTTCCATCACACAATTTCCTACTGCACAAACTTCATTGGGCCAAGCACAGAAAAGCAGAAGGAAAGAAGGAAGGAAGGGGAAGGGAGGAAGGAAGGAAGGAAGGAAGGAAGGAAGGAAGGAAGGAAGGGGAAGGGAGGAAGGAAACTGAGATAAAAATGTAAGAGAAAATATAGCTAATTCTAGTTTATTAAAACTCCCTTAACTTTCCCTCTCCAGATCTTTCTACCCGTACAAACCACTCTTGTTTTCATACTTTTGATATGCTGCCTTTAGACCTTTATACATCTTTTCTTTATTAATTAAATTTATATGCCACCCATTCCACCAATAAGGTGATGCTGAGCGGCTTGCTTCCCTCTTTGCAAGATCTCATCAACTGTATTCTTCTTGATCTTCTTTTCTCCATTCCTTCCTTCTTATATTCATCTTAATCCCTCAGTTCTCATTCATTCCCTCGATATGTCCAAGCCACCTCTGCATAATTCTTCTTACTTGTCACTTCATTTTGTGTTTAGTCCAAATCCCTGCAGCACCCCTTCATAGAAGAGAATATTTGAACTGTGCCGTCCTTATGCATTGATGATGTTACTTAGTTTGGTAATGAAATTGTCGGAGTATGTTCATGGACTGGAATAGACATGGCAACAGGACAGCCATTGGGGACTATTTGGATAAACATGGTAACAGGTCAGGCACTGGGGACTGTTTGGAAACTGAAACAGTATTTGCTGGAGACAGCTAGGAGTCTGGGCATGTCTTAGTACTATAGCTCTGAGTCTGTGCTGAGAACTAAAACTGGTCTGCTGCTGGAACCGAACTGGACAACTGTTCTCTCCTCTGCCTGTGTTTGCTTGTACTCTCTATCATGTTGGAAGAACCACTCTTGGTATTGTATATGTTACGGTGAAAGACCGAAATCTGGTGAATGTCGACATTCACCGGTGAAAGACCGAATATTTCATTACATCGTTTTACATTCGGACCTTCACCGGTGAATGTCGACATTCACATAGTCGCTTGGTGTATGTCCGAAAATACCCTTATCCTCTCGACACCCTTACCCTAATCCCCTTACCCTAATACCTCGGCTCCTCGCTTCCTTTTAAGCATCTTCTATTCGCGGAGTTTTTTTTTTTAAACCTGCGATCCTTAAGAAGACGCTTAAAAGGAAGCGAGGAGCCGAGGTATTAGGGTAAGGGGATTAGGGTAAGGGTGTCGAGAGGATAAGGGTATTTTCGGACATACACCAAGCGACTATGTGAATGTCGACATTCACCGGTGAAGGTCCGAATGTAAAACGATGTAATGAAATATTTGGTCTTTCACCGGTGAATGTCGACATTCACCAGATTTCGGTCTTTCACCGTAACATATATATGTCTCATGTTGTTCTGATCTAGCCTTCCCAAGAGCATGAAGCAAACTCCTGGTCCCGACAAGAAATCCTTTTATTAATTTACTGTGAATTCTGCTCATTCACATACAGCAAAGTCTTTCATGGGAGGATTTACAGTCACAGACCTTATCTGGTGTAAAGAGCTGCCGATATCTGCAAAACTTGGCAAAGAGTCTTGGAGAGTCACGAGGCAATTAAGTGAACTAATTGTCTCCTGCAAACTTCACTCCCCTTTTGCTCCTCTTTTATTTCCTCTGGGAGGGGCCATTTATCATCCACCTGTTGCCTTACTCCCAAGTCGACCCCTGTTCTTTAGCTGTTCCCTTCGTCTGGCAACTCTGCACATGCGCACACTGGGAACAGGCTCCAGCTGTTCATCTGCCTCACTGATGTCTGACTCTGAAGGCAGCTGATAACTGGCATACGGCTCTGGCCCCCTCTCTGCCTCCAACACAGAGCCCTCATCAGAGCCTTCCCCAGACTCCAGGACTGGCCCAGGTTCCTCCCCAACCTCCTCACTGTCCGAATCTGCTGCCAGCTCCAGTGGCGGGCCACAACACATGTGTTATGCTATACATAAAGAGAAGTTCATGAATCCTGCTGAATCAGTTACCTGTGTGTGCTTTCTGGATGTGATTGCTGCAACAAACTCTGACAGAAATGTCTGTCAGAAAACCACCCAACTCAGAGAGTACCAAGAACCCCTTCATTTTTAATCCTTCTTCTTTCAGTCTTACCTCAGACCTTTTGAAAATATCCCCACTCCCATTTCTCCTGGCCTACACAACTTCCATTTCCCTATATCAAGAGAGCGGAAATACATATTAATCCCCACAATGGAGGAATGGATGAAAAAAACGGATGGAGCCTGCACAGATGGGCAAACTGATTTAATCCCAGAAAAGGATACATACCGTTTGGTTTCTACTTCTTCATTTGTTTCTTCTTCTAGACTTTGTGCTTGAGGCTGTGAAAAAAAGAGAAGATGGATTTTGGGATTTGCTGATGAGATAAGTCTGTTGATACAGAAATGGCTGGTCTACTAAGGACGTAAAATCAAAACACTGAGGCTCTAACTTATTATCTTTATGCTACTGCACTGAAAAAAGAAAGTAAATGGTTTTCCTTCTGCTTTGCTTTACCCCCATACCCCTCCCATCTTTATTTTAATTGGCATTTTATATTATGAAATTTAATAACATATAGTCTTCTGGTCGCTTAATGACTGTTCAAATTATAGACCTGCTTATGATCTGGTTCTAAAGTTATGGGTTTATATCATTTCTTTCTTCCCTTCGCTTCCCTTCACTTCCCTTCATTTTCTCTTCCCCTTCCTTCCTTCCTTTCTATCTTCCTCCCTCCCTCCCTCCCTATCTTCCTCCCTTCCTCCCTTCCTCCCTTCCTCCCTTCCTCCCTTTCTCCCTCCCTCCCTCCTTCCTTCCTCCCTCCCTCCTTCCTTCCTTCCTTCCTTCCTATCTTCCTTCCTATCTTCCTTCCTATCTTCCTTCCTTCCTATCTTCTTTCCTCCCTCCCACACACCCTCCCTCCCTCCTCCCTTCCGTCCTCCCTTCCTATCTTCCTTCCTTCCTTCCTTCCTTCCTTCCTTCCTTCCTTCCTTCCTTCCTCCTACCCATCCCCCCTCCCTCGCTCTCTCCTTCCTTCCTTCCTTTCTAATTTTGGGTGAACCAATGAACAAAAATGTCCAAAAATAAAATACAACATGTCATCTAAAAATGGCTATAAGAAATAATCAGCCATCAGGGATGGCTCAAGATGGTAGCTACAATGGTGCAATTCAACCATTACAGCTCCCTCTTCTTCAGAATAGAATAGACCTGGAGGTCTTCTCCTGCTCAAGCAGGAGACCCAATACCACCTCAGACAAGTGACTGTCCAGTCTCTTTAAAACCTCCAGTGATGAAGCACCCACACCTTCTGGAAGCAACTTCTGTTCCACAGGTTGATTGTCCTCAGTGTTTGGAAGTTTCTCCTTAATTCCAGGTTGCTTCTCTCCTTGATTAGTTCCCATCCCTTGTTTCTTGTCCTGCCTTCAGGTGCTTTGGGAAACAACTGAAACGGCAGCCCCTCAAATACTGGAATACTGCTATCATGGCACGCCCTTCCAAATGTGGCAGTCACCGCGATGCACCCACCAGCCCAACCATCTCTACAGAACCGAATGGCCCTGAAGACAGCTTGAAAGTCCCTTATTTCCCATCTGCATACATCTACAAAGCTTCTCCGTATTTCCACACATTCGGTATTAATTTCACCTTTTTTATCTTCTGCTCCAGGTAAAAATGGCGCCAGAGCTGTATCTCTGTTGGGTGAATTGTCTGCACACCTGGAATATTATCTCTTGCCCTTTCTGTTATTTTTCTTCCCTCCGTTATTTGTTCTCCCCTGCTTTCCTTGTCTTCTTTGCACCGGGAGAATGTGAAAAACCGGAGCAAAGCGTGACTTGGCAGGCCCGTTTTATGTCTTTATCTCCCAACGCCGATGAATTTGGAATGCTAAATTAATTTCGGTGGCAAAATAGATATATTTAAGTCTCGCCTGCTGTGCGAGTTACATTAATTCCAGTCCGTGGGGTTTCTCTCCCTCTCTCTCTCCCCCACTGTTTATTATTTTTTCAGGCCCAGGTTCTCAGCCATCTTTCACATTATGAAATGGCAACAGGTGTTACAGAGTTCAGCAAATACAGGTACTCCTTCACTTATGATCTGTCATTTAGCCACCATTCGAAACTCCTTGATTAGTTTGTTTGTGTGTGTGTGTGTGTGTGTGTGTGTAATGTCCCGCAGTTATCTACACATTAATAATGATCAAGTACTAATAATATTTCCTTATACATTTTAGTGACCTTTCCTTACATAATTGGTGTTTTCTTTCATACTTTTTGATTTCTAATTTCTGTTTCTGTTAGTTAGCAATTGATAAAACAAATCCCACATGAAAAAGTATTCGAAGCCTTCTTGATTTTAATTGTTAATTTATTCATTCCTGCACATTCTAATATTTATTCATTTTCATATCTTTGTTTTTCCACTGTTGTGCAAACACAATTCCAGCAGCTGTTAACATGTGTAAAATTAAATATGTATTGTATTCCCTTTGAAATGCCCAACCAAATATTACTGGTTTTAAATCCATATCTTGCTTTACCATTGCTTCTAACCATGACACCACTAACTCTTGAATAACTACTTGGTCTGTCCTAAGTACTGAACCTAATTCATATATTCCTGTTTTTTGAACTGAGGAATAAATTTCAGAAAAAGAAATCTGTATTGCACTGTGAATCTACCTATGACATTCATTCTTGATCTAACTTCTTAGATGAAAAACTATATCCTTCCTGTTTGTTGGGGGACATCCTTCCTGAAAAGACTGTACATTGTTGGGTGAAAACAGAGGTCCCTTCTGTTACCTGTAGTGTAGTCCTCAGCTTACAACCACAATCGAGTCCAATATTGTTTTATTTCTTCTGCAGTTAGTATTATTTAACAGGATGAAGAGGCAACAGAGTATGACTGCTAGGACAGTCATCTTTCCTACGTAAGTAGCTGTTTTATTGCTTTGTGTGCTGGTTTCATCCTTAATATAGTAGTGCAAGCAATTAAAGTCTTCCTTTCTGTATCTCTTTGTGCAGGCCATTCATTGGAACAAGGTGGTAAGGTGGTGGTGCAGAAGACGCAAAAAAGGAGAGCAATTTTCCTTTTCTATTATTTTGTGTGCTGGTTTCATCCTAATGCAGTGCATGCAATGAAAGAGTTCATTTCTGTGTCTCTTCTTTGTGCAGGCCATTCATTGGAATCAGTGATATTGAAGACTGGCAAGGACAGTCATCTTCCTTCTGTAAGTAGCTCTTTTATTGTTTTGTGTACTTGTTTTAATCTTATTTAAGTAGTAAGTACACAAAATAATAAATTTCCTTTTTTATATCTTTTTGTAGATCATCCATTGGGGCAAAGAATTGAGTGACATCGCCTTGGCCATTCCCATCTGGTCACATGACTGCCAAGCCACTCCCACCCAATCACATGGCTGGCAAGCCACTCCCACAAAGCAGGCCACACCTACAGAAGAGGTTCCAAAATTTTTTGAAACCCACCACTGGTGCCGACCCCCATAATTTAATGCCCCCCCATGCTGTGCCCCCTGCGCACACACACTTAACCCCCCAACTACCCACACATGTGTGCATGACTTTCTTGGAGCCTGGGGAGGGTGAAAACTGCCTCCCCGCCCCCCAGAGGCTAGAAACAGCCTGTTTTCTGACTTCCAGTGGGCCTGGTAGGTCCGTTTCTCGCCCTCCTCTGGCTCCAGAGGCTTTCTAGGAGCCTGGAGTGAGCAAAAACAGCCAAACGCGCAAACTGGAAGTTCAGGAATGGACTTCCGGGTTGCCCGTTGGGCTGTTTTTCTCCTTCTGGAGGCTTCAGGAGGCTTCCCTGAAGCCTCCAGAGGGTGAATAATGGCCAAAAATCAAGCCCAAAATTCAGCTGGCCAGCGTGTGCATGCATGCTGGAGCTGACAGGGCAACGCCTTGCATGCCCTCAGAAATGGCTCCGTGTGCCATCCGTGGCACACATGTCATAGGTCCACCATCACAGTTCTAGAGTCTCAACTTGTTGACAATCAGTACATCTTGCCTTATGGTTGCACCCTGGATGGATTAAGTACAATGCACTTAATGTAGTCAGTTAAAGATCTGGCAGTCTTTTGGCACAGAGATCAAAGGATGGTCAGTTTTTACCTTTTTTTATTCGTGTTTGCATTTTTTGTTTTGCTTTAATTGGTGACTGGTGGGTGACTTGACTAACTTGGTCTAGTTCAGCGATGGCGAACCTTTTTTGGCTCGCGTGCCACAAGTGGGGGGAGCGCAGGGGGGGGCGTGTGCGGGCATGCTGCACCCATAATGCAACGCGCGACCCCCCAGTGTGCATGCACGCACAACGCGCGACCCCCCCATTTTTACATGCTTTTTTCGCCCTCCCCAGGCTCCAGAGGCTTTATAGGAGCCTGGGGAGGGCGAAAAGAGTCTTCCCCCACCGGAGGCCCTCCGGAGGCTTCAGGGACCATCCAGAGGCTTCCCTGACGTCTTCGGAGCGCTTAAAACCACCCTCCGAGCAAACTGGAAGTTTGCTCGGAGGGTCGTTTTCAGCGCTCCGAAGGCATCAGGGAAGCCTCGGACGGTCCCTAAAGCCTTCGGAACGCTTAAAACAACCATCCGAACAACCCGGAAGTCACTTCCGGTTTGCTCGGAGGGTGGTTTTAAGCGTTCCGAAGGCTTCAGGGACGGTCCCTGAAGCCTCCGGGGGGGGGGGGGAGGCTCTTTTCGCCCTCCCCAGGCTCCCATAAAGCCTCTGGAGCCTGGGGAAGGCGAAAAATAGCTTTTAAAAAGGTGAACTCAGCTGGCCAGCGCGCGCATGCACGCTGGCCAGCTGACAGGGCAGCGCCTCGCGTGCCCTGACAAATGGCTCCGCGTGCCGCTTGTGGCACGCGTGCCATAGGTTCGCCATCACTGGTCTAGTTCATTGGGTTAATACATAGTTCAGTCAGGTAGCTCTCGACTTTCGACAATTGAGCCCAACATTTTTGTTGCTAAGCGAGACCGTTCTTAAGTGAGTTTTGCCCCATTTTACAACCTTTCTTGCCACAGTTATTAAGTGGAACATGGCAGTTGTTAAGTTAGCATAATATGGCTGTTAGGTGACTCTGGCTTCCCCATTGACTTTGCTTATACTTATAGTTAAACTTTGGATTGTGGGTACCGCCTGGTTTGTCTGTTGGAACTTTTGTAGGAAGTTGGCACCCAGCCCTTTCCTACAAAAATGAGATATTTGAGGAAATATTAAAAGGGCAGAATATTTTCCCTAAAAGGGAGGCAGAAACTCACCCCCCCCCCACCCTTGGTCAATAGGCCATTAAGGCCTGGGTCAATCTATTCTACATAACAACGATCTACCTCCTTCAGGCAGAGCTATAATAGGAATCCCAAAGCCACTTCATTACATCATCACCCAGCAAGAGTCAACCAAACCTGGGACTCAAAGCACAACCTACAAAGTTATCCCTGCATGGCCCCATGGGAGTCTGACAACCAATCAGAATAAAAACTCAAATTCAAAGCCCAACAGAGAGTATAAATCTCTCTCTCTCACCCAAGCAGCCATAAGAGGGAGCCAGAATGGTTGTTAGCTCTCTCTGTTTGTTAGAAGCTGGTCGGTGTATAGTGAGGTATTGTTGGTTTGCTACTGTTAGCTATATTTTGTGTGCTAGACTGACTATTTAGACAACTGAATTACTGAACCGTGTATGACGTGGACTGTTAACCGGACTCTGAATACCTCTATATTTCTACATAGTAAACTAATATATTTTATACTATTCAGTGTCTCTGTATGCTGGTTTGTGCGTATTATTCCATATCACTCTCACTGCGCTTCTCTGCATACTCGCTCTCCTAACGGGGAGCTTACTTACTTAACACTGTCTACCATTAAAAACCATCTTCCAAAGCCGTCTCCACATTTCCAGTGTCTTTCTTCCCACTTGGAACTGAACCCAGGTGGACATTTCTTCCAACAGCTCCCTTGGTTCGTTTAATTATAAAAGAAAGTTCAGTGAGGACCTGGCATGTCCCAAAGCAAAGCAGGAGCTTCTAGCATTGTCTTCAATTCCACGATTGCCTCGGAGAACCACCTAGGCTGCGCGGACCTCCTTAAAGAGGTAAAAATCATTGATGGCTCCAGTCCAAATCTTGCTTTTGGGACTTGGAAGTCTGCCTGCCTCTTCAGCAAATAAAACAAAATAAGGCAGTTTATGCATTTGTTTAGAACTGGGCAGTTCCAAAAATTGTGACTCAGCGTAGGGTACAAAAAGGATCTGCAACAAACAGAAATTAGAAAAAAGGAGAGACGAAAAAGAGGAAATGAATATGGAGAGAATTTGATGATGAAGATGTCAGTTGCTATTGCAATTGTATGGATCTATAGTTGTATTATTAATAGTAATGTGATGAATAAAGGCAAAAGGTTCCCCTCGCACACCTGTGCTAGTCGTTCCTGATTCTAGGGGGCAGGGCTCGTCTCCGTCTAAAGATAAGACAAGAAACTATGGATGGAAACTGATCAAACAAAGAACTCATTTAGAACTAAAGAGAAATTTCCTAGTAGAACAATTAACTGGTGGAATGACTTGCCTTCCGAAGTTGTAGGTACTACATCACTGGAGGTGTTTAAGAAGAGATTGGACAGCCACTTGTCTGAAATGGTGTAGGGTTTCCTGCCTGAGCAGGGGGTTGGACTAGAAGACCTCCAAGGTCCCTTCAAACTGTAGGTTGCTGAATATAGCTCTGGATTGGTGACAGGAAGGGCATCTGGCCATTAAATACTCGGCTTCATTCAGTTGCACAGACTCCATCCTGCAAGGGATTATGGGGTGGTTAAAAGGTGATAATGATGAGTGATTCACTTAACAATTATGGCAAGAAAAGTCGTAAAAATGGGGGGGGACTCACTTAACAACTGTCTTGCTCAGCAATGAAAAATTTGGGTTCAATTGTGGTTATAAGCCAAGGACTACCTGTATGGGTAAATTTAGGTGTGGCCCACATAGCTCTCTTTCCAGTTTCCAGAGGTGGCATAAAAGCAGCATTCCAATATTTGAGGGGCTGCCACAAAGAAGAGGAGGTCAACCTATTTCCCAAAGATAAGGCAAGAAACAAGGGATTGAAATGAATCAAACGGAGGAGCAAATCTAAAGAGAAAGTTCCTAATAGTGAGAACAATTAGCTAGTGGAATGACTTGTCTTCCAAAGTTGTAAATACTACATCACTTGGAGGTTTTTAGGAAGAGATTACAGTGCCATTCAGAACCGGTTTAGGGCAGTGATGGTGAAACTTTTTGTAAAGGCGTGCCAAAATTGTGTCCACAAACACAATTCAATGTGCCGCACCCACCTACATATGTGCGTGCGACCCTCCCCTTGTGCATGCGTCCATGCAGGGGGGAGTTTTCGCCCTCCCCTAGGCTCTGGAACCTTTCCTGAAGCTTGGGAAGGTGAAAATTGGCCTTTCCTGCTCCCCCACCCCCCCGGGAGGCCCTCTAGAAGCCGGAAACAGATTGTTTCCGAACTTCCAGTTGGCCCCTTTGCCCTGTTTTTCACCCTTCCCAGGCTACGGAGGCTTTCCTGGAGCCAGGGGAGGGTGAGAATGGCCTCTGCTGGCCCTCTGGGAGGCTGAAAATCAGCTGGCTGGTGCGTGCATGCGTGCCAGAGCTGACAACACACATGCCAGCAAATATGGCTCCACAGCAGTGATGGGTTTCAATTTTTTTTAGAACCTCTTCGGTAAGTGTGGCCGGCTTTGTGGGAGTGGCTTGCTGGTTGTGACCAGGTGGGAGTGGTTTGCCAGCCATGTGACTGGGTGGGAGTGGCTTGCCAGCCATGTGACTGGGTGGGAGTGGTTTGCCAGCCATGTGACTGGGTGGGTGTGGCCAACTTGTAAAATGTGGTGAAACTCACTTAACAACACTCTTGCTTAGCAACCAAAATGTTGGCTCAGAAACTCTGGCATTTGAAGCACGCAAGCCTTAAACCTGTCAAGTTACAAGACCCTTGCACCCCTAACCCTTTAGAAAAAAAAACCCCAGGGGTGTTCAAACTTGACAGCTTTAAGACTTGTGGACTTCAACTCCCAGAATTCCTCCTCTCGCTCTTCATCTTGATGATGTGCGGACGGGCAGAGGGAGGGAGCTGGAACCGGTTCTAAACGGCACGGTAGATTTGGGGAACCTCTTCTATAGAAGAGCTTAGAACTGGCAGGAACCCACCCCTGCTCTGTATGCCACTTGTGGCACGTGTGCCATAGGTTCACCATCACCGGTTTAGGGTTTCCTGCCTGAGCAGGGGGTTGGACTAGAAGACCTCCAAGGTGCCTTCTAACTCTGTTATTCTACTCTGTTAAAACATCCTCACGGTGGTCCAAAATGTGGCAGCCCTGGCCCTTTTTACAGCTATCTGAGACCCCTAAAAAGGGGGTGTCACTTTGATGAAGTAGGGGTGACCAGCATTTTGACCCCCAACCCACAGATACTCTTTTAGGTGCTGTCCAAACATGCTCGTTTCTGCCCTGGGTAAAGACAACCTTAAATCATCCTGAGCTGTACCAGAATTAAAGCAATATTTCCCCCCTTCTCTTGACGCTGTGCAAGGACAGCCTCAAGGTGTGAAAATTATTTAGATCTTGTCACCCATCATTTTGGATCTAAGTCACTGCGAAGACAAGCCACGGGAGATGTAGATGGATCAGCAACAGGTGCCGCGGTTCTCACAACTGTGTGGTTTTCTCTCTGCTCAAGGATGGGTGGGGAGTAGAAAATGGGTGGGGAGTAAAAGCCAAAAAAGCAAGGGTGAAATCCAGCAGGTTCTGACAGGTTCTGGAGAACCGGAAGCGGACGTTTTGAGTAGTTCAGAGAACCGGCAAATGCCACTTCTGGTTGTCCCCAGAGTGGGATGGGAATGGAGATTTTGCAGTATCCTTCCCCCGCCATGCCCACCACGCCACACCCACGGAACTGGTAGTAAAAAAAAAATTTGAATTTAACCACTGCAAAAAAGCTAATATAATCCTGGGTTGTATAAACAGAGGCATAGAATCAAGATCACATGAAGTATTAGTACCGCTTTACAAAACCCTAGTAAGACCACATCTGGAAGAATGCAACCAGTTTTGGTCACCATACTACTTAGAAGATGTTGAGACTTTGGAAAAAGTTAAGAGAAGAGCAACTAAGACGATTAGACCTGAAAAAATGAAACTGGTTCGGGCGAGCCAGTATTATTACGACGATCAGCTGGGACACGTGATTTATATTAGTAAGAAAGCAGGATTTCCTGAACGGAGGTGGGTTTCACCAGGGACGTGCGGTCAGGGGAGGCAGGGGAGGCAGAGCCTCACCGCTCTGATCATGAAAAGAACAAAAAAGGAAAAGGCACACGTGGTCCGATTCCCCGCCTTCCTGAGTCAACACGAAGGGGACCGCGGAGCGTGTTCCACCGGCTCGCGCTCCGCGGTCCCCTTTATGTTGACTCAGGAAGGCGGGGAATGGGACCACGTGTGTAGGAGGAGCGCGCTCCGCCGTCCCCTTCATGTTGACTCAGGAAGGCGGGGAATGGGACCATGTGTGCAGGAGGAGTGCGCTCTGCAGTCCCGTGGCTCATGCTCTGCGGTCCTCTTCATGTTGACTCAGGAAGGCGGGGAATGGGACCACATGTGCAGGAGGCTTAGGCTGCCTCAGCCTCCTACACCCGTGGTCCCATTCCCCGCCTTCCTGATGACATCACTAGCCTCACCAGCCATAAACCTCACCGCACGTCACTGGGTTTCACATATTCTTGCCATTGGTTCGCCCCATGCGGGCATCCTTGCTTCAGGTATGTGCCTTCCATTCATGCAACTGGCCTTCTGTGCATGTGCTTTGCTCGCAGGCACACCTTCCACGCATGCGCCCGGTCTCAAAAACGCGGCTAAATAGGACGGCGATATTCCAGGGCAGGGTTTGGTGGTGGTGGCCAGTGCTGCTACTGGTTCGCCCGACTCAGTCTGAACCAGCTGAATACCACTTTTGCATCTGATGCAGATCGTAACATCTGCAACATTTGTATGTCTGCCTTGTTCCTTTTTCCTGGAATTCATTTTCCTTCTCATCCAAGAAGCTTCTTCCGTTCTGAAAAAGCTTCTTGGATGAGGAGCGAAACGTCTTCAAGGAAAAACAAAGGAACTTCAGTTGCCTCTTGAAAAAAGCACCTTTGGGACCAACTATGGCCTGGATGACTGAGAATCTCCATAGAGAGTCTGTCGTTGAAAGGAATGTGTTTGCACGACACAAACACATGCCATGCACCCCATGAACAGTTATGGCGAGATGAGTCTAAGCAGTAACAAAAACTAAGGGATACCATTAGGCTCTGTGCTTCCAACATGAACATGCTTTTTTTAAAAAAAAAAAATTCTGTAGGGTCAAAATAGAAATGCAAAAATATTTCTTGTAGGTTGATTCCAACAGACATTTCAAATGGATTTGGCAACTAGTTTTCAAATGAAAGCAACGGTGAAACATTAATGAATTACTACGGATGCATTTTAATCCTTTTTTTTTGTTCAAGCTATTTTTATGAGCAGCTTCATAGCATTTAATTCATTTCTAATTAACAGCTTGGTTTTCTGACGTCTTTGTAACGTTAGTATATATATTCACCAGGGAACTTCTTATTGCAATGAAATCAGTGATTCTCACTGTCCTCCTGCAGCAAGTAAATAGTATATATAATATTTGTACAGAAAATACATTTTATAAGCAGCAAGTTTTCTACATTTTCTACATTTTTAGTGGTACAGGTAATCCTCGACTTACAATCACAATTGAGCCCAAAATTCGTGTTTCTAAGTGAAACATTTGTTAAGTAAATTTTGCCCCATTTTACAACTTTTCAGGGGACGTGGTGGCTCAGTGGCTGTGGAGTTTGTCGATCAGAAAGGTCAGCAGTTCTGTGGTTTGAATCCCTAGCGCCGCGTAGCAGAGTGAGCTCCCATTATTTGTCCCAAATTCTGCCAACCTAGCAGATGTTCCGAGTAGCGTAGTTTTTTGCAGTTCCGCTGATGTTATTGCAGGAAGCTGCAATTTGTGGATGTATCTTGTAAAATTCTTGGACATGGTGCCAAGTGTCCCGATGACAATGGGTATCATTGTTACATGCTTCATCCATAGCCATGTAGTTTCGATGGCCAGGTCGCGATATTTTGTGATTTTTTCCAGTTCTTTTTCTTCGACTCTGGCATCTCCAGGAACAGCGATATCGATAAACTGTACACTTCGGCCCTCTACAACTGTGATATCTGGCGTGTTATGCTCCAAATGACGATCCGTTTGTATTCGAAAGTCCCACAAGATCTTCACCTTCTCATTTTCGATAACTTTTTCCACTTTATGTTCCCATGATTTTCTGGATACAGGTAAATCATATTTTTTACATAATGACCGGTGGATTAATTTAACAACTCGGTCGTGTCTAGCTTTGTAATCAGCATTCACATATTAAATGTGAAACAGTTTTGACTTTGTTATTGCAAAGTCGGCAGTTTGGGTTGTCAGTGGATGTTTGTATCTTCGCTTTCATGGCATTAGTTTGTAGTGCTTGTTCTTGAGCAGCCAGTATTAAACCTTCCATTTCTTTCTTGATAGTTCCCATCTTAAGCCATGTCCATGTCAAGTTGTCATCACATTTTCCTTCAATGTTTTTCAAGTGCTGTTCATGCAAAGCTTTGGTTTTCCATCTATTTAATCTGTTATCCAGATTATTATCATTATTATTGTTGTTGTTGTTGTTGTTGTTGTTGTTATTATTATTATTATTATTATTATTATTATTATTATTATTATTATTGCGTGGTTAATCTTTGGTGAGATTCACGGGGTGACTGACAATAGTTTGAGGAGCGCCCCGTGTTCAGCAAAGCAAGCCTGGGGAGGTACTTTGTGGGCAGCCAGTCCTAGCCGCTTGCGCCTGGCGCTGCGGCTGAAGTGAACCCCCAAAGCCCCTGCCGCCACTAGAATAACTGCTGCTGCTGCCTCCTCCTCCTCCTCCTCCTCCTCCTCCTCCTCCTCCTCCTCCTCCTCCTCCTCCTCCTCCTCCTCCTCCTCCTCCAACAGCACCATCACATTTGCTGCCCGGCGCTGCGGCTGAGTTGAAGCCACCAAAGCTCCCGCTGGTGCCCCTGCCCATGGCAGAGGCGCCTCCCCCTCCACTCGGAGCACCTGAGTTGGGCCCCGCGCTACCCCTGCCCCCTCCTCCTCCACCGTGCTTTTGAGGAGCCATGAGGCTGCGGGAGCCAGTAGGAAGGCGGCGGAGGGGGCGGGAGCAGGAAAAAAATGCCTCATGGCTTCTCAAAAGCACGGCGGAGGAGGAGGAGGCAGGGGTAACGTGGGGCCCAGCTCAGGTGCTCCGAGCGGAGGGGTCGGCGCTGCCGCCGCTGCCATGGGTGAAGGTGCCAGTGGGAGGAATTCTGGGAGTTGAAGTCCACAAGTCTTAAAGCTGTCAGGTTTGAAGACCCCTGGAGTTTTTTTCCCTAAAGGGTTAGGGGTGCAAGGATATAGACCAAATTTTTAATCAAGAGCCCCCCCCTTGTTAAAATCTGGTCACCTTAATTATAGCGGTAGCTCAGTGGCTAAGACGCTGACCAGAAAGGTTGGCAGTTTGGCTCCCGTTATTTGTCCCAGCTTCTGCCAACCTAGCAGTTTGAAAGCATGTAAAAATGCAAGTAGAAAAATAGAGATCACCTTTGGTGGGAAGATAGCTACGTTCTGTGTGCCTTCAACGTTTATTCATGCAGGCCACATGACCACAGGGACATTTTTGGACAGCACTGGCTCTTCGGTTTTGAAACGGAGATGAGCGCTGCTCCCTGGAGTCAGGATCGACTAGCACACATGTGCAAGGGGAACCTTTTCCTTTATCTTTAGAAAACCACCAGGAAATTCTAATTGAAGACAATCTAGATTAACACTTTCCATGTTGTTTCCAACAATACATTTGTGTCTGTTCTTCAAAAGGAGTTGCCTTTACTTTAATATGCATGAGTTTTTGGCCTATTTTCTCTAACATACATCTTTCTGTAGAAATTTTCCGTATTTGCATAATGCATAATTCTCAAAATATAATTATGCTTTGATTGCATCTTGATAGGGAGCGTGCAAACTAAGAAAAGCCACGGGTGTCAAATTCTCACTGAATGTTACATCTAGTCAAAGCAATGTTTCTCCATTTTGGCAACTTTAGGATGTGTGTACTTCAATTCCCAGAATTCCCTAGTCAGCATGCGGGATTTTGAGAGTTCCACCTTGACAACTGACTGGAGAATTCTGGGAAATGAAGTCCACACATCTTAACATTCTCACAGTTAAGACAAACTGACTGTCACTAAATAAATGATTACCGTATGTTTCGGAGTATAAGACACAACTTTTCCCCTCAAAATCTGGGTGTGTCTTATACACTGGGTGTGTTGAATGCAGCATTTTGTTGCCTCCTGAAACGCTGCCCCCTTCACCAAAATAGTCGTGCATAGCCTTTAGGAGGCTTTCAGAATGCTCCTGGGGCAGGGGAGGGAATTTTGCCCCTCCCCTGCCAGTCCCCAGGAACACTCTAGAAGTCTCCTAAAGGCTAGTCATGCCTTTTTTTTGACAAAAAACGGGCCAGTTTTTGCAAAAAAGGGGCCAATTTTTGCTTGTTTTTGCCCCCCCCAGCCCCCAGGAGCACTCTACAAGCCTCTTAAAGGCTATTCATACCGGTTTTTTTAAAGGGGTCCATTTTCATGAAAAATGGGCCCGTTTTCATGAAAAATGGGCCGTTTTTGGGAGGTCTGCAGAGTGCAAAAACCTTTCTTTAAATTTGCCTCTTCAAAATCTTGGTGCGTCTTATACTCCGGTGCGTCTTATACTCCGAAAAATATGGTATTCCCTCAGTTTCAATGAGAAATACAACTACAGAGACAGAGGTTCGAGGCAAAACTAAAATGTTTTCCCCAAAGCCTTCAACTAGTGTTCCTGGTATATTGGAAATTAAAGTAAAAATAAATTCTTTCCCATCTCTACCACCATCTCCGACTTGTTCATTTCTCTGATATTCCTGCTTTGTTAGAGTAGAGAACTTTTTTTTTCTCCTGAAAATAATACTCGCTATACTAATAACATTATTTTCCTTGGTATAATTTGGGGAGTGGCTTGACATATAATTAATTTGACTTTTCGTTAATCTGAATATCACTTTATAAGGAGTTTTTGACAGGGGTGGGATCCTACTGGTTTAACAACCGGTTCGTTGAGAGAGCGCGATCTCACACCTGTCAGAGGAAGGTGGAGTGATACTACCTGGCTGTCAGTCTGCACCGTGATTGGACCATGTGACTGATTGTTTTGAGAAAGTTGAAAACGTTTACTTTTAATTAGGTGAAAACCGCGGGAGACTTCAGAGTCGGTTTTCACCGGATATGTGCCAATATGATATTTCCAATAAAGTCATCCTTTGAGGAATCTACACGCCTCGCTTTTGCTTGCTATGGATCAATTACTTGGAATCCTAACAGTTGACTAATATTGTAAAAGGTGGTAAAATAGGAGGGCTCCTCCTAAAATAATAGATTTAATGAAGAAGAAAAAGCCAGCAGATTGATTGAGATCAAAAGCTCCTGGTGAGATGTTCCATGTTCGTATTATTAGTAACCGTTCAGACAGCAAAGGATTCTGTTTGTGCCCGGCCTGCTGATAAACAGCCAGGAAGAAGCTTATAAAACTGGGCATAGTTTTTCTTCTTCTGTCACTGCTGGGGAAATCTTATCTTAGCCATTTTCTGGGATAAAGCATTTAGCCTTTTGTCACTAAACCTTTCACAAAAGGAAAGCAAGAATGGATTTTATTATGCACGGAGAGATGGGGTGGAGGGAGGGCTGGTTGAATTCCTGGGGAGGAAAGATGCAAATGAAAAGTGTCTTGCATTGAGAAAGGTGGGGAAAGCCTTCCTTGAAACATTGATAAGGACTAAATGGAGGCTAAAACATATGAAGAATGGTTGCAGGGACTGGGTATGTCTAGTTTGATGAAAAGAAGGACTAGAGGAGACATGATAGCAGCGTTCCAATATCTCAGGGGCTGCCACAAAGAAGAGGGAGTCAAGCTATTCTCCAAGGCACCTGAGGGTAGAACAAGAAGCAATGGATGGAAACTAATCAAGGAGAGAAGCAACCTAGAACTAAGGAGAAATTTCCTAACGGTTAGAACAATGAATCAATGGAACAACTTGCCTCCAGAAGTTGTGAATGCTCCAACACTGGAAGTTTTTAAGAAGATGTTGGATAACCATTTGTCTGAAGAAGTGTCCCTTCCAACTCTGCTATTCTATTCTATTCTATTCTATTCTATTCTATTCTATTCTATTCTATTCTATTCCATTCCATTCCATTCCATTCTATTCTATTCTATTCTATGAACTTAATAGGCCACAAAAGAAATTATCTCAGCATCGGTTAAAGATGTCACAATTCTGCTTCGGCACAGAGGAAGAAACAAGATAAAGCTAGTCCTTAACTTACAACAGTTCATTTAGTGACCGTTTGAAGTTACAACGGCACTGAAAAAAGTGACCTTTGACCGTTTTCACACTTGTGACTGATGCAATATCCCCATGGTCACCTGACCAAAATACTGATGTTTGGCTCATATTTATGACAGTTGCAGTATCCTGGGGGTCGTGTGTTCCTCTTTTGTGACCGTCTCACAAGTAAATTCAATGAGGAAGCCGGATTCACTTCATGACCCTGTTACTATCTTAGCAACTGCAGTGATTCACTTAGCAATGGTGGCAGGAAAGGTCGTAAAATGGAGCAAAACTCACTTAACAGCTCTCTCGCTTAACAATTTGGGATAAACTTTGGTCATAAGTCGAGGACTACCTTTACCGTATTTCCAGTGAATATGTTGGCTCTGATGCTTATATACTTTGGAAGTGGCACTTGAAATTAAAATATTTTATGCATCATTTTTTAGACCGAGGATGGAACTCCATAAAGGGAATGTGACCAGGATCAGAAATGGTTTATTTTATGCAAATTTAAATTAAATCCTACTCAACTCCAATTAATTATCTGGAATTCATACGTTTACTGCCCCATTATGCGTGGAATGGTTTGCTTCTATGAAAATGGAGAAGTACCATTATGCTGAGAAATACAATTCGGTGAACATCTCTGGGGGATTATTACAAGTTTGGGTCTTCCAATCTGAAGTTGTGTAATCCTGAGTTACAGAATTTCATCTTTCTTCCTAACAAGCATCTTGTAGCCCCTCTCTCCTCCAGTTTGCTCATTCTCTTTTCCAAAGCTCCCTCAACATTGTACGGCTCAAAACAAGCTATTCTTGGGAAAATGTAGAACATGGAATAATAGAGTTGGAAGGGACCTTGGAGGTCTTCTAGTACAAGCCCCTGCTCAAGCAGGACACCCTATCACATTTCAAACAAATAAAGGTCAGTAAAATGAAAGGATGTGTGGGCACGCCCACCTTATCGTCGGAGCAAGCCAGTTCACTCCCAGCTGATCATCAGAGCTACTGGTTCATCCCCACCAGTCCAGACTTGTAGAATCCCACTTCTGGTGTAAAATAGAGAGGCAGATAACTCAAAACAGTTTAATATGTTGGTTTAGGCCTGGACTGGGCGAATCAAGATCTGAATTCTGGTTCTGGCTTAGATATGAAAGCCAATGGGTGACTTTCATAGAATTATAGGATTAAGAGGGACCTCAGAGGTCTTCTAGTCCAGTGGTGGGATTCAGCCTGTTCGCACCTATTCGGGAGAACCAGTTATTAACTTTCTAAGCCAGGGGTGTCCAAACTTGGGAACTTTAAGACTTGTGGACTTCAACTCCCAGAATTCCCTTGGCTGGGGAATTCTGGGAGTTGAAGTCCACAAGTCTTAAAGTTCCCAAGTTTGGACACCCCTGTTCTAAGCAGTTAGGAGAAACAGTTGCTGGAAGAAATCTCATATTTTTTCCCACTTTACAGGGCTAATCCTGTAAGGAAAGCAGGAAGGAAACATTCTGGTGTTGTTTCTTGCCTAATCTTTATTGCCCTGCTTATAGAAACTGCATCTCAGATTAACCCTTATTACGTTGTAACAGCAAAGGCGAAGCACCCATCAATGTGAGTGACGTTGAGTTGGCCATGCCCACACAGTCACAGGACCACAAAGCCAAGCCTACCCAGCTGGTCATTAGAGCAGAGAACCGGTTGTTAAATTATCTGAATCCCACCACTGTTCTAGTCCAAAGCCTGAATCATGGCAGGCGTCCTTGTACCATCCCAGACAAATTGTCCAATCTTTTCTTGAGAACCTCCAGCGAAGGAGCAACGGTCAACCACAACTCTAGGAGACAAGCTGTCCCACTGATTTGGGGGTCATCTTTTCTCAGGGTGAAGGAAACAGCAAGACAACTCCAAAATTTTGCCGTGAAAACCACGTGGGATACTTCATATCATTGTCAGCAGTCTGGCCTTGATGTAAAGGCCCAAATATTTACAGACTGATAACGCAGAATGCTTTCAGTTGTGAGGCTCTTTTTTTAAACTTTCATTAATTTTAAGCGCAGAGTAGCATGCTTATCTCTTCTCTCCCCGTGGTCCTATTTTGTAAAAATTCATCACTTCAGCACAGCGACGCTGTGATTTGCTGTTGTTTTTATCTTCTAACCAAAAGAGATGATCCCATCTCAAACTTTAAAAGAGTGCCTCTAAAACTATATGTTGGATAAAAGTACGGATTCTATGCTGCGCTCCATCACTTTTCATGACAAGATTTCACCACCTGAAATCAAGAACTGAATTTTTAATAGAAGAACTTACTCACAAATTGAGAAATCCCGCCAACGTCTGAACTCTAATAAACCATCCTTTCATCCCTAGAATGTATTTTGGGATCATGTTTAATTGGAGTGGCCATATCCGTTTGTACTACATGCTGACAAAAATATTTGTCCTGCTAGCACTTCGTAGCATCTAATGCAGAGTTACATACCAACCCATTTGGCTCTGAATATGCACTGCAGCGCAAATTCACTCTGAGCAGGAATACCTTTATTCAGTTTGTTTCTTTATTTAATTTTTATCCTGCCTTTATTAGTGTTTGCAATTAACCCAAGGCAGCAAACATACCTAAAACTCCTTCCTCCAACTGAGAGAGAATGACTGATCAAAGGTCACCCAGCCAGCTGTCATGCCTAAGGTGGAACTAGAACTCACAGTCTCCTGGTGATTGGCCCAAAGTCACCCAGCCAGCCTTCATGCCTAAGGCGGGACTAGAACTCACAGTCTCCTAGTGATTGGCCCAAAGTCACCCAGCCAGCCTTCATGCCTAAAGTGGGACTAGAACTCACAGTCTCCTGGTGATTGGCCCAAAGTCACCCAGCCAGCCTTCATGCCTAAAGTGGGACTAGAACTCACAGTCTCCTAGTGATTGGCCCAAAGCCACCCAGCCAGCCTTCATGCCTAAGGCGGGACTAGAACTCACAGTCTCCTGGTGATTGGCCCAAAGCCACCCAGCCAGCCTTCATGCCTAAGGCGGGACTAGAACTCACAGTCTCCTGGTGATTGGCCCAAAGCCACCCAGCCAGCCCTCATGCCTAAGGCGGGACTAGAACTCACAGTCTCCTAGTGATTGGCCCAAAGCCACCCAGCCAGCCTTCATGCCTAAAGTGGGACTAGAACTCACAGTCTCCTGGTGATTGGCCCAAAGCCACCCAGCCAGCCTTCATGCCTAAGGCGGGACTAGAACTCACAGTCTCCTGGTGATTGGCCCAAAGTCACCCAGCCAGCCTTCATGCCTAAGGCAGGACTAGAACTCACAGTCTCCTGGTGATTGGCCCAAAGCCACCCAGCCAGCCCTCATGCCTAAGGCGGGACTAGAACTCACAGTCTCCTGGTGATTGGTCCAAAATCACCCAGCCAGCCTTCATGCCTAAATTGGGACTAGAACTCACAGTCTCCTAGTGATTGGCCCAAAGCCACCCAGCCAGCCTTCATGCCTAAATTGGGACTAGAACTCACAGTCTCCTGGTGATTGGTCCAAAATCACCCAGCCAGCCTTCATGCCTAAGGCAGGACTAGAACTCACGGTCTTCTGATGACTGGCCCAAAGTCACCCAGCCACAGAGGTGGGTTCCTATCAGTTCGGACTGATTTGGCAAAATACGTAGTAACTTGGCATCCTGGGTCGTTGTAACCGGTAGCGACCCAGGCCTGCCACGCCCCTGAACTGGTTCCCCTACGGCAGCGCCCTCTTGATTTTTGGTTCTGCGCATGTGCAGAATAATTTTCATTGCAGAAATGTATTTTTATTTTCCTTTTTAGTCTTTTGCGCTTGCACGGACATTTTTAGATGCAAATACGCACAAACAGGGAGCACGCCAAACCAGCAACCCACTCCTGCCCAGCCAGCCTTCATGTCTAAGGTGGGACTAGAACTCACAGGCTCCTGTTTCTAGGCCAGCACCTTAACCACTAAACCAGTGATGACGAACCTATGGCAGGCGTGCCACAGGTGGCATGCGGAGCCATTTGTCAGGGCATGTGAGGCGCTGCCCTGTAAGCTGGCCAGCACGCATGCGCATGCTGGCCAGCTGAGTTCACCTTTTTTAAAGCCATTTTTCACCCTCCACAGGCTCCAGAGGCTTTATAGGAGCCTGGGGAGGGCGAAAAGAGCCTCCCCCGCCCACCCAGAGACCCTCCGGAGGCTTCATGAGCTTCCCTGAAGCCTCCGGAGCGCAAAAAACCAGCCCTACGGGTAAACTGGAAGTTCGGGAACGGACTTCCGGTTTGCTCGGAGGTTCATTTTGTCTGCTCCGGAGGCTTCAGGGACCTTCAGGGCTTCGGGGGGGGGGGGCAGGGAAGGCTTTTTTTGCCCTCCCCAGGCTCCTATAAAGCCTCTGGAGCCTGCGGAGGGCGAAAAAAGCATGCCAAAAATGGGGGGTCGCGCCTGTAGTGTGCACATGTGCACTGGGGAGTGTCGCACATTGCATTATGGGTGCGGCACACCCGCACACGATCCCCCTGCGCTCTCCCCACTTATGGCACGCGAGCCAAAAAAGGTTCGCCATCGCTGCACTAAACCAAAGAAAGGCTGATTGAAGGGGACTCAGTAAGGGAAGCTGAATAACAGTTGGTCTGAATTCTATGTAGGACAAACTGTTGGTGTAAGAAAATGATCACCAAAGGACAAAAGGGACCAGAAACAATTCAGGCAGCCACCATGAGTGAAGAATTAAGAATCCCATTGAATTGCATCTTAATGTTCAGGCTTCACCTGTGTTAGAGTCTCTGCATCCCATTAGCAGCTGCTCATTTCCCTAATTATGAGCTATTCTTCGCCCTCCGGTACAAGATCAACTGAACAGCCTTTGGCAGCCAACAGACACTGGTTTTGTCAGGCAGCGGCTATTTATTACCTGTGTAAAGTACATTAAGTATCAAGTGTCTTGTCTTGATTAATGATACTAATTACACTAATGTGTCAAAGCAGTTGCAAAAGAGAAAGAAAGAACTATTTATTTTTGTTTGTGTTTTCAGTTCAGCGGGGTTATGTTGCTTCACCAGCTTCAATTCATCAGACCTGTTGGCTCCTTGCTTGTCTTCGGCTTCTCGGTTTTACAATTCATGGGTCAGAATTTCATTTTCAGGAGAGTTTAGACCATGGGTGTCCAACCTTGGCAACTTTTAAGATTTGTGGACTTCAACTCCCAGAATTCTCCCTGCCAGCATGGGAAGTTGAAGTCCACAAGTCTTAAAATGGCCAAAGTTGGACACTTCTGGTTTAGGCCAGAGGAAGAGAAATAAATAAGACCAGCCCTGTCATTAGGCCCAATGATTAGTTCAGTCATTTCTAGAAAAAGTAAAATATGGAATCCTAGCTGCTGCAGTAAGATTTAAGGTAAAGGTTCCCTCGCACATATGTGCTAGTCATTCCTGACTCTAGGGGGCAGTGCTCATCTCCGTTTCAAAACCAAAGAACCAGCGCTGTCCAAAGACGTCTCCGTGGTCATATGGCCAGCATGACTAAACGCCAAAGGAGCACAGAATGTTGTTACCTTCCCACCAAAAGTGGTCCCTATTTTTCTTCTTGCATTTTAACATGCTTTTGAACTGCTAGGTTGGCAGAAGCTGGGACAAGAAACGGGAGCTCACTCCATTACGCAGCACTAGGGATTCGAACCACCGAACTGCCGACCTTTCTGATCAACAAGCTCAGCGCCTTAGCCACTGAGCCACCGCATCCCATCTTTAGTTCTCATAGATATCGTATTAATATTAAACATAGCCTACTTGTAAATCTTAGTGATGCCATGATCTTGTATTTCATTTAGCTATTTCATTTTCAGTTGCTGTTTTGTAATTCACTCAAATTACATAAGTCTATTCATTTTCATCTTTAAAATTTTATACTAACAGTCTTAATGGCATTGGTATCAACAATTTTATAGTTTGTGCCAGTGATCTAAATTTTCATCATTTTTTAATAGATATAGGTCAGACTGGGACCATAATGGGACAGCTGTCATTTTATTGTTGAATATTGCATTATGCTGGCTGATGACTGAAATAAAGAGACTTGTTTTGACTATTCTGTCTCACAGTGAAATGCTGCAGATGGGTTTGCAATATATCCATTTTAAGAGCCTTAAATGTATTTCTGGAACTGTTGTGGGCCGCCAACGGCCAGCAGAGCTGGTGGCAGATTCGGCCAGTGAGGAAGTTGGGGAGGAACATGGGCCAGTCCTGGAGTCTGGGGAAAGCTCTGATGAGGGCTTTGTGTCGGAGGCAGAGATGGGGCCAGAGCCGTCCGACAGTTATCAGTCGGATATCAGTGAGGCAGAAGAACAGCTGGAGCCTGTTCCCGATGTGCACCTGCGCAGAGCTGCCAGGAGAAGGGAACAGATAAGGAACAAGGGCCGACTCAGGAGTAAAGGCACAGGTGGACGGTGAATGGCCCCTCCCATAGGGAATAAAAAGGAGCGAAAGGGGAATGGAGTTTGCAGGAGGCAATTAGTTCAATTCGTTAGGGTGAAGATCTGTTCCTGACTTCTTGCCAAGCATTGCCTTTGTTCATATCTACAGGTAGTCCTCGACTTATGACCACAATTGAGACCAAACTATCCATTGTTAAGTGAGACATTTGTTAAATGAGTTTTGCCCCATTTTATGACCTTTCTTGCCATAAATTGCTAATTGAATCACCAAAGTGGTTAGGTTAGTAAGCCGGTTGTTAAGTGAACCTGGTTTCCCCATTGACTTTGCTTGTCCGAAGGTCGCAAAAGGGGATCGCGTGACCCCCAGAATACTGCAACCACCATAAGTATGTCCTGGTTGCTAATCACCCAAATTTTGATCACAGGACCATGGGATGCTGCAAAGGTCGTAACTCTGAAAAATGGTCATTAGGGTCACTTAATTCAGTACTGTGGTAATTTTGAACAGCCACTAAATGAACTGTTGTAAGTCGAGGATTACCTGTATCCCTCTTTTTCCACGAAGGTCTGCAATATGCGAAAGAAACATGAAGCTGAGCAAAGAATTCTTATTCTTGATTGCTGATGGGAAATCACGGTCATTTTTGAGGTTTGGGGCAGCTGCGTTGTTGAGCAACAGGTGTGATATATGCAAAACGACCCAGATGTCTCTTGACAAACCGCAGAGGAGACCACAAGCAAGGAGGGGGCAGCTTGACCCTGTAGCTCAGGGTTGAAATATGAAGTTCTTGGTCCTCTCTAAGTTTGAGGGAAATGAAGAAAAAAGGAGACAGAGTGGCTATACAACAGCGGTCACCAACTGGTGGTCCGTGGACCACTGGTGGTAAATGAGAAAATCTTGGTGGTCCACTGAAAACTTATTTGCATTTTTTTATATTGCACTAAATCGGGGGGTCCTCAAACTACGGCCCCTGGGACGGATACGTGCAATGAACGTTTGTGTTGCTCCTCCTTCGGGGTCCTTTTTTGCAGGTTGGAGGGGGGGCAGAAATTCCAACTTGGGCTCTGCTTCAGCCTCCTGGTGCAGGGCTTTGGGTGAAGGCTGGAGAGAAGTGCCACTGGTGGCAAAGAGCCGGAAGGCCTTGTTCCAGTGGGTCTGCATCATGGTCTGGAACTGGCTGACCATCTCAGCCCGCTGAGCCTCCAGGCCCTGGCACCTGGCCTTGCACTCCCGTAGGTGTTCCCTCTACTTTGAAAGCCTATGCTCGTAGTCCTCAGTGAAGTGCTTCTGCTGAGCTTCCTTCTCCGTCAGATCCAGTTTAACTGAACCAGTTGTTTTGCCAACTCCTTCTTATGGGGGCTGCTTAACTCCAACAACTACTTCCTGTTAGGGCCCTAAGGAGCCCTGCCAGGGAAGCAAAGAGTGGCTGGGAGGGGAGGGATGAGTAGAGGCCAGCTAGGTGCCCCTCGACCCTTCAAGTTGGTTTAAAAGTATAATGTCTATATATGTATACTTTTTTGTACTCTCTTCTTTTTTTAAAAAAGAAGGAAGATATATGTTAAAATTAATATGTATATTGAAAAGGAATTATAAATACCATCAACATAAAATGGAGCTCGCTCAGAAGCTGAAATACACCAAGTAAATGAGATGAAGAGTGGGAAGTGGAGGAGAGAGGAAAGGGAAGAAGAGAGGGATAGGAGAGAGGGCAACAGGGGGGAAGAGGAGGAGAGAAAGGAGGAGTGGAAAGGGGAGGGAGGAGAAGGAGAGAGGAAAGGGAAGTGGAGAAGAGAATGGTGACAGAGGAAAGAAAGGAGGTAGGGAAAGGGAGAAGAGAGGGAGAAGAAAGTGATGGATAAGGTACAAATATGATATATGGAGAGCAGAAGAGCCAATAACTGGAGTTGATGGTAAGATGAATTGATGTTAAACATTTAATAATACAATACGATCTTGGCTGTGTAATAGTATACATGTGATTATATGTTCTGAAAATATAAAAAAACTTTATATACAAAGTTGACCACACCCACCCAGTCACACGACCACCTGGCCACGCCCCACACAGCCGGTCATTAGGCAGATCATATTAGTGGTCCGTGGGATTAAAAATTATGAATTTAGGGGTCCCCGAGGTCCGAAAGGTTGGCACGTGTGCCCTTCGTTCGCCATCACGGCACTGGGTCATGGACGATTGCGGGCTGCCAGAGTCCAGGGTGAGATAATTGCCCCAGGAAGCAGCTAATTCGGGCACTTAGATCCTCTCTCCGCACATGTGTCCTTCATGCAAATCATTTGCACACGGTCAATATGGCCTGAAGGAAAAGCAAAGGCCGGATTTCACAGATCTAGCCAAGCCATCCGGGGAGAGAAAGGGCAGCTGCAATGGACATGACATATCTATGTCTCCATCTGTCAGGTCAGCTAAAACCAGCTCGGGATCATCGGCTTAAGATAGAATGGCAGGGAGCGGAGGAGCAGTCAGGTTGGAACGATCCAGCTGAGATTTCATCGTCCAAAGCAATGAAAGTTACAGCTAAGATATCTGCAAAAGGAAGAAGGAGAGAGGATTCGGGACACACACACACACACACACAGACACACACGACACAATAGGGTTTCCCTGCAGAGGTTTGGGGACCTGTTCGCCATCCTGTCCAACTGCTTTGGATGCAGCCTCACTTCACGCGAGAGGCTTCACGGGCAGGCTTGAGATCTAAGCGGGCGCTAGAATGCAACTCAAGGTCATGCCCCCCCCGAAACTAAATATAGAGAAGATTCAGGGCCAGCTCTTATTCATTCAGTGCGTAGCTGAATGTCATTGTAACAACACTGGATCGTTTAAACAAAAAACAAATAAAGGACTGGACAAATTTATCAGGTCATGCTTGCGTTATTCAGCCCAAAACGTATGCTGCTAAGTCTGTGACGGCATGTGTGCCAGGGGTGGCATGCAGAGCCCTCTCTGTGGGCACAGGCACTGTCACCAGCTGCTCTTCTGGTTTCTGGCGCAACAGCCAGCTGGTCTTCCCTGGCACCAGAGCCCTGGAAAATGGCCTGTTAATAGCCAAAAACCAGGCCATTTTTCAGACCATTTCCAGGCTGTTTTCATACTATTTTTCGGGCCATTTTCGGGGTGTTTTCATAGCATTTTTCAGGCAGTTCTTGGCCTGAAAAATGGCCCCGAAATGGCCTGAAAATAACACGTGCACGCTGGCCAGCTGGTCTTTGGGTTTCTGGTGCTCTAGCGCATGCACATGTGTGCACATGCGTGCACACACATGCACATGCAAGCACATTCATGCACATTTATGCATATGCAAGCACATTCATGCACATGCAAGCACATTCATGCACGTTCTGGTTTGGGCCCTCGGTGCCAAGGAGAAGGAGAAAGAGGAAGAGGAGGAAGAGGGAAAGAAGAGGGGGAGGGAGGAGGAAGAAGGAAGGAAGAAGAAGAGAAAGAGGAAAGTGGAAGAGGAGGAAAAGGGAAAGAAGAGGAAGGAGATATTTAAAAAAGGAAGAATGCTTATTGATTTGAATTGGTGGTGGACTACAGTGTTTTCCAATTTTTGTTGAAAACAAGAATACCACAGCATTGTAACTACTGTAGCTGTCATTCTCATTTTTCATCAGTGTCCATGAAACTTTACAGAATGTAAGATAAGAGCTTCTTGTCCATTGAGGTTATCATCCAAATTTGACTGGGTCAAACCAAAAGAAGGGGAAAAGAAGAATGAGCATGGGAACAATTTACTCTTTAGTTGTTGATGTTTTTTCCCCTCTTCAGCTGTGGATGATATAGAAATACTGTACAACATTATATCAAAGCTCCATGGAGAAAGTTGATTTTGAGGTGGGATAGGAAGGCAGGCAGGCAGGAAGGAAGGAAAGGAAAGGAAAGGAAAGAGGGAGGGAGGGAGGGAGGGAGGGAGGGAGGGAGGGAGAGAGGGAGGAGAGAGAAGGGAAAGGAGGGAAGGAAGGAGGGAGGAGAGAGAAGGAAGGAGGGAGGAAGGAAAGAAAGGAGGGAGAGGGAAGAGAGAGAGAGGGAAGGAAGGAAGCTCCATGGTGAAAATTGATTTTGAGGTGGGATAGGAAGGCAAGAAGGCAGGAAGGAAGGAAGATAGGAAGAAAAGAAAGGAAAGAAAAAGAAAGGAAGGAGGAAAGGAGGGAGGGAGGAAGGGAGGAAGGAAGGGAGGGAGAGAGAGAGGGAGGGAGGGAGGAAAGAATAGGGAAAGGAGGAAGGAAGGAGACATCATGTAAGTGAAAGACATTTGAGGCATAAGAGGCACCAAAGGAGGAAAGGATGGAATGTGTTGAGAAGACAAGAGAACCCCTTGGTCATGGGTGGGGTGAGAAGGATGAAAGTAGATCACAAAGAAGGACATAATAGCTCCCATCATCTTACTGCTTTATCTACTATTTGGAAGAAACTTTTACAACAGAACTACAGTACCATATGGAGCTTAACATTTTCAGCTGCGTCATCTAGGTCGAAGACCTGATCCATCACTTTTTATTGGTGTTTTAGGAGGCACTCATCCTTTTTTTATACAGAATTACAGACCTGGAAGACACCATTCACTGATTCTACTGTCAAACTGTTCTTTCTGTTGCAAAATGTTTGTCTTGATTTTCAGCTGGAATGTCTCCATAATGTAAATTCATTGCTCTGTATCCTATACTGGATAATACAGAATAAGTCTGGAATCTCTCCCAACCCCCTTTCCTTGTTGTTGTTAGTTGCAAAGTCATGTCCAACCCATTGCGACCCCATGGCCAGCATTCCTCCAGGCCTTCCTGTCCTCTACCATCCCCCGGAGTCCATTTAAGCTCACACCGGCTGCTTCGGGACTCCATCCAGCCACCTCATTCTCTGCTGTCCCCTTCTTCTTTTGCCCTTCATCATTCCCAGCATGAGGCTCTTCTCCAGTGAGTCCTTCCTTCTCATTAGGTGGCCAAAGTATTTGAGTTTCCTCTTCAGGATCTGGCCTTCTAAAGAGCAGTCAGGGTTGATCTCCTCTAGGACTGACCGGTTTGATCGCCTTGCAGTCCAAGGGACTCGCAGGAGTCTTCTCCAGCACCATCATTCAAAGGCCTCCATTCTTTGGCGCTCAGCCTTCCTTATGGTCCAACTTTTACAGCCATCCATTGCAACTGAGAAAACCACAGCCTTGACTACAAACACTGTTGTTGGCAGGATGATATCTCTGCTTTTTAGTATGCTGTCTAGATTTGCCATAGCTTTCCTCCCCAGGAGAGCAAGCCTGCTCATTGTTCTTGTCAGGGTAGGTGGCCCTTGATTTACAACAGTTCATTTAGTGGCCATTCAAAGTTACAGCGACACTGAAAAAAATGACTTATGATCGTTTTTCACAGTTACAACCTTTGCAGCATCCCCCATGGTCATGTGACCAAAATTCAGACGCTTGGCAACTGACTCATATTGATGACGGTTGGTGTGTCCTGGGACCATGTCATCTCCTTTTGCGACCTTCCGACAAGCAAAGTCAATGGGAAGACCAGATTCACTTAATGACCGTGTTGCTAACTGCCGTGATTCACTTAACAACCCTGGTAAGAAAAGCCTTAAAATGAGACAAAATTGACTTCACAACTGTCTCAGTTAGCAACATAAATGTTGGGCTCAATTGTGATCCTAAGACAAGAATTATCTGTATTCCTTCTGGTTTTTCAAAAAAAAAAATATTGGTGCTGACTTTGACTTGATCCATTTGAAGATTAAATGATTATTTTTTGTTGCATTAGCATTATTATTATTATATACTTTATTCATTAAACATGAAACTCAGTCAACTGAACATTTAAAAATGCATCACAAATACCATTGACTGGTGCTAATGGTTGATACGGGTTGCTGCCAGTGTCCTAGGTATCAACCAAGTACCTTCTTAAGATGTACGATATCTCAAGTAGTGCAATTTTTTGCAATTCTGCTATTTTTATTGCAGAAAGCTGCATTTTCTTGGTGTGTTTTATAAAATTCTTGGACCAAGTGCCCCGAAGACAATGGGAATGACTGTTTTTTATATTATTATTATTATTATTATTATTATTATTATTATTATTATTATTATTATTACTACTACTACTACTACTACTACTACTACTACTACTACTACTGGTTACTCTTTGGTGAGATTCATAGCCTTTTCAGGCTGGTTGGTAGCCTAACAGCTCGAGTCCTAACCAAGGACCTAGGAACTGTTAAGGTAACATCAGAGGATATAAGTTGTTCCAAGTAGGGTGGTTTTTTGTAGAGTCAGAATGTTCAAGTCAGGTAAATTTAGAATTTCCAACTAGCGAGGTAGCCCTTTAGGTATTGCTCCAAGGGTTCCAATTACAATTGGGACAACACACGATTTCTTTTTCCACAGTCGCTCAACCTCAATTTGCAAGTCCCGGTATTTTGTGATTTTTTTTCTTGCTGTTTATCTTCAATTCGTGCATCACCAGGTATTGCAATGTCAGCGAACCATACTTTTTTCTTTTCAATTATTGTTATGTCAGATGTGTTGTAGGCCAAGTGGCTGTCACTCTGGATTCTGAAGTCCCACAAGATTTTGCCTTTCTCATTCTCTAAAACCTTCTCAACCTGATGGTCCCAGTGGTTTTTGCTGTACTCAAATCCAAACTTTTGGCACAATTTCCAGTGAATAATCTTAGCAACGCGGTCATGGCATTGTAGGAAGTCGGTTTGTGAAATTTTGCTGCACCCACTGATCAAATGGTCGACTGTCTCAGCTTTCTTATTACAGAGGCAACATTTACTGTTGGTGGTAACATGTTAAATTTTTGCCTTCATGCAGTTTGTGGCTAAGTCTTGTTCTTGAGCTGCCAAAATGAAGCCTTCTGTTTCTTTTTTCAGTACGCCTGATCTTAACCAGTTCCAAGTTAGTTTTGGGTCAGCTTTGCCTTCAATACTTTTCAAGTATTGGCCATGCATAGTTTTGCTTTTCCAATTTTCAGCTCGCTTCTCAATTACTTCTTTCTTATATTCAGCTTTTAACTTAGTTGTCTTCAAAAAGGCCTCCTTTATTTACTTCCTTAATCGTTGGTTCTTCACTTTTTTGGATGGAATCATTCAAGCTGTGTCTTTCTTCTTCCACAGTCTGCTTTACTTGTAGGAGTCCTCGACCACCTTCTGCTCTTGGTAGATACAAACGGTCAACATCACTTTTACGGTGCAATGATTCATTGTCATAAGCTTCCTTGTTTTTCTGTCCAAATTGTCCAACTCCATCTGGGTCCAGTAAATTATTCCTGCAGAGTATTGAATTACAGGTATAGCCCAGGTATTTATGGCTTTTATGATGTTTTCTCCATTCAATTTGGACTTTAATATCTTGTGAATTCGTCGAATGTACTTGGCTGAGGTTAATTCCTTGACTTTATTATGCATTAAGTCAGAGGCCTCTAAAATCCACAAGTACTTGTAGCCTTCTTCAAGGTTTTACTGCCTTTATCATTTCTTCATTCTCAAGTTGAATTTCATCATCTTCTAGGACCCTGCCTGCCTTGGTTGCCATTGTTGTACATTTGTCAATTCCAAACTGCATACCAATGTCATGGCTAAATTCCTTTGTGCTTTCAATTAATAAATTCAGTTCAGCTTTTGTTTTACCAAACAGCTTCAAATCATCCATGTACACCAAGTGCGAAATTTTCAGTCCTTTCTTTGCAAGTTCGTATCCACAGTTCACCTTCTTCAAAATGGTTGTCAGTGGTAACATTGAGAGTATAAAAAGTAGGGGTGAAAGGGAATCACCCTGGAAAATGCCTCATTTAATTTCAACTTCACCCAGTTCTTCTCCATTAGCTATAAGCTTCGTTTTCCAGAGGTTCATTGAAGTTTCCATGAATTTTTGTATGTTGCTGCTGATGCCAAAGACTTTCAGGCATTTCTTGATCCAGCTGTCAGGAACTGAATCATTATTATCATTATTTATTTATTTATTTATTTATTTATTTATTTATTTAATTAATTAATTAATTAAACATGAAACTCAGTCAACTGAACATTTAAAGATGTGTCACAAATACCATTGACTGGTGCTAATGGTTGATACAGGTTGCCGCCAGCATCTTAAGTACCAACCAAGTATCTTCTTAAAATAAATGATGTTCCTAGTAGCGCAGTTTTTTGCAGTTCCCCTGTTGTTATTGCAGGAAGCTGCAATTTCTTTATGTGTTTTGTAAAATTCTTGGACACAGAACCAAGTGCCCTCGGGATACATAAGACACGGGAGGTGCCGGAGCCTTGCCGGTGGGGGGAGAAGAGGCAACATTGAGAAAACTTAGATCACAAAAGTGAATTAGAAAAATAATGCAATTGCTAATATAGGGAATTTTTTCTGTTTGATATAAAATAGATTGAAATTACTTGAAGATATAAGGTAAAAATATGCTGTCAAAATATTGCTAAGTAGTAGTTATTTAATGTATTAACAAGTGAAAGTTATGAGAATTGGGGGGAGTGCCATTTCCTGCATAATGTGGCTGTCAAAATTTGTAACTTTATCCACTATCCCCTTTCCTGAAATTTTTTGTAAAACTAATAAAAATTTCTGTTTAATAAAAAGAACCAAGTGCCCTGATGACAATGGGTCTCACTGTTACATGCTTCATCCATAGCTGTGTAGTTTCAATGGCCAGATCGCGATATTTCGTGATTTTTTTCCTGTTCTTTTTCTTCGACTCTGGTGCCTCCTGGTACCGCGATATCAATAAACTGTACTCTTTGGCCCTCTACAACCGTGATATCTGGCGTGTTGGGCTCCAAATGATGATCCGTCTGTTTTCGAAAGTCCCACAAGATCTTCACCTTCTCATTTTCGGTAACTTTTTCCATTTTGTGCTTCCATGACTTTTTGGATACAGGTAAGTCGTATTTCTTACATAATGACCAGTGGATTAATTTACACAACTCGGTCGTGCCTAGCTTTGTAATCAGTTTGTGCAATTTTGCTGCATTCAAATATTAAATGAGAAACAGTTTCGACTTTGTTGCTGCAAAGTTGGCAGTTTGGATTATGAGTGGATGATGATGATGATGATTTAATTAGAGGGGCCAAAAACCAAAGATCTGGCATAAATTCTGTTCTTGTAGGGCAACAGTCTGCATTCTAATGCAACTCTGCAATTCTGCTAGGCGAAACTGTTAGTGTTGAGTCATGCATAATGCCAGCATCCATCTAATTAAAATAATTGAACATTTAGAATATTTTTAACTTAAGAAAAACTGTCTGGGGATGCCCTGAAAATGTAACTCCTGTAATGAAAGCATTGCTTTGCATATGCAGAAAATTGGCGATAGTCTTAACAGTCTCTTTTTATCTATTAAAATCAATGCTCAAGCTATTTAATTGATTTTTATCCCACCTTTATGGTTGCCTATAAATAACTGAAGGCAGTGAACATGTCAAATACTGCTTTCTCCTCCTCTTTCCCCCTCAACAGCAATCTTGCGAGGCGGGTTGGGCTGAAAGAGAATGACTAGCCCAAAGTCACCCAAGTGGTTTTCATGCCTAAAGTGGAACTAGAACTCACTGTCTCCTGGTGATTGGCCCAAAGTCACCTGTACATGAAAGCTGGCTAGATGACTTTGGGCCAATCAGCAGGAGATTCTGAGATCTAATTCTGCCTTTGGCATGAAAGTCAGGATGACTTTGGGCCACTAACCCTGGCCAACTCACCATGGCTAACTCACCATGGCCAGCTTATCACGGCCAGCTTACCATGGCCAACTCATCATAGTCAACTCACCATGGCCAGCTCACCATGGCCAGCTTATCACGGCCAACTTACCATGGTCAACTCATCATGGTCAACTCACCATGGCCAACTCACCATGGCCAGCTTATCAGGGCCAACTTACCATGGCCAACTCATCATGGTCAACTCACCATGGCCAACTCACCATGGCCAGCTTATCATGGCCAACTTACCATGGTCAACTCATCATGGTCAACTCACCATGGCCAGCTTATCAGGGCCAACTTACCATGGCCAACTCATCATGATCAACTCACCATGGCCAACTCACCATGGCCAGCTTATTATGGCCAACTTACCATGGCCAACTCATCATGGTCAACTCACCATGGCCAACTCATCATGGCCAGCTTATCAGGGCCAACTTACCATGGCCAACTCGTCATGGTCAACTCACCATGGCCAACTCATCATGGCCAGCTTATTACGGCCAACTTACCATGGCCAACTCATCATGGTCAACTCACCATGGCCAACTCACCATGGCCAGCTTATCATGGCCAACTTACCATGGTCAACTCATCATGGTCAACTCACCATGGCCAGCTTATCAGGGCCAACTTACCATGGCCAACTCATCATGATCAACTCACCATGGCCAACTCACCATGGCCAGCTTATTACGGCCAACTTACCATGGCCAACTCATCATGGTCAACTCACCATGGCCAACTCATCATGGCCAGCTTATCAGGGCCAACTTACCATGGCCAACTCGTCATGGTCAACTCACCATGGCCAACTCATCATGGCCAGCTTATTACGGCCAACTTACCATGGCCAACTCATCATGGTCAACTCACCATGGCCAACTCACCATGGCTAGCTTATCATGGCCAACTTACCATGGCCAACTCATCATGGTCAACTCACCATGGCCAGCTCACCATGGCTGACTTGCCATGGTGAACTCACCATGGCCAACTCACTGTAGAACAAGAGTTACACTAAATGTGAATGGCAAAAATTAAAATATTTCTTATTTATTTTAAATAATTAAATAGAATTGTTAAATTGTCCTGCAGTGAGTTGTCCCTCGGTGAGCTGGCTGTGATGAATTGTCCCATTCACGGATCCAAAGAGCTGGGCTTCATGGCCTCAAGAGACCTTTTCAACTTGATGACTCTGTGATCTTTCTCTCCCTTCCCTGACAAAGCTAGGAGCGGGGCTGCCCCTAGGCTATTTACGCACACTCCACATGATATGGAAGAGGGTTAGGCTGGGATTTTTTTTGCACCTGTTCCCTACAAATTTAAATTTAGCCCAAAGGCTTTGAGAAAACTCTAAGTAGGGGATAGGAAAACATTTAAACCCTCCCCACATTAATCAATGCAGCAAAATAAAGGTGGGGGGGATTTTAATGAGACAAAATTTCAGACTATTTCAGCACCTGAGTTTGCCTTTCAAAACTAGTTTCTTTAACAATGCAATGCAATGCAATGCAATACAATACAATACAATACAATACAATACAATACCAGAGTTGGAAGGGACCTTGGTCTTCTAGTCCAACCCCCTGCCTAGGCAGGAAACTCTATACCATTTCAGACAAATTGCTATCCAACATCTTCTTAAAGACTTCCAGTGTTGAGGCATTCACAACTTCTGGAGGCAAGCTGTTCCACTGATTAATTGTTTTAACTGTCAGGAAATTCCTCCTTAGTTCTAAGTTGCTTCTCTCCTTGATTAGTTTCCACCCATTGCTTCTTGTTCTACCCTCAGGTGCCTTGGAAAATAGTTTGACTCCCTCTTCTTTGTGGCAACCCCTGAGATATTGGAACACTGCTATCATGTCTCCCCTAGTCCTTCTTTCTATTAAACTAGACATACCCAGTTCCTGCAACCGTTCTTCATATGTTTTAGTCTCCAGTCCCTTAATCATCCTTGTTGCTCTTCTCTGCACTCTTTCTAGAGTCTCCACATCTTTTCTACATTGTGGTGATCAAAACTGAATGCAGTATTCCAAGTGTGGCCTTACCAAGGCATTATAAAGTGGTATTAACACTTCACGTGATCTTGATTCTATCCCTCTGTTGATGCAGCCTAGGACTGTGTTGGCTTTTTTGGCAGCTGCTGCACACTGCTGGCTCATATTTAAATGGTTGTCCACTACTAGGACTCCAAGATCCCTTTCACAGTTACTACTGTTGAGCAAGGTACTACCTATACTGTACCTGTGCATTTCGTTTTTGTTGCCTAAATGTAGAACCTTACTCTTTTCACGATTAAATTTCATTTTGTTAGATATTACCCAATGTTCAAGTTTGTCAAGATCCTTCTGTATCTTTAGCCTATCTTCTGGAATGTTGGCTATTCTTGCCAGCTTGGTGTCATCTGCAAATTTGATGAGTTCCCCATTTATTCCCTCATCCAAATCATTGATGAAGATATTGAAGAGTACTGGGCCTAAAATAGAGCCTTGGGGTACTCCACTGCATACTTCCCTCCATGTAGATGCAGTTCCATTGAGGACTACATGTTGAGTGCGATTGGTCAGCCAGTTACGAATCCATCTGGTGGTGATGCTGTCTAACCCACATTCTTCTACTTTATCTAGTAGTAGGTTATGGTCTACCTTATCAAATGCCTTACTGAAGTCCAAGTAAACTATATCAACGGCATTCCTCTGGTCCACTAATTTTGTCACATTATCAAAGAATGCAATAAGATTAGTCTGGCATGATCTGTTTTTGACAAACCCATGTTGGCTTTTGGCTATTACTTTGTTTGCTTCTAGGTGTTCGCTAATTCATTGCTTGATTATCTTTTCCAGAATCTTTCCTGGTATTGAGGTCAGGCTGATAGGTCTGTGGTTTCCTGGATCTGTTTTTCCCCTTTTTTGAAGATGGGAACCACATCAGCTCTTTTCCAGTCCTCTGGTAGTTCCCCGGTGTTCCAGGATCTCTGAAAGATATAATTCAGTGGTTCTGAGATCTCGTCTGCCAGTTCCTTCAGAACCCTGGGGTGTAATCCATCTGGTCCTGGTGATTTGAACTCATCTAGGGTAGACAAGGCCATATTTTGGAGGTGGGGGTCAAAAGAAAATAAGAACCTGTCTTATTTTCAGGGAAACACAGTAATAAATTTAAGGGTTGGTATTTCTTCCTGGTAAAGTCGCTGTAAGGACTATTCTAAATCACTGGGTTGTACATTGTGAACAAATTTACACACCCACCCATATAAAGATGAACTGCCCCCACATATCATGCTCCTGAGAGTACATTATTAAAAGCAATTTTGTGTATCAGTGCAAAGAAGGTAAAACAAAAGTTAACAGCCCTAAATTATATGCATAATTACTATGTAAAATTGCTGATCTCCCCTGGGTGGGAACGTCAATATTAATGGTAATAGCATTTCTAATATGGCACATTTCCAATATTTTGTCCCTAATTAGCATTCAGATCAGGTACGGTGGTTTCAGCCTTCCTATGCCTCTGCTTTCCCTGTCTTGGATCTAGCCAATTTTTACTTTGAAAGCAAAGAGGGGAAAAATAGGAATGAGAGAACTGAACACCTACACTGGATGCAGTGATCTGGTATGAAATGATAGATAGATAGATAGATAGATAGATAGATAGATAGATAGATAGATAGATAGATAGATAGATAGATAGATAGATAGATAGATAGATAGATAGATAGATAGATAGATAGATAGATAGATAGATAATATGGATATGGATATAGATGATATAGATATAGAGACATATTGACAGATAGACAAATAGACATTGAACTGCCTTAATGACATGACTCTAATATTCTAAATAATATTTTGAAGAATCTGGTCAGGAAATTCCTCCTAAGTTCTATCTTGCTTCTCTCCTTGATTAATTTCCACCCATTGTTTCTTGTTCTACCCTCAGGTGCCTTGGAAAATAGTTTGACTCCCACTTCTTTGTGGCAACCCCTGAGATATTGGAACACTGCTATCATGTCTCCCCTAGTCCTTCTTTCTCTTAAGCTAAACATACCCAGTTCCTGCAACCGTTCTTCATATGTTTTAGCCTCCAGTCCCCTAATCCTCTTTGTTGCTCTTCTCTGCTGTCCTCCTTGATTTGTTCAACCTCTTCTTGACTCGATGGATGCCCTTCATCAGAATTGTCTGTCTGTCAGGAACTGTCAAGCCTCATCCGATTCCAGGCAGTGCTTCCACTTGGAAGATGATGAAGCTCCTTGACTTTGAAGTAGGATGACTCATGCCGGTCGGCCACTTCTGTCCACACTTGTGCAGAAGCTCTATTAGCATCTGGACCGAAGCAGGTGGCCACCCTGTCTCCACTTCAAGAGAAGAAGGTCCCTTTCATTCGGCATTTCATTTCAAAGACCGCTTTCCCCCGAAGCCTGTCAAATCAAAATGTCACTTCAGAGCTTTGCCCAGCTGCACAGAGGAGCCGGTAATCCAGAGAAGTGGTGGCTTCTCTTCATTGTCCATGGTCAGGCAGGCAGAAACCATCCCGCCGTCTCTTGGGGATACATGGCCTTGAATTCCTCCACTGAGAACTGGGTTGACCCTTCCAATTCTAGGACTCTATGATCTTCTATCTGTTGCCCTAGAAACAAATCGGCCATTTATTTAAGCTTAAATTACTGTATTTTCCGGAGTATGAGATGCACCTTCCCCCCCCCCCCAAAAGAGTGTGGAAATGTTGGTGCGTCTTATACATCGAATACAGCCATTTTTGGCCTCCCGAAACCCCGCCCCCACATCCCATTCTTTTGAAAAATGGACTGTTTTTCACAAAAATGGAGGCTTTCTTTGCCTTCCCTCAGCCCACAGAAGCACTCTGCAGGCACTCTGCCCCCGTTTTTGCCTTCCCCCAGCCCTGCTGAAGGCTGCAGAGGGCTGCTGGGGGCTGAGGGAAGGCAAAACCTTTTTTTCTTACTTACCTCATCGAAATCTTCGTGCGTCTTATACACCTGTGCGCCTTATAGTACGAAAAATACAGTAGCGAAGATTCTGGAGCCAGGGGGATACGATAGATACTGCTAAGCACTGAGGGAAAACCAGTATTAAGGCCCCCAGAAGTTGTCGTTCTCAGCATCTCCTGGTTCAAACTGGAACAAAGTCTTGTCTGAACTTTTTGGGGAACTGATGGCCTAGTGCCATGATGGGAAACCTATGGCATCTGTGCCACTGGTGGCACGCAGAGCTCTCTCTGCGGCCACGCCAGCCGTCAGCCCAGCCCAGCCCAGCCCAGCTCCATCACGCATGTGCTTGTGCGTCCCACCGGCCAGCTGGCTTTTGGGTCTCTGTACGTACTGTTTTGGGCCTGGAAGGCCACCTGCACCAACCTGGCAGTCAAAAGGGGGCATGGGGGTGCTGCGCGAGGGCCCCCCTATGCACTATTTTGGGCCTGTGAGGTCTCTTGCACCAACCTGGAAGCCAAAACGGGGTGCCGGGGTGCCATGTGAGGGTCCCCTCCCATCCCTTGTTTTAGGCCTGGAAAGCCTCCTGCACCAACCTGGAAGCCAAAAATGGACGAGGGTGGCCCACATACATGGGGGATGCATGCACATGTGCGGGGTTGGTGCGCATGTGCGGGTGTGTGTGTGCTTGCATTGCATTTTGGGGTTGTGTGCGTAGACGCGCATGCTTTGGGCACTTGGCACCCAAAAGGTTAGCCATCACTGGCCTAGTGGTTAAGATGCCAGACTTGTCAACTGGAAGTTTGGCATTTTGAAACCAAAGTATTGTGGGACAGGTGAGCTCCCATTCTTGCCCCATCTCTTGTCAACCTAGCTGTTTGAAAGCATGCAAACATGAGTAGATAAATAGGTAGCACTTTGGTGGGAAGGTTACAGCATCCCCTGAGCCTTAACATATAATCATGCTGGCTGCATGACCACGGAAGTGTCTTCAAACAACTCTGGAGCCCTTGGCTAGGAAACAGATAAGCACCATCCCCCAAGAATCAGACACGACTGGATGGGAGAAAAAGTTATCATTATCTGCTGATCAGTTTGGACAATGCATAGCTAAAGGACTAGTGGTTTGTTCAATAATAAAACTACCTGGGAGGAGGAGCCAACGTCGCGACGAGACAACGTGCGGTCTCGACAGTCCGAGACCGCCGTTGATACTTTTACCACTTCACGGTCCATATGGACCTAAACCTTCCCAAAGAGATGGTGAACAAGGAGACAAATCCTTGCTGGTCTCAGGGACATCGCAAAGTCCCTGATTGACCCAAGGGAAGCTCTCCAAGCCGGTGGTAAACAGACAGCCCCAGGCTGACAAAGTCAGAGACGGCTCCGGAAAGAAGGCAGTGAAAGTGAGTCCATCTGGTGAGATTTTTTCTTTGAGAATGATTGCCGAAAGAAACTTTTTAAAAACAGATAAATCAGTCCTTTAAGCAAAAAAATAAAGTGGCAAAACTTATGTTTACTGGACTGCCTTAGAAAGTTTTTCCCCTTTTCCTTTGTAACAAAGTTTTGTGGATTGAAGTGATTGTAATGCTTCCCGTTTCTCCTCTTAAGTGAATGAATTGATTTTTTTCTTCTATTCTTTGCTACCTTATTTTTTGGCTGAACTAAAATCTTTTTTTATTCTACCAATCCTTCCTACTACTGCTTATTAAACTTTATTAAAGACATTTAAAGACCTTTGTTTTCCATAAGCTTGAAATAAATAGGAGAAAGTCGAATCTGTCACTCGGAAGCCAGAACTTGGTTTTTTCCCCTTCTTTGAAACAATGTATCCCTTGTTCTCTCTCCTTTGATTTTACTGACTCTGTAATTGGAGGCTTTGCAGCTTACTTGTGGAGACTGATAAGGAGTCAAGGGCACGGACTGTTTTGGCAGGTGTTTTTGTGAAACATCTTGGCAAGGGAGGGAAAAGAAAAGAAGAAGATAGAACCCTTCCTTTTTGAAAAAAATTAAAAGAACTTGTGCTTAAGTCATTTCAAAATAAAAGTACATACACACACACACACACACACACACACACACATGACTTTGAAGGCTAGAGTGGCAGTGGATTTTAGACTCTTTTTTTCTTTTTTCTCCTCTTTTTTCTTTTTTTCTTCTTGGAAAAATGTATCAATATGCAGATGAGGAAATCTTAAGTTCTCAAGATTTTTTGGTTGGAATTCAAAACATATTAGAAGGATTTGGGAGATTTGAGAAGAAGTTGGATAGACTATTGTCTTGTACAGCAAAAGATGAAGGGGTTGGAGCCCCAAAAATTAAAGAAGAGAATGAAGATATAGAAGACAAAGATAAGATAACAGATGAATTTACTAATGGAGCATTCATGAGTGAAAGTGGAAAGAAGGGAATATGGAAAAGTGAATTTGATAATCTGGAGATCTATCCCTCGTGTCAAGATATGGAATTGATGATGGAATTAAGAAGAGAAAGAGTTCCAGAAATACGTCTGATAATCAAAGATACCCTAATTTCAATACTAGTTCAAGGGCAACGAGACTACCTAAGAGATCTTTTTAAGCAAAAAAGTGTGGAGAGAAGTTTTTAAAAACCCTATAAAGAAGTTAATAAGAGAATTGACACAACAACTGGCAAAAGAGATAAGACTGTTCTGTTACTGGAAAGATACAGGTTGATAATGAATGTTAATAATAAAAAACTTAGTTAATTTTTGGTGATTAATAAGTAGGACTTTGTAGATGCTTTTAGATTGTTTCTTTAAATATTTATTCGTTAACAAATAATTCATTACGATAATAATGAAATAATAATTTTAACTAGTAAAAGCAACTTGGATATAAACTACAAATTGGGACCTGGGAAAAAGATTTATTAATTTTACTAACAAATTTTTGTTTAGATTTTGTTATAAAGACGTAATCTTTCTTGGGTCTGATGAG
Source organism: Natrix helvetica (assembly GCF_964273705.1). NCBI lineage: Eukaryota > Metazoa > Chordata > Lepidosauria > Squamata > Natricidae > Natrix > Natrix helvetica. The sequence continues at coordinate 168,080,607 of NC_138549.1, forward strand.
AGGAGATGTGATATAAATAGTAAATAATTTTTAGCTAATTACAATAATAATAAGGAAATGTTAATGGATAATGTTTAACGATTTCTATATGTGTTAGCATTGGTAAAAACAATTAGATATAAGCCATAAATAGTGAATTGGAGGGGGGAAAGGGGGGGATGTTTAGATATCTTATTAATTGATTTTTTTCAGAATATGTTATAAAAGGGTAATTCTTGGAGGTTTATTGGAATAGTTAATGAGTGCCAGTAGGTGGTTGTGTCTTTAAATACAAATGATCCCAGATAAAAGCACATTTAAATAATTCTAGTTAAATGAGAATGGTGGTACATTGATAGTAGAATACATAAAGATTTTTGATTTAAAATGTACAATTCAATACAAAGGAAGTATAAATAATGATTGTGGTAGTAACGCACAAAATCTATTTGTAACCAATTGACACACTTTCTACAAGATGTAATGAAGGATGATTCTTTTTTGTGTTTTTGTTTAATTAAAACAATAAAACTTTTTTGGAAAAAATAATAATAATAAAACTACCTAATCTATTTGTAAAGCAGTAGAACAGGGGTTCTCAACCTGTGGGTCGCGACCCCTCTTGGGGTCGAACAACTTTTTCACAGGGGTCACCGAGGAGCCTTCTGCGGCGAGGCTGGCGAGAAGCCGGCTGGAAGGGAAGGAGCAACTCAGGTTCCCTGCGCGGTGAAACGAGAGGTGTGTGTATGTGGTGGGTGGGTGGGAAAGTAGGAGCTGGAATGGAGGCAAGGAGGGGGAAAAGAGAGATGCGTGCAGCACAGAGGATGCTGGGAAACCAGCTCGGTCCGAGTGATGGAGGCTGATGGGCACAGCTACGGAAGCCAAGAGGTACCATTTCTGAGGCGTAAAACAAGGCGGGGAAAATAAAATAAAATAAAGGAACGAGGGATGCACGTACGCTGAGATTCCCTATTAAGACTGTTGGATAACAGTCTTAATAGGCTTTGGCCCCTCTCCTGCGGCTCCCTGCTGACCCAATCGGGCAATCTGCTCTCTGCCCCAAGAAGGCACAAGCCTCTTGCCTGCTTTTGCGATTCCGCGTCTTTTGCAGGCAACTCAGTGTTGGGAAGAGCTCCAGGCTTTTTCTCATGCTCATCTCTTGCGTGTGCAAGCAAAATACCCTCCTGGGTCAGGATCAAGGCAGAGGGGACAACAACTCTCCTCCCACTGTCACCACTGCGCAATGAGGTGAATAACTGGGTACGCAGCGCAGGAGACTCCTCAGCGCCAGACTCAGGTCAGCATGAGTCACGATCCCCTTCGTGTTGGCTCAGGAAGGAGGAGAATGGGGAGCAGCAGCAGCAGCAGCTGGTTGGGTGCAGGGAGGGAAGAGCTCCAGTTCTCCTGCGCTGCAGAGGGCTCTCCTTGCGCAGGGCTCTGGAACTCTTCCCTCTCTGCATCCAGAGACGGCTGCTCTGACTCTTTCCTAAGTCAACACGAAGGGGACCGACCTGAGTCTGGCGCTGAGGAGTCTCCTGCGCAGTGCAGCTAGCTACTCACTTCTCAGTGGCGGCAACAAAAGGAGTAGCTGTCCCCACTGCCATGATCCCGGCCCATGCGGGTATTTTGCTTACATGCAAAAGAGAAAGAGAAAAGGGGAGAAAGAGAGAGAGAGAGAGAGAGAGAGAGAGAGAGAGAGAGAGAGAGAGAGAGAGAGAGAGAGAGAAATGAAAGAGAGCTGGAAGGAAAGAATGGGAGAGAGGGAAAAGAGAGGGAAACAAATTAGAGAGAGAAAGGGAGAGGGAGAAAGAAATGAAAGAGAGCTGAAGGGAGAGAATGAGAGAGAGGGAAAAGAGAGGGAAACAAATCAGGGGGAAAGAAAGAAAGAGAAAAGAAAGAAAGAAAGAAAGAAAGAAAGAAAGAAAGAAAGAAAGAAAGAAACAAACTTTCTCAGACCTATGACGAAAGCAATGGCAAGCTAGATCTCTTGCCAAGAAAACTGCAGTTTGCCAGAAGGCACAAATTGGAAGTCTGATTTTTTTAAAAAGAAAATAACAGAGATGGCAAAAAAATGCATCTGAAAATAAGATTATTTATAAGTTTGGATAACGTATTATATTGTCAAATTCAAAAGAAATCAAAATATATATCCTATTGCTGTTTGTACAATCTTGCCAGCTTCTATCAACTTAAGAGTTCACTGTGAAAAGAGTACAGAGAAGCAATTTCCTACAATTAATAACTTTATTTTGGATTTGCTATCGTATTCAATGAGAAAGAAAGAAAAAGAAAGAGGGAAAAGGAAGGAAGGAAGAAGAGAAAGGGAGAGGAAAAATAGAGAAAAACAGAAATGAGAGGAAGTAGGAGAGAAGAGAGAGAGAGAGAGACCCTATTCTCACAGAAAACACTGAGCCGTGAAACCTTGGTAGGCATGTCTGGGGTGGGGGATGTCATGTGACTGGGTGGGAGTGATGTTGAGTTGGCCACACCCACCCGGTGTTACATAGTAGCAACGAAAATAATTTTATGCTTGGGGGTCACCACAACATGAGGAACTGTATTAAAGGGTCCCGGCATTAGGAAGGTTGAGAACCACTGCAGTAGAACATGAATTTACACAACAGTGTCCATGCTCTCTCCACCGATACAATTCCTTTTTAAAAAAAATCACACTCTTAACATTATATGTACTTTCAGCATTCATAACCCTTAGATGACAAGATTTTAATGTTCCTTCACCAGAATTCCCAAGTTTGGTGCAAAAATCTGAAATCTTCGAAAATTCAACAAACTTGTAAAAATCTCAACCATTTCATCCAAAAGTTGATTTTAAAATAATATTTAACTTGGGAAACTAATATCTTGCGAAGACCACTAGGGATACCTGGGTCATACTATGGCCTTCAGACTCTAATTCTTCCCCTTTTCTTATTGGAAGCTCATATCTATAGAAGCTACTCGACTTACAACCATTCATTTAGTGACTGTTGAAGTTACAATGGTACAGAAAAACACGAGTTACAACTGCTTTTTTGCATCACGGTTGCATCATCCCACATGATCGAAATTCAGATGCTTGGCAGCTGACTCATAATATATGATGGTTGCAGTGTCCTGGGGTCATGTGATCGCTTTTTGTGACCTTCTGACAAGCAAAGTCAATGGGGAAGCCAGATCCACTTTACAACCATGTTCCTAATTTAGCAACTTGAATGATTCAGCTAACAATTGTGGCAAGAAAGGCCGTAAAATGGGGGCAAACTCACTTAACAAATGTCTCACTTGGAAATGGAAATTTTGGGCAGAATAGAATAGAATAACAGAGTTGGAAGGAATCTTGGAGGTCTTCTAGTCCAACCCCCTGCCTAGGCAGGAAACCCTATGCCATTTCAGATAGATGGCTATCCAACATCATCTTAAAGACTTCCAGTGTTGGGGCATTTACAACTCCTGGAGGCAAGTTGTCCCACTGATTAATTGTCCTCACTGTCAGGAAATTTCCCCTGAGTTCTAAGTTGCTTCTCTCCTTGATTAGTTTCCACCCATTGCTTCTTGTTCTACCCTCAGGTGCTTTGGAAAATAGCTTGACTCCCTCTTCTTTGTGACAGCCCCTGAGATATTGGAAGACTGCTATCATGTCTCCCCTAGTCCTTCTTTCTCTTAAGCTAGACATACCTAGTTCCTGCAACCATTCTTCATATGTTTTAGCCTCCAGTCCCCTAATCATCTTTGTTGCTCTTCTCTGCACTCTTTCTAGAGTCTCCACATCTTTTCTACATCATGGTGACCAAAACTAAATGCATATATTCCAAGTGTGGCCTTACCAAGGCATTATAAAGTGGTATTAACACTTCGCGTGATCTTGATTCTATCCATCTATTTATGCAGCCTAGAACTGTGTTGGCTTTTTTGGCAGCTGCTGCACACTGCTGGCTCCTATTTAAATGGTTGTCCACTAGGACTCCAAGATCCCTTTCACAGTTACTACTGTTGAGCAAGGTACCACCTATTCTGTACCTGTGCATTTCGTTTTTCTTGCCTAAATGTAGAACTTTACTTTAATTACTTAATGCAAAACACACCAGGAAGGATTGTGCGCAAGAGAAGAGAGAAGGGTGGCGGCATTGCAGTGGCATCACATTTTGCAGCTGGCAAGCAAATTTCTAATAAAATGGCTTTTGAAAAGGATATCGCCTTCATTCAAAGCTCCCATAAAAGCCATCCATCCATTAATTCCAATTAATGACACGACCGTGTTTCTGCTAATGTTGGTAGTAATTCTTGGTTAATGGATGATTTTTTTGAACAGAGCTTTCCAGAATCAATTTGCAGCTTTGATGTGGGTGGAACCAAACACAAGGATGGAAGGCTGAGTCAACCTTGAGCCAGTGGTGAAATCTAATTTTTTTTTCTTACTAGTTCTGTGGGAGTAGCTTGGTGAGGGGGTCATGTGACTGGGTGGGCGTGGCTATGTAGTCATGTGACCGGGGGGGATCAAAAGACAGAAACTCACTTTAACAATGTCCTGCTGGAGCAGGGGATTGGACTAGATGACCTCCAGGTCCCTTCCAGCCCTGGATTGCTGTGCTCTTTCAAGGTATCCTCTGAAGCTGCGTCTAGCACCAGTTTTGTGGTCCTCCCTCCCTCCCTCCCTCCCTCCCTCCCTCTCTCTCTCTCTCTCTCTCTCTCTCTCTCTTTCTTTCGCAGCACCGCCTCCCACCACTTTTTAAAGCATTTTCTCCCTGCCTATTCGACTGAACCGGCTGGAAAAAAATGCTTTAAAAAGCGGAGAAAAGCTTCTGATGATCGCACAGTTTCACAGGTGAGCCACACAATTCTCGGAAGGTTTTTTTTTTACTACTGATTCCCAGAGCGAAGGACGATCGTCCCTACCGGTTTGGCTTCACTGGGCCGAACCGGGAGGATTTCACCCCAGCCTTGAGCCCCAAAGTGATGGAACTCCAGGCTGTGGGAAGAGTTAGCCTGCATTCTAACCACTACACCACCAGGGCTTCCTATATAAAGCAGCCTTTCCCAATCTACTAACCTTCAGATGTCCTGGATCTGTGTTTACAGGCTGGGCCTTTTGAGTCTGGGGTAGGTAAGCTAGAACATGATCTACCCCTTCTGGATTCAGAAAAACAGAACAGCAGAGTTGGAAGGGACCTTGGAGGTCTTCTAGTCCAACCCCCTGCTTAGGCAGGAAACCCTATACCATTTCAGACAAACGGTTGTCCCATCTCTTCCTCAAAACCTTTACTGATGGAGCACCCACAACTTCTGGAAGCCAGCCATTCTGCTGATTAATTGTTCTCACTGTCAGGAAAATTCTCCTTAGTTCTAGGTTGCTTCTCTCCTTGCTACCTTTCCATCCATTAGCTTCTAGTTCTGCCTTCAGGAGCTTTGGCTGAATAGGTTGACCACCTCTTTTTTGGTGGCAGCCCTTGAAATATTGGAAGACTTCTATCGTGTCACTGTCAGAGTTCCGAGTAATGCATCCTCCAAAAGCAGAACTCCGAGGCAGGTAGATTCCTCAAAGAACAAGTTTATTGGATACATCATGTCGGCATAGTTGGTGAAAACCAACTCTAAAAGTCCCAGAGGTTTTCCCCCTAATTCAAAGAGCAAATGAGGTGGTGCAGTGGATAGAGTGCAGCACTGCAGGCTACTTCTGCTGATCAGTGACCCCCAGTAGTTTGGCAGATCGAATCTCACCAGGCTCAAGGTTGACTTCCATCCTTCCGAGATGGGTAAAATGACGACCCAGATTGTCAGGAGTAATAGGCTGACTCTGTAAACGGCTTAGAGAGGGCTGTAAAGTGCTATGAAGCGGTATATAAGTCTAAGGGCTATTGCTATTGCTAAATAATTCCCTCCCCAGATGTCCCCAGTCACATTGTCCAATGAAAGTAGCTGGCAGGCTGCTTGGTCATGCCTCTTCTCCTTCAATTGTCCCCTGTTGGGATGACCTTGGTTCCCACAAGAAAACTTTTTGCTTTGACTGGTAGCCATTCTGGCTACTTCCCCCTCCCTTCCCCCTCTCAAAATTCGTGGCAACTATGAGGCAGCAAAAAGCATGTTCACTTCAGCATTGACAATCACCCCTTGTCCTTCTTTTCACTAGATTCCCTGGTCCTCGCTGGTTACTCCTGATTTCTTCAAACCTGCCATCTACCTAGACAGAAAAGTCTCTTGAAGCCACGTGTATCAGGGAAAACCTGATATGAGTCAGCTCTTTTTTTCCCAAAGAAATGGGCAGTGGAGGTTGAATTCCAGTCAAGTAACACAAGCCAGGGATGTGTTTCATCCTTCCAGCTGTCAGCCAGAGATGGTTAAGTCAACACAAATCGTTTTCCAGATCACACAGTCTCCTAACCTGTCATTTTCTAAATGACTTTATTATAGGCTTTGCTGAGCCCTTCAAGAGACGGTAAGAGCTATTCTCTTTCCCGCGTCTCCCCCATAAATCGGGGAAACAGATTGTCTGCCAAGGGTGAAACTCTGCAAAGGAGACGAACACTTGGCAGGAGGAAAGTAGAATGACGTGGACTTTTTATATGAATGCAGGTAGCCCTCGACTTACGACCACCACTTCGTTTATTTATTCTGTCATGGTTATGCAGTGTATGTTGGAGGCGGTGACCCTTTGAGAGCAGTATGCAATGAAATTTCATCGGAATGTGTGCCGATTGCTGTGCATTCAAAGCGACAATCAAGTTATTCTTATTTCTCCCCAAAAATTATATGACTAAGTAAGGCAGTGGTTACGTGAATTTTGCCTCGTTTTATGACCTTTCTTGCCACAGTTGTTAAGTGAATCACTGTAGTCCAGAGGTGGTATTCATTCAGTTCTGACCGGTTCTGGTGAACTGGTAGCGGAAATTTTGAGTAGTTCGGAGAACCGGCAAATACCATCTCTGGCTGGCTTCGCCCCCATCTATTAGCTGCCTCCTGAATCCCAGCTAATTGGAGTCCAAGCTGATCGGCTGGCTCTTCTTCTGTTGTCAGTTAGTGTCTATACGAAGTTGCTGTTGTTGTTAGTTGCGAAGTCATGTCCGACCCATTGCTACCCCATGGACAACGTTCCTCCAGACCTTCCTGTCCTCTACCATCCTCTGGAGTCCACCTAAGCTCACGCTGACTACTTCAGTGACTCCATCCAGCCACTTCATTCTCTGCCGTCCCCTTCTTCTTTTGCCCTCCATCTTTCCCAGCATGAGGCTCTTCTCCAGGGAGTCCTTCCTTCTCATTAGGTGGCCAAAGTGTTTGAGTTTCCTCTTCAGGATCTGGCCTTCTAAAGAGCAGCCAGGGTTGATCTCATCTAGGACTGACTGGTTTGATTGGTTTGATTGCCTTGCAGGGACTCACAGGAGTCTTCTCTAGTATCTCTAGTATAATAAAATGAAATTCAATGGTGAAAAGAGTAAGGTTCTACATTTAGGCAACAAAAACGAAATGCACAGGTACAGTATAGGTGGTACCTTGCTCAATAGTAGTTACTGTGAGAGGGATCTTGGAGTCCTAGTGGACAACCATTTAAATTGGGTCAATATTAAAGGTTGTGGGGGAAATGACATTGCCATAGGTCTATACTACAGGCCACCCAACCAAGCAGAGGAAGTAGATGAACTTTTTGCTAGTCAGCTAACTAAGGTATGTAGGAAGCACGCCACAATAGTAATGGGAGATTTTAACTACCCTGACGTCAACTGGGAAACAAACTTTGCACCAAGTGGAAGATCCAACAGGTTCCTAACAAACCTAGCAGACAACTTTGTTTTCCAAAAAGTAAAGAAGGGAACAAGGGGATCAGCCATATTGGACTTAAGTCTCACTAACAGAGAGGAAATGATAGAAGGTGTTGAAGCCATAGGAACCGTGGGGGCAAGTGACCATGCAATATTGGAATTCAACATTATCCAAACACAAGTAGTTGAACAAAGTCAAACTAGAGTCTAATTTCAATAAACTTAGAGAGAGCTTGGAAAAAATTCCATGGATGAGAATCCTCAAGGGGAAAACAACTCAAGAAGCTTGGGAAATTTTGAAAAATGAGATTACAAAAGCCCAGTCTAGCACAATACCAATGAAGAAGAAAAATAACAGCTCCCCAAAGAAACCAGCATGGCTGCATAAAGAACTATCTGACAAACTGAAAGACAAAAAAGGTAAGTATAAAAAGTGGAAGGAGGGGGACATAACTAAGGCAGAATATCAGCAAATAGCCCGAGCCTGTAAAGATGAAGTGAGGAAAGCTAAGGCTCACAATGAAGAAAGGCTTGCCACAAAAGTAAAAATTAACAAAAAAAGCTTCTTCCAACATGTTAAAAACAAGAAAAAAGTTAAGGAAACAATTGGTCCATTGCTAGGAGAAAGTGGCAAGAAGGTGACAAGCAACAGGGAGAAAGCAGAACTATTTAACTCATATTTTGCATCTGTCTTTACACAAAGGGATAAAACAGTCCAACCTATCAAAAGCAGCACCACAAAAATCAGATTAGGAACACAAATTGAAATAGGGAAGAAAATGGTAAGTGAGCACCTATCTACCCTAGACGAGTTTAAATCACCAGGACCGGATGGATTACACCCCAGGGTTCTGAAGGAACTAGCAGACGAGATCTCAGAACCACTGAATTATATCTTTCAGAGATCCTGGAACACCGGGGAACTACCAGAGGACTGGAAAAGAGCTGATGTGGTTCCCATCTTCAAAAACGGGAAAAAAATAGATCCAGGAAACTACAGACATATCAGCCTGACCTCAATACCAGGAAAGATTCTGGAAAAAATAATCAAGCAATGAATTTGGGAACACCTAGAAGCAAACAAAGTAATAGCCAAAAGCCAACATGGATTTGTCAAAAACAGATCATGCCAGACTAATCTTATTGCATTCTTTGATAAAGTGACAAAATTAGTGGACCAGAGGAATGCCATCGATATAGTTTACTTGGACTTCAGTAAGGCTTTTGATAAGGTAGACCATAACCTACTACTAGATAAAGTAGAAGAATGTGGGTTAGATAGCATCACTACCAGATGGATTCGTAACTGGCTGACCAACCACACTCAACGTGTAGTCCTCAATGGAACTGCATCTACATGGAGGGAAGTATGCAGTGGAGTACCCCAAGGCTCTGTTTTAGGCCCAGTACTTTTCAACATCTTCATCAATGATTTGGATGAGGGAATAAATGGGGAACTCATCAAATTTGCAGATGACACCAAGCTGGCAGGAATAGCCAACACTCCAGAAGATAGGCTTAAGATACAGAAGGATCTTGACAAACTTGAACATTGGGCACTATCTAATAAAATGAAATTCAATGATGAAAAGAGTAAGGTTCTACATTTAGGCAACAAAAACGGAATGCACAGGTACAGTATAGATGATACCTTGCTCAGTAGTAGTAACTGTGAAAGGGATCTTGGAGTCCTAGTGGACAACCATTTAAATATGAGCCAGCCGTGTGCAGCAGCTGCCAAAAAAGCCAACACAGTTCTAGGCTGCATCAACAGAGGGATAGAATCAAGATCACGTGAAGTGTTAATACCACTTTATAATGCCTTGGTAAGGCCACACTTGGAATACTGCATTCAGTTCTGGTCGCCACGATGTAAAAAAGATGTGGAGACTCTAGAAAGAGTGCAGAGAAGAGCAACAAAGATGATTAGGGGACTGGAGACTAAAACATATGAAGAACGGTTGCAGGAACTGGGTATTTCTAGCTTAAGAGAAAGAAGGACTAGGGGAGACATGATAGCAGTCTTCCAATATCTCAGAGATTGCCACAAAGAAGAGGAAGTCAAACTATTCTCCAAGGCACCTGAGGGTAGAACAAGTAGCAATGGGTGGAAACTAATCAAGGAGAGAAGCAACTTAGAACTGAGGAGAAACTTCCTGACAGTTAGAACAATTAATCAGTGGAATAGAAATTGCCTCCAGAAGTTGTGAATGCCCCAACACTGGAAGTCTTTAAGAAGATGTTGGATAGCTATTTGTCTGAAACGGTATAGGGTTTCCTGCCTAGGCAGGGGGTTGGACTAGAAGACCTCCAAGGTCCCTTCCAACTCTGCTATTGTATTGTATTGTATCCTACAAAATTCAAATTATACAGTTTTTACATTTAGGGTGGGGAAACTGCAAGTCAACATTTGGCCAAAAGTTGTGCATTGAACGACCTCCAGGAATTATGCCAACAAAGCATGAATTAGGCTCTTTTGGAATTAATACTAATTTTGATAATGAGTTGCTTAAAATAAGCGACGGATGTCAGGCATTAAATTATTGTGATCTTAATAAATGTGCAATGCGTTGTCATTTCCCCCCCCCCTTTTTTTTGCACCTTGCTTGCACACTCTGCATATAGCAGCAATATCTCCATTTTTCATCTCCGAGTGTGTGTTATTAAAATTAATAGTACGAGATCAATTATTTGACAAGTACATTTCAGAACCACTGGAGCTGTACTGATGCTTGGAAAAATCAATCAGTCAAAAAAAAAAAAAGAGATTGAGATCTTAGATTTTTTTCCCCTTTCCAGAAGGGGGAATTAATTAATTTAATTAAGGTAGAATCTAACAAAAATGCTTTATAGATGAGTTTCCCCACCTTAGAAGTCAATGGGATTTAGCATTGTGGTGGTCAACTCTGAAAGTAAACAGGCTGGAATGACTGACACAAGGGAGAATCAGTGTTTGGGCACATAACCATGGGGAAGTTGTGTTCTTTTCCATTGCTGCAGAACCAGAAATGATGACTGCAAGTCGCAATTCCCTGAAGTTCTTTTAAAATCCAGGAAAAGCCCCTGATGCTGAGATCTGTACAGGGCGTCCTTGTCAGGGGAAGATTTCACCCTGAACTAGATGAGGCTTAGACCGCGGTGTTTCCAAACTGCATTATCTTTAAGGTGCGAAGAAAAGAAATAAAAAATTCCGGAAAAACATATTCTAATAAAAAAACAAGCTTTAATACAAAAATAAGAAATAGAAATAAAACAAAAACTAACTAATTGTTACATTTTGATAAAAGCAATTCTGTCTCCCAGTTTCCTGGAAGACGGACAAAGATCAAAAGGAAAGAGAACTCTCTGGAATGTGTGAAGTAATAAATATGTTAAGCATGCCCAGTACATCATTGTCAGATAAGACCTTATGACCTACGCAGTAACTCTTTCAGTAATTATTCAGTTCAGTTCTACTAGCAAACATTTAACGCAGTGACAGTCCTCGACTTAAAACCATTTGTTTAACAACCATTGATATTGTAGGGCAGTGATGGCGAACCTATGGCACGCGTGCCACAAGTGGCACACGGAGCCATTTGTCAGGGCACGCGAGGCCCGCTGGCCAGCTGAGTTCGCCTTTTCAAAAGCTATTTTTCGCCTTCGCCAGACTCCAGAGGCTTTATAGGAGCCTGGGGAGGGCGAAAAGAGCCTCCCCCGCCCCCCGGAGGTCCTCTGGAGGCTTCAGGGACCATCCGGAGGCTTCCCTGAAGCCTTCGGAATGCTTAAAACCACCCTCTGAGCAAACCGGAAGTGACTTCCAGGTTGCTTGGAGGGTTGTTTTAAGCGCTCCGAAGGCTTCAGGGACTGTCCGGAGGCTTCCCTGACACCTTCGAAATGCGATATCCTTATATTTGTAAATACTGAATAGACCAATTGTAAATAAGCATGGTGGTTATAATATTTAACTTTATATTCTAGTATCTGTGGCAAAGACATTGCCTGGACGGTTACACTGTGTCCAATATTTTAATGTGTGTTTAATAAAAATACTTTTTAATTAAAAAAAGGAAAGGGGAGATATCCGGGTGTGAGTCCCTTGGTGTGAAATGGGGCCCAGCGAGGCAGGTGGGTTTGCTGATTGTATACTTGGCTCCTCGCTATACATCAGCGGCCCTGCCCGAGCTCCTCGAGCTGATCTCGGAGACGGCGGTTGAGATCCCCAAGCTTGTGGTTATGGGGGATTTCAACCTGCCGTCGACGGGAGCAGCATCTGAGGTGGCTCGGGAGTTCATGGCTTCCATGACAGCCATGGGCCTGACCCAATTAATTCAGGGCCCCACACACGAAGGTGGCCACACACGGGACCTTGTTTTTGTATCTGAGCAGTAGACGAGTGATCTGGGTATAGGGGACTTGGTTGTCACACCCCTGTCATGGTCAGATCACTCATGTCTCCGGCTGGACTTCCCTGGCGCTACCCCCCACCGCGAGGAGGCGGGACCAGACGGTCCAAGCTGGTACCGCCCCAAGCACCTGATGGAACCGGATAGGTTCCAGACGGAGCTTGGGCCATTACCTGTAGCCCTGACCCGCGCTCGGTCGGAGGACCTAGCGGCCGCCTGGAATAGGGCGGCGGCTGGGGCCTTGGACCGGGTTGCGCCTTTGCGACCTCTCCTGCGACAGCGACCCACCCAGGCTCCTTGGTATACCGAGGAGCTGAGGGTGATGAAGCGCCATAGGAGACGTCTAGAGAGCAGGTGGAGGTCCTCACGCTCCGAATCTGATCGAACACAGGTAAGAGCCTATTTACGGACCTACCTTGTGGCATTAAGGGCGGCCAAACGTAGATATTGTGCCGCTCTTATTGCGTCCGCGGATAACCGCCCTGCCGCCCTGTTTAGGGTGACCCGCTCCCTCTTGTCACAGAGGACGCGGGGGGCACCCTTGCAGGGCAGAGCAGAGGAGTTTGGGGAATATCTGCAGGACAAAGTCGCTCAGATCCGGAGTGGATGGGCCCCCCTCAGTGGACCAGATGGGCCGCCAACAGCGAGTCTTGTGAGACCATCCTGGGAGGAGTTTGATTCTGTTGCCCCCGAGGATTTGGATAGGTTGCGTGGACGGCTGCGACCCACCACATGTTTAATGGACCCGTGTCCCTCCTGGTTGGTACTGGCATCTTGGGAGGTGACCCGAGGCTGGCTTCTGGGCCTGGTGAATGCCTCATTGGGTGAGGGATCCTTGCCAACCGCCTTGAAGGAGGCGGTGGTGAGGCCCTTACTTAAGGGGCCTTCGCTTGACCCAACGGAGCTAGCTAATTACCGTCCAGTCTCCAACCTTCCCTTTTTAGCGAAGGTTGTTGAGAATGTGGTGGCGCAGCAGTTTCCACGACACCTTGACGAATCCGATTATCTAGACTCACGCCAGTCCGGCTTCCGACCCGGGCACAGCACGGAGACAGCCTTGGTCGCGTTGGTCGATGATCTCTGGAGGGCCAGAGATAGAGGTTGTTCCTCTATCCTGGTCCTATTAGACCTCTCGGCGGCTTTTGATACCATCGACCATGGTATCCTATTGCGCCGGTTGGAGGGGATAGGAGTCGGAGGTACCGTTCTGCGGTGGTTCGGCTCCTACCTCTCCGACCGGAAGCAATGTGTGTTGACAGGGGGACAGAGGTCGACCCCGAGGCCACTCACTTGTGGAGTGCCACAGGGGTCTGTCCTCTCGCCTCTCCTGTTCAACACATATGTGAAGCCGCTGGGTGAGATCATCCGTGGTTTTGGGGTTGAGTGTCACTTCTACGCTGATGATACCCAGCTGTATATTTCAACCCCAAACCACCCCAACGAGGCTGTCGAAGTGATGTCCCGGTGTTTGGAAGCCGTCGGGGTCTCGATGGGGGACAACAGACTTAAACTCAACCCCTCCAAGACTGAGTGGCTGTGGCTACCGGCACCTCGGTTCAGCCAGCTGATTCCATCGCTGGCCATAGGGGGCGAACAATTGCCCCCTGTGGAACGGGCGCGCAATTTGGGCGTCCTCCTTGATGCCCGGCTGTCAATGGATGACCATGTGGCAGCCGTGGCAAGGGGGGCGTTCCACCAGGTTCGCCTGGTGCGCCAATTGCGCCCCCTACTGGACCGGGATGCCCTACGCACGGTCACTCATGCGTTGGTGACGTCCCGCCTGGATTACTGCAACGCTCTCTACATGGGGCTGCCCTTGGGACGCGCCCGGAGACTGCAGTTAGTTCAGAACGCAGCTGCGCGGGCTGTGATGGGGAGTACGAGGTACTCCCACGTAACACCTCTCCTGCGCGAGCTGCACTGGCTGCCTGTGGTTTTTCGGGTGCGTTTCAAGGTGCTGATTACCATCTTTAAAGCGCTCCATGGCACGGGACCTAGTTACTTGCGGGATCGCATCCTCCCACATACATCCCTGCGGCCAATTCGCTCACACAGAGAGGGACTTCTCCTGGTGCCGTCCACTAGGCAATGCCAACGGGTGACACCAAGGAGTAGGGCCTTCTCTGTGATGGGCCCAACCCTCTGGAATGACCTCCCCCCCGACATTAGAACCACTACTGACCTCCGCTCCTTCCGGCAAAAATTGAAGACTCACCTGTTCCGATTAGCAGGCCTGGCATAATTACAACTGCCCCTCCTGGCAAATGTATTAACTGGTTATTTTAGGGGTATTGTTTTTAACTTATTGTGTGTGTTTTAGGGGTTCAAAATCCTATATTTATATATATTGCTTTGTACAGTTCTTTTAATTCCATTTTTAACCTCCTCCATTCCAACTGTACATATTCAATTTTTATTGTATTTTGATATATTTGGCATGGACTGTACACCGCCCCGAGTCCCTTTTTGGGAGAGGGGCGGTCTAGAAGCATGAATAATAAATAAATAAATAAATAAATAAATAAATAAATAAATAAATAAATACATGATAGCAGTCTTCCAATATCTCAGGGGCTGCCACAAAGAAGAAGGAGTCAAGCTATTTTCCAAAGCACCTTAGGGCAGAACAAGAAGCAATGGGTGGAAACTAATCAAGGAGAGAAGCAACTTAGAACTGAGGAGAAATTTCCTGACAGTTAGAACAATGAATCAGTGGAACAGAAGTTGCCTCCAGAAGTTGTGAATGCCCCAACACTGGAAGTCTTTAAGAAGATGTTGGATAGCCATTTGTCTGAAACAGTATAGGGTTTCCTGCCTAGGCAGTTGGTTGGACTAGAAGACCTCCAAAGTCCCTTCCAAGCCTACTATTGTATTGTATTGTATTGTATTGTATTGTATTGTATTGTATTGTATTGTATTGTATTGTATTGTATTGTATTGTATTGTATTGTATCTTGGAGGCTTTCTAGTCCAACCCCCTGCTCAGGCAGGAAATGCTTTTCAGACAAATGGTTGTCCAAAAACTTCCAGTAAATGTTTTAGTCTCCAGCCTTCTTTTGCTCTTTGTTGCTCTTCTCTGCACTCTTTCTAGAGTCTCAACATCTAATTTACATTGTAGAGACCAAAACTGGATGCAGAATTCCAAGCGTGGTCTTACAAGGGGAAACACTTTCTGATTTTTATTTATTCAGGAAAAGTTGTATTTGGGAGTCTCCTTTGACTTATTGTTTGAAGTCTGATGCTATTTCTTTCCTAAAGTGCAAAAAGGAGACATGTTCTGGTCCAAGGTCAGGAGACAAGATTAGTGCATCACTGTAGAATTTTAGGCTCAGTAAATTTTCTGGTTGAATTCTGACAGTCTATTGTAAACATGGCTAAAACCTGCACCCATCATCTCTTTTCCACACAGTACTGATCACAAGTCATATATAGCACATGGTTTTCTCAACCAGTTTTCATTCTTTGCAAGAAGCACAGCGTCCAGAACGCTAGATTAAAAAGAATATTTTCTAAGCGTAATGAATATGCATGGATACACACTCAAAGGCACTTATATTAATTTGATATCAAAGAAAAGAGGAGAAATAGATCAACACCTGGGTACAGAAAGACTTTTTTTAAAAATTGCTTTATTTTATTTTAAGATGAATGCATCTGTCAGGCTCAAGAAACCAGGAGCCAGCATAAAGTTCAAAAACAATCTGAGTTTATTCGGTACTCAAGAATATGATCCGCTAATGGCCAATGCAAATTGGCACCAGATAAGAATCAATGGACTCCAAGGAAGGCTGGATTTGGGTCTCTTTTAGAGGTGTAGGGACTCCAGACTAATGATACATTAGGTGCCGCCCTCAAGCTCAGTCTGGTCATCTCCTACAACATCCCATTTTTCTGATCCCTGAAAGATGTTTGAGGAATCTTGAGGAAGGCTACCATTGGCCGATACATGACTATTACAAACTAGAAAGGAATTTCCCGTAGGCTTGTGCAAAATGACCCCGCTATAGAGCAATACCGTTTCCAAAAGGCCACAATCCATGCCATAGTCATGTGTTCATAAGAGAAATGAACTACTGCATTTGGTTGAAATGTATTCTGCTTTGTAGAGCCTTTCTTTCTTTCTTTCTTTCTTTCTTTCTTTCTTTCTTTCTTTCTTTCTTTCTTTCTTTCTTTCTTTCTTTTTTCCTTCCTTTCTTTCTTCTTTCTTTCCGTTCTTCCTTCCTGACTCTTTCTTTCTCTCTCTGTCTTTATTTCTTTCCTCCCTCCCTCCCTTCTCCTCCTCCCTCCCTCCCTTCCTTTCTCTCTCCTTTCTTTCTTCTTTCTCTCTCTCTGTCTTCTTTCTTTCTCTTGCTCTTCATTCTCTCTTTCTCTTTCCTTCATTTCTCTTTCTCTCGCTCTCTCTGTTTTTCTTTCTTTCCTTCCTTTCTTCCTTCTTCTTCCTTTTTTCCTTCCTTCCTCTCTTTCTCTCTCTCTCTCTCCTTCCTTCCTTTCTTTTTTTCTTTCTCTCTTTTTTCTTTCTTTTTTTCTCCTTCCTTCCTTCCTTTCTTTCTTCATTGCCTATCTCACTAAGCAGAGTGTCTCTAGGCAGCTTACAATGTCATAAACACATAAATATTAAAGCATTAAAATTAACAGCAGTTAAATAAAGGTTAATTAAACCAACAGCATGGATGGCACAGAAGTGGACTTTTGTCTCTCATTAGCTTCTTAACCTTTTCGGTGTCTCTTTTGAATGGTGCGTAAGTGTGGTTTATCTCTATGTGTTTGTTGATGGCTGATTGGTCTGAATGCCAAGCTTCCAGAAAGTCCCTAACATTTTTGGATTTGGCTTGGTTTAGGATGCTCACATTCCCAGTTGAAACTTATTGTTGAGTCTGTTCATTTCTTGTGAGATCAAGGTGTTTTTATTGTGTCTTCTGAGTGCTAATTGGTGTTTATGGATGTGTTCTGCTAGTCTTCTGAAACAATCAACAACATCTTCAAAGGAACAAAATGCACAGGGGAAGAAGAAAAAACAACAGCATACTACCCTTCCTGGATATTCTCATTAGCAGAGGAAACAACAGCAAATTAGAAATGTACATCTATCAAAACAAACACCCTTCCCCCCCACACACAGAGTGTTCCCCTACCAAAGTAGCAATCCAACCTCCCATAAGAGGAACATATACATTTTACACCAAAAATACTAGATAATTCATATAAGCTTGGACATTCAGACAACTCAGCCATCAAAAGACTCATAGAGATAAACCACATTTGCACATCATTCAAAAGGACTGTAAAAAAAAAACCCTAAGAAGGAAAGGAAAAAAAAAAAACCAGAATATATCCTTTCCAGCAGCCAACATCCAAATAAACAGGGAGTAACCCAGACAAACAGTAAAGCAGAAAACAATATCTTAATCAAGGAACTACCAAGGAGAACACCCAAACCCAATGCTGGCAGGGTGAGCCACTGTATAAAAATAGGGAACAACCCCACCTTCAGTAGTTTGATGATGTTACCTAGCTGGGTAATGAAATGTCTGCAAGCAAACAGCCAAGCTTGGAGTATACCATGGGCTTCAACATTTCATTTTCTTCAGAAACTGCTCTTTCCTCAATAAACCAGTTCTTCCTCCGACTCTTCCTTTCCTATTATTCTAGTAGCCTGTGACTTACACGGGGTTGCTTTAAATCCTGTCAGATGTAGCCTGTTTTTGTGTTGAGTTAATTCTCGGTGGTTTTTACAGCATAACACATTCAGTGTGTTACAGTGTCCTTCGAAATGATGCCATAATCCAGAGCATTGACTGAAATTTCTGCCTGTCACGGAATTGAATGGTGGAAGGCTGTCTCCAGACACCTTTTAACTGCAGTTTGCTGGCCTTCCTACCACAATTTCTGATGAACACAATCGACGGGAAGAAGAAGATATGGTTCTCGCTGCTGCAATGAAGCAACTTCCTTCTTGAGCGTTTTCAAATAATCAGGCCCACAGTGCCTGCTTTATCGGATCATCGTCCTGCAGATATCCATCACACAATACTTTGTGCATTTCCCCACTGTTGGATCTCCAGTCGTACTTGCTTCGAAGTCTCCATATTCAACTGATTTAGCTAATTCCCAAAGTGTGTTAACCAATGCATCCCTACTCACTAGGGGCTTGTATTTTATGTGCCGATTCAAATGGTTCCATATAGGGGTGGGTTGCAGCAGGCACAACTGCTGGTTCACTCATGGGCGGCAGCATGCACGCACTCGATGTACACTGTACGTGCATGCACAGCGCAATAAAAATTGTTCTGTGCATGCACAGAAGCAAAAGAAACAAGACGGTGGTGGCTATAGCGGCCCCCAGAGAACCAGTTCAGGGGCGTGGCAGGCCGGTTCCAGTGACCCAGGCCGCCAAACCACTACCGGTTCAGTCAAACCGGTCCAAACCGGTAGGAACCCACCCCTGGTCCCATCATTTCTCCAGGAAGGGGAAAATTAATTCTCCACAGCAAATTTTAGAAGTGCTCCAAATCTCACGGCGTAGACTACGTTTGCACGATGAAAGGTCTTCTGAATTTACAGCTAATGACAAATGATGTGTTGTGGAACCACTTCAAACCTCATTGCTGTTCCAGCCCCAACACTTCTACAACTCCAGTAATTGAGTGAAAGAGACTTCTGGCAGTCTTGGTATTTGCTTGTTAGCCCACAAGGAGTTTTAATTTGTTAACTTGTTCAATGTAATGTACAAACGAATTGTTTCCTGCAAAAGCCCACTCCCCTTTCACTCCTCTTTTATTTACTATGGGAGGGGCCATTCACCGTCCACCTGTGGCCTTACTCCCAAGACGACCCTGATTTCTGAGCTGTTCTTTTCTTCTGGCAGAAATGCGCATGCGCACACTGGGAACAGGCTCCAGCTGTTCCTCTGCCTCACTGCTGTCTAGCTTCGAAGGCAGCACATAACTCCCAGATGGCCCTGGCCCCATCTCTGCCTCCGACACAGAGCCCTCGTCTGAGCCTTCCCCAAACTCGAGGACTGGCCCATGTTCCTCCCCAACCTCCTCACTGTCCGACTCTGCTGCCAGCTCCGCTGGCCACCGGCAGGCCACAAGAAAATGCTGCTTCCCAGATTTCTCTTCACCTGGGCTAAGTTGTTGTTTATGAGGTAAACTGTCCGTTGATTATCAACCTCACCACCATTCCCTGTGAGAGAAGCGTGGAACAGAAGTTGCCTCCAGAAGTTGTGAATGCCCCAACACTGGAAGTCTTTAAGAAGATGTTGGATAGCCATTTGTCTGAAACGGTATAAGGTTTCCTGCCTAGGCAGGGGGTTGGACTAGAAGGCCTCCAAGGTCCCTTCCAACTCTACTATTGTATTGTATTGTATTGTATTGTATTGTATTGCATTGCATTGCATTGCATTGCATTGCATTGCATTGCATTGCATTGCATTGCATTGCATTGCATTGTATTGTATTGTATTGTATGTAGACATTGGGGTACATTGGCCAAAAATTTATTATTTTTACACTACCATTTATTTATACTGTATGTACTAATGTAGCACAGTGAAGATGGTGCCTAGTTCGGTAATGAAACGTCTGCAAAGAAATAACCAAGCTCAGAGAGCACCAAGGACTCTTTATTTCAAGCCTGAGCTAGATATTCTTCTTCATCGGTACCAGATATAATAGAGTTGGAAAAAGTAAAGAAGAGGGCAATCGCTCATGTGAAAAAGCCAGGACATTTGGGACTCTCTGGCCGAGAAAGAAGTTGGCTAGCCCAGGGGTGTCCAAACTTGGGAACTTTAAGACATGTGGACTTCAACTCCCAGAATTCCCCAGCCAGCCATGCTGGCTGGGGAATTCTGGGAGTTGAAGTCCACAAGTCTTAAAGTTCCCAAGTTTGGACACCCCTGGGCTAGGCCTATGCTCTAATTAAAAATCATGCATGGCATGAAGAAAAGCAAAACTAGGAGAAAACTAGGAAAAGGAGAAGTGTCACTGGATGTTGGGGGTACTCCATCGCTGGAGGTTTTTAAGAAGAGACTGGGCAGCCATTTGTCTGGAATGTTATCGCGTCTCCTGCTTGACTAAGTTCCAAGGTCCCTTCTAACTCTGTTATTTTTTAAGATTCTATACAATTCTGTAAGAGATCATTCAATGAAGCTCACTGGAAGATTTGAATAGAAGTTCCCACAGCTAATACCACAATTAACCAGTGGGATTCAATAATGGAGGATGGGAAGAAGGCATTTAACATGGATGTCTTTAAAAGGGAATTGGAAAGGTTTATATTCTGACCTGGGCTTCACCAAATCATGAAGCAGACTCCTTGTCCCAACAAAACCCCTTTTTTATTAAGCTAATGTGACTTCCTCTCATTCACATCCAGCAATGTCCCGGCAAACCGTCTTTCAAGGGTGAATTTACAACCACAGACCTTATCAGGCTTGGAGACCTGCCAGGCCTATATCTTCCAAATGCAACGCTGTAGAAGAAAATACTTGGCAAGGAGTCTCTGAGAGTCAAGAAGATATCTTCACACTAATTAATCAAACTAATTGTCTCTTAAACTCCACTCCCCTTTCACTCCTCTTTATTCCCTATGGGAGGGGCTATTCACTGTCCACCTGTGCATTTACTTCCGAGTCGGCCCTTGTTCCTTAGCTGTTCCCTTCTCCTGGCAGCTCTGTGCATGCGCACATCGGGAACAGACTCCAGCTGTTCTTCTGCCCCACTCTATCTCCAACTCTGAAGGCAGCTGATAATTGTTGGCGGCCCTATCCCCCGCTTCTACCTCCGAAACAGAGCCCTCATCAGAGCCTTCCCCAGACTCCAGGACTGGCCCATGTTCCTCCCCAACCTCCTCACTGTCTGAATCTGCCACCAGCGCTGGCCACTGGAGGGCCACAACAATTCGTGGAGGGCAGATCTCCTGGTCATTGGCCCAGGAGTCATCCAGTTGATTTTCATAGGAAAGGCAGGACTTGAACTCATGGTCTCTTGCTTTCTAATCTGGCGCCTTCACCACCAGTCGTCAGCCCTGAGTTGTTGTCATTTTTACAAGGTTGCAAGCTGCCCAGAGTCACTTAACAGTGAGATACACGACCAACGCATTTAACAAATAAATATATTTTTTTAAAAATAGCAGAGAGTGGGAAGGAACCTGATCTCCTGATTCTAAACCCCAGCGAGGTATCTGAGATGAGCAAAAGGACGATAAACTGAGATGAACTGAGAGGTACTTCCGTCATGTTGGAACGAACAACCGGCACTAAGTGGATGGTCGAAGGGGCCTGAACCTCTGTCCAAGATTATCCTTCCATCATGATTACTGGGGGAAGGTTGCGTGTCAAGGGAGTTGTTAAGTACCAAAAGGATTTTATGAGCGTGAAATCTGTAGCTGGTAATTCATTTGTAAGATGTAATATTAGGCTGTCATGCCGAGATGTGATGGCTCTTGCTGTCAGGCTTCCGAATTCTCCTCTCTAAATATAGGCCTCACTAGGCCTCTCTCACAGGGAATTTAATGAAATGACTTCGAGAAATGGACTCCCACCAGGTGTTGTTTCCTAGGAAAAGAGACGTGAATTGAACAATTTCACAAGTCATTAAAGCTATTCAGATGCGAAATGCAAATACAAAAATGAAAGGATTGGGGGGGGGGTGTCCTGGGTACACTCGTTAGAGCTCCCCCTGCTCCCCCTGAATATCCTCCCCCCCCAATGATTTCACTTTGAGGAGCACTCTGGAACGTACTTGGGGTATAACAAGGAGAGGGAGAGAGGGGAGAAGAGCAAGGAAGATCAGGCAAGAGCATCAGCAGAAATCTGTTCAGATTTCCCCCCCCCCCCCCCCAAGGATTTAGCAAGGCATTCAACAATCTGAAATCGAAACGAATGGAGCCATTTACAGTAGAATCCTAAAGTAAAAACTTAAGTCACTCGCACCAGTTCAAATCTACAAGCTGCCTCCCTTCCTCCTCTCCCTCCCTTCCCCTTCTCTTCCCTGTTCTTCCTTCCCTCCTCCCTCCCTCTTCTTTACTCCTTTCTTCCTCTCCCTCTCCCTCCCTCCCTCTCCCTTACTCCTTTCTTCCTCTCCCCTCTGTTCCTCCCTCCCTTCCCCTTCTCTTCCCTGTTCTTCCTCCCCCCTTCCTCCCGCTTCCTTACTCCTTTCTTCCTCTCCCTCTCCCTCCCTCCTTCTCCCTTACTCCTTTCTTCCTCTCCCTCTCCCTCCCTCCCTCTCCCTTACTCCTTTCTTCCTCTCCCCTCTGTTCCTCCCTCCCTTCCCCTTCTCTTCCCTGTTCTTCCTCCCCCCTTCCTCCCGCTTCCTTACTCCTTTCTTCCTCTCCCTCTCCCTCCCTCCTTCTCCCTTACTCCTTTCTTCCTCTCCCTCTCCCTCCCTCCCTCTCCCTTACTCCTTTCTTCCTCTCCCCTCTGTTCCTCCCTCCCTTCCCCTTCTCTTCCCTGTTCTTCCTCCCCCCTTCCTCCCGCTTCCTTACTCCTTTCTTCCTCTCCCTCTCCCTCCCTCCTTCTCCCTTACTCCTTTCTTCCTCTCCCCTCTGTTCCTCCCTCCCTTCCCCTTCTCTTCCCTGTTCTTCCTCCCCCCTTCCTCCCGCTTCCTTACTCCTTTCTTCCTCTCCCTTCTCTCCCCCCTTCCTCCCGCTTCCTTACTCCTTTCTTCCTCTCCCTTCTCTCCCCCCTTCCTTCCTCTTCTCCCTATTCTTCCTTCCTCCCTCCCTCCCTCTTCCTTGCTCCCTTCTTCCTCTCCCTTCCCTCCCTCTATTCCTCCCTCCCTTCCCTCTTCCTTTCCTTCCTTTTCCTCTCCCCACTCCTCTACTCCTTCATTCCTTACTCCCTCCCTCTTCTTCCCACCCCTCCTTCCTCCTTTCCCCTCCCCTCTTCCTTACTCCTCTCCCCTTCTCTCACCCCTCCCCTTTCCCTTTCTTTCCCTCCCCTTCCCTTCCCTTTTCCTTCCCACCATTCCCTCCCACCCAGTGGTGGGATTCAATTTTTTTTTACTACTAGTTCTGTGGGCATGACTTGGTGGGTGTGGCAGGGGAAGGATACTGCAAAATCCCCATTCCCTCCCCACCCCACTAACCTGCTTTCCAGTTCTGTTCTCCCCTGCAGGGCAACAAAAGAAGATCAGCTGGGAGGCTGGAAGGCAGCAGGGGCGGGGCCAGCCTATTTGCCGAACTACTCAAAATTTCTGCTACCGGTTCTCCAGAACGCATCAGAACTGGCTGAATGCCACCCCCTTTCTTACTCCTCTCCTCTTCCTTCCCTCCCTCCTTCCCTTCCCCTCCCTGCTTTCCTTTCCCATCCTTCCTTCCCCACCCTAAGCACAAACCTGCCATTTTCAAAGATCCAAACACCTTGGGAATCAGTTCAAAACCTCAGATCATCATCAAACTTGTTCCAGCCTCCAAATGTTCTCAAATAAAGTCCTTTATGCTGAAATTCTTAACCTCTCCCACTGATGGTGATCTCCAACTGCTGAAGCTGGATTACTAGGAATAATAGCCACTTCCTCAATAGACTATCCTTCTTAAGATGCCTTTACAGGAGAAGTTTCCAACTTTGTGGCAACTTTAGGACTTTAGCTCCCAGAATTCTCATGCTGGCTGTGGAATTCTGGGAATTGAAGTCCACGAATCTTAAAGTTGCCAAGGTCAGAGACTACTGCTCTACGGGCATCCTGGTGCATTTTTTTCCTACTCTGCTGTTTGACTTTCAAAGCGATGACATTGATATTCACGAAGACTTGAAAGAGGAAGATCTAAATTAGCACTGGAGTCCATAGATATGGCCATTAGGAGGTGTTACGGATCTCCATTCTCCTCTTATGAGGATTCAGGAGATGTGGGTGAGTGGAGGCGGTCAGCCTATAACCTTGGAGTGTAAACTTGCATAGCTACAGGACTATTTCTATCTGATCAGGCTCTGTAAAGATTAACATGCATTGATTCTAAAATAAACAATTAAGACACAAAGAGAAGGTAGGCTGGGTAAAATGCTGAATAGATCTCCCCCCACCCAATGTTTTAAATCTACAACAAATTCTTCCCAAAATTTAGAAAAGGTATAAGGGTGAGTGATGTGGGTGAAATCCAATCAATCAATCAATCAATCAATCAGAATAAACTGCAAGGGACTTTGGAGGTCTTCTAGTCCAACCCCCTGCTTAAGCAGGAGACCCTATTTCAGACAAGTGGCTGACCAGTCTCTTCTTAAAAAACCTCCAGTGATGAAGCCCCAACAACTTCTGGAGGAAAGCTGTTCCACCGGTTAATTGTGGATCTCACTGTTAGGAAGTTTCTCCTTAGTTCTAGGTTGCTCCTCTCCTTGGTTAGTGTTCATCCATTGTTTCTTGTCTTGCCTTTTGATTGTTTTGGAAAATACGTTTACTCCCACGTCTTTGTGGCAGTTCCTCAAATACCGGTGTTGGAAGAAATGGTTCAGTTCCAAGTGGGGAGAAAGACACTGGAAACATGGAGGTTGCTTGGAAGAATTGTTTAATGGTAAAGTAGAACCACCAAACACCTGTGATTCTGGGTAGCTGACCACATGGTGTGGAGAAGGAGATATATATATTTATACTTGTTCTGGTCTGCTGGTGGCCTGCAGAGCTGGCAGCAGAGTCAGACAGTGAGGAAGTTGGAGAGGAACGTGGGCCAGTCCTGGAGTCTGGGAAAGCTCGGACAAGGATTCTGCATCAGAGGCGGTGGGTGGGTGGTGACAAGGCCATTTGGTAGTTATGTGCTGCCTCCGGAGAAGAGATGGATTGCTCCCGGTTTGGCCCAGATAGAGCAAACCAGTAGTACTGGCAGTGGGAGCTACTGAACCAGTAGTAAAAAAAATGGCAACCCACCACTGCTCCGAAACCTCTGGAGTTTAACATCAATGAGGCAGAAGAACAGTGGGAGCCTGTTCCCAAAACTGCCAGAAGGCAAGAACAGTTAAGAAAATAGGGTCGACTCGGGAGTAAGGTTTGGAGATGATTGGCCCCTCTCATAAGACATATAAGTGGAGCGAACGGGACGTGAGCTTTTGCAGGAAGCAATTAGTTCATCTGGTCGGTTCAAGCTTTGAGATGTGCTGTTTGACTCTGTGCTAACTTTGACCTTACAAAACTAATTGGCAATTAGGTCTCTGGCAGCGTTTCAAGGGAGATAAGGAGGGGGCTTATCAGCGTTCTCCTGAAAGACTGTGGCAACTCAAGCAGAGATCTGTCGGAATCTTCACAGACTGTTTGTAAAGACTTGCAGGCTGTGAATGACCATAATTCACAGCTGAATAAATAAAAGAGGGTTTGGGGGGACTAAGATTGTGATTTATGCTTTCTCAGGAAACCTAGGTGAGAACAATACCCTGTCTTGGGCCTTGTTTGTCCCAGAGCTTCCTGTTCCTGTGCAAGAAATGTATCCTATTGGTTGTCAGACTCCCAGGGGGCTATGTGGGGGTCCAGCTAAACTTGTAGGCTGTCTGTGTCCAAGACTTGGTTGAATCTTACTGGGTGATGGATGTAATGAAGAGGCTTGTGTTTTGAAAGGGTGTTGGGCAATTCCTATTATTATAGCTTAATGGCTTTGCGTTCGTTTGGATTTTGAGTGAGGGCTAACCCCATCACCCTGGAGCTGAAGGCCTTTTGTCTTGTACATAAGATGACACAGTCTTTCTGGGTCTATTAAGAAAGGTGGGGGCTGCTTTCCTAGAGCATGTTTCTCCTTTTCCCACCCAGGGAAATATAATATTCTGTCTTTTTAATATTTCCTAAAAGATTAAGGGGACACGGTGGCTCAATGGTTAAGACGCTGAGCTTGTCAATCAGAAAGGTTGGCAGTTCAGCAGTTCAAGTCCCTAGCACCACCTAATGGAGTGAGCTCCCATGACTTGCCCCAGCTTCTGGCAACCTAGCAGTTCCAAAGCACGTAAAAATGCAAGAAGAACATTAGGAATCACCTTTGGTGGGAAGGTAACAGCGTTCTGTGCACCTTCGGCGTTTAGTCATGCCAACCACATGACCACGGAGACATCTTCGGACACCACTGGCTCTTTGGCTTTGAAACGGAGATGAGCATTACCCCCTAGAGTCAGGAATGACTAGCACATATGTGCAAGGGGAACCTTTACCTTTACCTAAAATATTTCATTCTTCTAGGAGGGATGGGTGGGTACCAACTTTCTACACTGGAAGACTGTTATCAGGTCACCCCTAGAATAGAATAACAGAGTTGGAAGGGAACTTGGAGGTCTTCTAGTCCAACCCCATGCCTAGGTAGGAAACCCTATACCATTTCAGACACATGATTGTCTAATCTCTACTTAAAAACTTCCAGTGTTGGGGCATTCACAACTTCTGGAGGCAACTCCTGTTCCACTGATTAATTGTTCTAACTGTCAGGACATTTCTCCTCAGTTCTAAGTTGCTTCTCTCCTTGATTTGTTTCCACCCATTGCTTCTTGTTCTACCCTCAGGTGCTTTGGAGAATAATTTGACTCCCTCTTCTTTGTGGGAACCCCCAAGATATTGGAACACTGCTATCATGTCTCCCCTAGTCCTTCTTTTCTCTGGACTAACCATACCCAATTCCTGGAACTTTTCTTCATATGTTTTAGTCTCAAGGCCACTTCCGTTTCTTCCCAATTCCCCAACAGGGGCTCCTAAAACGTGCACACAGAGCAAACAAATGGATGGGAAACATCTCCTAACCTTCAGAGGAGTCTCCTGACTTTCAACTTTTAAATACCTCTCCAAGTAAACATCATCAGAGCCTCTGCTGCCGCAGTCTATTCTAATCCTGTAAGCATTGCTCACCGTTGCCCAGGCTATCCCTGTAAAACGCTTCCGCAGAGAAGTACATTTATTGAAGTCCTAATGGAATTAGACTACTCTCACCAAGAAGCCAGATGGTGGCTTCCCCCCACCCACCCTCTACCTCATTTCTTTTCTTTTTCTTTTTTAATTTTTTTAAAAAAGGTTATTAGTTAATGCAATCTGGTGTTTTAAAAGTTTTCGGGAGAAATGAAAAGTGGGATATGTAGCTTGTTAACACCCTGATCTTAATTTTTCCCCCTCTTTTCCTTCCTGTGGAATGTTTCCATGGTGAGCTGCAGACGGTTCAGACCAGGTTGGGGCGAACTGGTAGCTGTGACCCGCGAGTGGGTTGCAATCCCATCCTATATCACTGTGCTTTTTGACACTGCATGCACATGTGGACGGCACGCGAGAGTGAATTGCCATGTTTTTTTTGACTCTGCATGCATGAACGGATGGCGCACACGAGAGAAGTAAGCACGCATGCACGCACGCTCACATTTTCGGTGCTGGGCGAACCGGTTGTTACAGTATGTAATGCAGTGACGTGCAGTCAGGTGAGGCAAGTGAGGCACAGCCTCACCACTCTCATCATGGAAAAAAAAAGTAGAAGGAAAAAGCTGAGCTAGTTGCTGCCTCACCGTGGATGACTCTGCTTAACCTCACTGGTGCTCTCCCTCCCCAAGTGTAGTGACTTCCTCCCCAGGCCCCCATTCATTTCTCTCTCTCACACACACAGCTGGATAAAACTATATAAAAATCTAGCCCAGCTTCACTGATTACAAGTTTGAAAAGGCAACGTGGCTCCACCTGCAATCAAACTACACTTGGGGAGGGAGAGCACAAGCGAGCACTGAGGAGACCACAGGAGGAGGCAGGAAGCCAGGCAAAGAGCCATGCTGTAGTACACACACTTCCCCCCAGCCTCTTTCTTTTGGAAGGCTCGGCTCGGCTCCCCTCCGGCTTCTCTGCCTCTCCTCTCACCCCAGCCTGCCAGCAGGAGGTGGTGGGTGGGCTTTATTGTGTTCCAGGCATTTCCCACCCAGACAGCAGGCTGCATTTGCAATGGTGGAGGTGTTTGGGAAAGGCAGCAGGGGAATTGGGGGGGGGGGTGGCAGAGGAGCTGCTTTCAAGCCACTGGAAAAGATATCCAATCCAACTTTTGTGTGTGTGGGGGTTTGTTTGAGAGTGAGTGAGAGAGGGAAGGGGGTAGGAGAGATAGTCCAATCCAACCTCTGTGTGTGTGTGTGTGTGTGTGTGTGTGTGCGCGCGCGCGCGTGTTTGAGAGAGGGGGAGGAAGGGAGAGAGGGAGGAAGGAGGGGAAGGAGAAGAAAAAGAAAGAAGGAGCAAAGGAGAAAAACAAATGCTGTCGCTTTAAATTGGAACTGAGCATGCCTGGCTGTGGAATTCTGGGAGTTGAAGTCCACAAGTCTAAAAATATTTGAAACTCAGCACTGTGTCAGTGCCTCACCAGTCATAAACCTCACCGCACGTCACTGATGTAATGCACACCTCTGGAATGGTTCAGTTTATTTACTGATTGGGTTTTGGGCCCTTTCTTTTTAATCCACTAACAGTGCTCAAAGCAGCTATGGACAAAATAAAAACCGTGATTATAACTCGATACAAAACATAATTAAAATACAATTAAACTCATAACACTAAAAAAAAGAGAAAAGAAATGCAGGGGTGGGCTTCTAAATTTTAGCAAGGAGTTCTCTGTCCGGTTGCTGGGTGGGCTTGGCCATGGTGGGCGTGGCCTACTTGGCCTCCTGCACCATGCCAGGGAGGATTTTGTGCCCTCCTAAGGCTCCAGTGGTTTTCCTTGAGCCTCTAGGAAAGTGAAAATGGCTTCCCCAGGCTCAGAAGGCCCTCTAGAGGTTGAAAACGGGCCTGTTTCTACCCTTTCTGAACTTCCAGTAGGCCCATTTTTCACCCTCCCCAAGCCTCTGCGCGCGCCCTGCACTTGCAGTATCTGCATGCAAAACGGGCTGCATGGGGACTCCTGGGAGGGGACGGAAGGGGTGGGCGGGGCTAACCAGGAGTGGAATTTGGGGGTTCTCCAAACCGCCCAGAATCTTAGCTAGAGGTTCTCCCGAGCCCCCGTGAACTCCAAGCAGCCCACCCCCTGTAAATATGCATGTGGAACCTTCTTGGGACTGTTGAAAGGACTGCATTGCAAATGGAAGGTAGGTGGTGTTGTATCCCTCCCCCTCTGTTGAAGGAGAGCTGTTCAATTTTAACATCAATGGCCTCTTTGACTCATCTTGGTCCTCTCTGTTGATCCAGAATGTGAACGCTGCTGTCTTCCAAGAGTGGGCCTTGCCTTTCAGATGCAGATGGACGGCTGAATCCTGTCCTGATGACTTTGTTCTCCTGTCTTGTGCCATGAGTTGGTGAAGTGGTTGTTTTGTTTCCCCAATGTACAGGTCTACATATGTCTTGCACCACCTATACCACATGACACCGTTTGTGCCCTGGTGTTTTGTCCTTTGCATGGAAAAAAAATACCTTTGAGGCTATCATGATCTGGAGGATTGAGAATCTCCGTAGGCATCTAAAAGGAATTGATTTTGATTTGAACTGTAATGTTGATACACTATTTTTGAAAGCTTAATCTTATATGAGTGTCAAGATTTCATTTTATTTATATGTATCCCATTCACAAAAGATATGCTAGCTTCTGAATGCTTTGGCGTGTTCTTTGACAATCTAAGAATGGCTATTGCCATGCAATTCCCCTGCTCAAATCACGTTAGAAGAAAATATGTATTATGTGGCATGAATTATAATCAAAAGAACATTTGAACATTTTACCCAACATTGTTTCAGCTAATAACACTTAGCTGTTATTTAACTGCAAGTACAAGTAGTTTTATGGTATGATTGCAGTAATTTTACAATCAGATAAGACAGTATTATTATCCCCACATAATGGATGGTAAAGAGAGGGGAGGATGGGAGGTAGAATAATTTGCTTTACAGAAATATTAAAAGATAATGGCAACCTTAATTATACCAACTGGATGTAGGGGTTGAGGGCACCAGGCTAGAAACTGGGAGACCGTGAGTTCTAGTCTCGCTTTATGCACCAAATCAGCTTGGTGATATCTCTCTCTCTCTCTCTCTCTCTCTCTCTCTCTCTCTCTCTCTCTCTCTCTCTCTCTCTCTCTCCCTCCCTCCCTCCCTCCCCCTCTCTCTCCTCTCTCCCTCCCTCCCTCTTCTCTCCTCTCTCTCTCTCCCTCCCTCCCTCCTCTCTCTCCCTCTCCTCTCTCTCTCTCTCTCCTCTCTCTCTCCTCTCTCTCTCTCCCCCCTTCTCTCTCTCTCTCTCCCCTCTCTCCTCTCCTCTTTCTCTCTGTCTCTGGAAAGAAGCAGTGGAAAACCTGAAATCTTGCCAAGAAAACTGCATGGACTTCTCCAGGAGGTGATCAGGATTCAAAATGGAGGAGGGGGAGGGGGAGGGGGAGGAGGAGGAGGAGGAAAGGAGGTGTAGAAGGAAGAAAGGAGGAGGAAAGGAGTGGGAGGCGAGTGGGAGGAGGAGGAGGAAAGAAGGAAGAGGAGGAAAGAAGAAGGAGGAGGAGGTGGAAAGGAGGAGGAGGAGGAGGAAGGAGAAGGCAAAGGGTCTTGAACCTGTGCTTTCTTTCACCTTTAAGTCCCTTGCATGCTAGAGTACATTCTCCATCAAAGATTATCTCCCATCAGCATATATTTTAAAAGAATGTGCACCAATTCCAGAGAAAGCAGCATTTGCATTCATGCAAATTTGACTGGTCAGATTCATCCTTCGAAAGCCGTCTCCCTTCCTCTTGTCGTCACTCTTAGCTTCCCTCTATATCGCGGTTGAAGAAGGTAACATTTTGGTGGCTGGAGAAAATGATTTCATTTTTATTTATTTTTTGGGGGTGTGTGGAAGCTATGCAGAGGATTATTGATCATGACGAAGAAGAAAACGAAAAGAATCAAAATTGTGTTCTGCACAGCAAAAAGGCGGAATCAGAGGACTATTCTCTGCTACTCTATTCCTTTTTCATATGCCAAACTTACTCGAAGTACAACTTTCGGGGTGTTTTCTAGGTCAAAATGGCAATGAACTTCTATTGATGGCAAATGAACTGCTAAGGCTTGTTAGAGTTATTTGGAGCTGTGTGTCTGTGTGTGTGTGTGGGTGGGGGGTTTCCCCCCCTCAAATAAGAACTTTGGGTCTTTGCTAAAACATATTGATAACATCCATATTTATAGGCACCCTGCCGGTCTCTGCTGGAGTTGAGTCTAATGGCAGAAAAAGAAAGCTTAAACTTTTAGGTAGCTTAACTTTAATGGAAGGGGAGAAATTCCTGAAAAAAGAGGTAACTGGGAAGAGGATGAATGAGAAGAGCCCGTCGGTTTAACTTTAGTTGGAAGACAGTTGCTAAGTAAGATGTCAACTCGCAAAGCATCCCTGGCCTGCTCTCGAGTTGCCATAGAAAAGGAGCGGTGGGAAACCGAGGAAGCGGCACAGCAGTCACACACAGAAGCACATTCCACACATATCTTTCTCAAGGCTGTATCCCAGGTTACCTGCAGCAGTCGGAGGGACGTGATTTCTACAGACCGAGAAAGTGCTCTGTTGGAGAATGTGATTTATGACACACTGGGGGTGGGGTGGGGTAGGTGGAAACAGGGTCATAATTGGGCTGTAAATTATGAGGGATCATAGTTGGCTTCATTTGGGTAGGTGCCGACATGTTGCTCCTAATAAATAACTATATTTCTTTTAATAATAATAATAATAATAATAATAAATATTTATTTCTTAGCCGCACCCTCTCCCGAAGGACTCGGGGCGGCGTACAATGAAACATATGAAATAAATATGGACAAAACAAACATATAACAGAGACATATACCGAGACATACACAAGGAGGAGGTCGGCTGATAAATAAAACAATTAAAATACAATATTTAAAAACCCCTAGATAATTAAATATAATTAAAATACCCAGTAAAAGCCCGTCAGGAGCGATATGGTTAGATCAAAGTTGAGCCAGGCCAGCTGCTTGGAATAGGTGGGTCTTAAGCTTAATACGAAAGGAGCGGAGGTCAGAGGTATTCCTAATATCCGGAGGGAGGTCATTCCACAGGGCTGGGCCCGCCACAGAGAAGGCTCTACTCCTAGGCGCCGCCCCCCGACACTGTCTTGTGGACGGCACCTGGAGGAGGCCCTCTCTGTGCGAGCGGATTGGTCGCAGGGATGTATGGGGCAGAATACGATCCCGCAAGTAACTAGGTCCTGAGCCATGGAGCGCTTTAAAGATTATTATCAAAACCTTGAAACGCACCCGATAGACCACAGGAAGCCAGTGCAGCTCGCGCAGGAACGGTGTCACATGGGAGTACCTAGTACTCCCCATAATTACCCGCGCGGCTGCGTTCTGGACCAACTGTAGCCTCCGGGTGCATTTCAAGGGAAGCCCCATGTAGAGAGCGTTACAGTAGTCCAAGTGAGACGTCACCAGCGCATGAGTGACTGTGCGTAAGGCGTCCCGGTCCAGTAGGGGGCGCAATTGACGCACCAGGCGAACCTGGTGGAACGCCCCCCTTGCCACGGCTGTTACATGGTCATCCATGGACAGCCGGGCATCCAGGAGGACGCCCAAATTGCGCACCCGCTCCACGGGGGCAAGTTGAATGCCCCCAATGGCCAATGATGGAATTAATTGGCTGAACCGGGGAGCTGGTACCCACAGCCACTCCGTCTTGGAGGGGTTGAGCTTGAGTCGGTTGTCATCCATCCAGATCCGTACGGCTTCCACACACCGGGACATCACTTCGATGGCCTCGTTGGGGTGGTTCGGGGTGGAAAAGTACAGCTGAGTATCATCAGCGTACAGATGGTATCCCACCCCGAAACCACGGATGATCTCACCCAGCGGCTTCATATATGTGTTGAAGAGGAGTGGCGAGAGGACCGACCCCTGTGGCACCCCACAAGTAAGGGGGCGTAGGGTCGACCTCTCTTCTCCTGCCAACACACGCTGCGTCCGGTCAGAAAGGTAGGAGCCGAACCACCGCAAAACGGTGCCCCGGACCCCCAGCCCCTCCAGCCGGCGCAGCAGGATACCATGGTCGATGGTATCAAAAGCCGCTGAGAGGTCTAATAGGACCAGGATAGAGGAACAACCTCTGTCTCTGGCCCTCCAGAGATCATCCACCAACGAAGTTTTGAAGTTTGGCTTGAGGCTCATGATTTAATTAGGGCATTTGTCGGAACCCGTATGTACATTTTATTCCATTTTATTACCGTTCTTGCCTCAGTTGTTAAATGAATCCCTGTAGTTGTTAAGTTAGTAACAGGGTTGTTGAGTGAATCTTGGCTTCCACATTGATTTTGCTTGTCAGAAGGTCGCAAAGGTTGATCAGAGGACGCAGGCCCACTGCAAATGTCATAAATATAAGCCAGTTATCCAGGATCTGCATATTGATCACATGACCATGGGGATGCTGAAATGGTCATAAATATGAAAAATGATCAGAAGTCTTTCTTTTAGTGCCTTTGAACTCACTGACTGGAGAAGATCCTAATGCCGGGAATGATCAAAGCGGTCAGTCCTAGAGGAGATCAACCCTGACTGCTCTTTAGAAGGCCAGATCCTGAAGATGAAACTCAAATACTTTGGCCACCTAAGGAGAAGGAAGGACTCCCTGGAGAAGAGCCTCATGCTGGGAAAGATGGAGGGCAAAAGAAGAAGGGGACGACAGAGAATGAGGTGGCTGGATGGAGTCACTGAAGCAGTAGGCATGAGCTTAAATGGACTCCGGGATGGTAGAGGACAGGAAGGCTTGGAGGAACATTGTCCATGGCGTTGCAATGGGTCAGACATGACTTCGCAACTAACAACCACAGCAACTTTGTATAGATACTAACTGAAAGTTGAGGACTATGTGTACTTGGTACCTGGCTCAATAGTAGTAACTGTGAGAGGGATCTTAGAGTCCCAGTGGACAATCACTTAAATATGAGCCAGCCATGTGCTGCAGCTGTCAAAAAGGCCAACACAGTCCTAGGCTGCATCAACAGAGGAGGGATGGACTCAAGAGGACGTTAATACCACTTTATCATGCATTCACCACTTTCTAATGGTAAGGCCACACTTGGAATATTGCATCCAGTGTTGGTCACCACAATGTAAAAAAAGATGTTGAGACTTTGGAAAAAGTGCAGAGAAGAGCAACAAAGATGATTAGGGAACTGGAGGCTAAAACATATGAAGAACAGTTGCAGGAACTGGGTATGTCTAGTTTAATGAAAAGAAGGACCAGGGATGACATGATAGCCAATATCTTAGGGGTTGCCACAAAGAAAAGAGGCTCAAGCTATTCTCCAAAACACCTGAAGGCAGGGCAAGAAGCAATGGGTGGAAACTAATCAATGAGAGAAGCAAGCTACAATTAAGAAGAAATTTCCTGACAGTGAGAACAAATAACCAATGGAACACAACGTGCCTCTAAATGTTGTGAATGCTCCAACACTGGAAGTTTTTAAGAAGAGATTGGACAATCGCTTGTCTGAAATGGTACAGGGTTTCCAGCTTGAGCAGAGGGTTAGACTAGAAGACCTCCCAGGTCCTTTCCAATATGTTATTCTGTATAGTCAAATGAAAATGATTTAAATGGGTTTATATCTTCATGAACCTAAAGAATGTCATCCGGGGATACTGAAGAGAGGAAGTCTATTAGCTATTATTGGAGAAGTGGTAAAGTGGTAAGAGGACTGTCTTCCCCCACCCCCCAAAAAGGGAGGAAGAGAAGGAATTGCTCTCATAGAGGAAGACTCTTGACAATGAAAATAAAGGATAAAGAGGAATCGGAGTACTTCAAGACGTGGGGAAGATTTTATGATAGGCTAGAGAAAGCAAGCTAGAAAAGAAAGTAGGGAGAAGATAAAGTACCCAGATGATGCATTATATAAAATGGAAAAGTGGGAGGAAGAAGGGGAAGAAGAAGAAAAGAAAATATTAAATATATAAGTATATATTCCAGAACGAGATATAAAGAGGGGAAACATAACTAAGGTAGACTAGTGAAGATAAGAAATGATGCTAAATTATAATTGGTTTGGCGGAAATACCATCTCAAGGAAACATAAACTGAGTTTGGAAATATACACCAACAATAATAGAAAAAGAAAGGGAGAGAGGATATGAGAAGGAGAGGAAGATGGGGGAAAGAAGAAAGAGGTAAGGAGAGGAGAATGGAAGGGAGAGAAAGAGGAGGAGAGAGGGTAGGAAGGGAAAGAGGAAGAGCAGGAGTTGGAGAAAGGGAAGGGAAGAAGGAAGGGGAAGGAGAGGAGGAAGAAAGAAAGTAGAGAAGGGAGGGAGGGAGAAAAGAAAGGGAAAACAAGGAGGTGCTACAAAAGAAGAAAGGGATGGTAAATAGAGCAACCCAAAATGTACATTATAACTTATTAAGTGAAATAATAAAGGTATAAGAATGATAAATGTAAAGAAGAATAACAATTATGTGAAGGTATACTTAAAATGGTAGGGTAAGAGAATAAAAAAATAAAAAAATTGGAAAAAAAGAGGAAGACTCTAGAGACTAACTGGATTCAATCTTCTAAAGTGAAGACCCTAAGTAAATTGTTTAGCCTTGAAAAAAGATGACCGAAGGGGAATATAATAGCATTCTTCAAATAGTTGAAGAGGATGTTCATAGAAAGGTCAAACTCTATTCTTGATGGAAGAGATTTAAGTTACAGGAAGGACTGTGAAGGAATGATTCCCAAGAGTGACAACAGTTTAACCATGGAACTAATCAACGGCAGAGATGGTGACTTCCTTGAACAGCCCCAGAAGTGGTATTCAGTCGGTTCTCTCCAGTTTGAGCGAACCAGTAGTGGCTGCTGCGGGAGGCTCCGCCCTTCCACCCCAATGTAATATGTGAGCACTGCGTATGCGTAGAAGGCTGTGTGCTTGCTCAGACGCAGCACACACACTCACATTTGCAAACTGGTAGGGAAGTGAATCCATCTATATATCTCTATCATCCATCCATCCATCCATCCATCCATCCATCCATCTATCATCTATCATCTATCATCTATCTATCTATCTATCTATCTATCTATCTATCTATCTATCTATCTATCTATCTATCTATCTATCTATCTATCTATCTATCTATCTATCTCTATTTATCATCTATCTATCTATCTATCTATCTATCTATCTATCTATCTATCTATCTATCTATCTATCTATCTATATCTATCATCTATCTTCTATCTATCTATCTATCTATCTATCTATCTATCTATCTATCTATCTATCTATCTATCTATCATCTATCTATCTATCTATCTATCTATCTATCATCTATCTATCTATCTATTTATCTATCATCTATCTATCATCTATCTATCTATCTATCTATCTATCTATCTATCTATCTATCTATCTATCTATCTATCTATCTATCTATCTATCTCTATTTATCATCTATCTACTATCTATCTATCTATCTATCTATCTATCTATCTATCTATCTATCTATCTATCTATCTATCTATCTATCTATCATCTACCTACCTACCTCCATCCATCCACCCACCCACCCACCCACTCACCCACCCACCCACCTACCTACCTACCGTATCTATCCTAGTCATTCCTCTATGTGTATGAATCCATCCATCCATTTCCCCATCTATCTGCTGAGATCGTCTTCTGCCTGAAGAGTGGACCAAGATGTTGATTCTTTTCCTTATGTTTTCATTAATTAGGAAGAAGAGTAGAGGTAACAAAGGACTCCCTAGATGCTTGAGCAGTCATTTCTCACTGTCAAGTTAGAAGCAGCAGCAAGCAGAGACAGAGTCTCCATAAGACAGGAAAGGTATTCACAGTCCATTTGGGAGGCTATTCTTAAAAAATCTGCCTTGGGGATTAAAAGGCCTAGAGATCTAATTGCCACAGGTTGCTCCTTTCTTTTGTATCAGTTGCAGAGTTTGCAACAGATTCAGCCTGTCCACTTGTCCAACCCAATTAGCAACAGAGCTGCTTCATTCAACCTCCAAGGGTAGGTGTTACACCTTTCCTGGACTGTACCACTTCAGCTTGCATATCAGCGCCAAAATCACAACAAGGGGGATTTTCTTGTCCCCACCGATAGAGGGCAGAGGCATGTCTTCCGGTATCACACCTCATTCTGTTCAATTTCAACCAGACAATGCGAAGTAGGTCAAAGCTAGGTGATTTGGTAGAGGGACAACGAATGGATACAGTATTCCAAGTGTGGCATTACCAAGGCATTATAAAGTGGCATTAACACTTCACATGATCTTGACTCTATCCCTTTATTAGTGTAGCCTAGGACACAGTGGCTCAGTGGTTAAGATGCTGAGCTTGTCGATCAGAAGGTCAGCAGTTCGGCGGTTCGAATCTCTAGCGCCGCGTAATGGAGTGAACTCCCGTTACTTGTCCCAAAAGCACGTAAAATACGAAAGTAGAAAAATAGGACCACTTTGGTGGGAAGGTAAGAGTGTTCTGTGCGCCTTCGGTGTTTAGTCATACTGGCCACATGACCACAGAGTCTTTGGACCGTGCTGGCTCTTCAGCTTAGAAACAGAGATGAGCACCCCCCCGTAGAGTCGGGAACAACTAGCACGCATGTGGAGGGGAACCTTTACCTTTAGGACTGAGCATTTGTTAGAAGCCACCGTTAGAATTCAAGCCAACAACTCCATAAGTTAAATGAATGAGTACTTTTCTGTGTGTGTTTCTTGAATTACTTCCCAGTCCGTTTTTGTGAGTGACCTTCAGGTCCAGAATTATGAAGGAGAAATGAATATGATCCTGCTGGTGAATTTCGGTTTCTAAGTAGAATGGCTCCTTGAGGTGATGACCGTTGTAGGATGGACATTCATTGGTCGAGAATTCTCATTTTAAGATTGTCTCAAGGATGCTTTTTCAAAAAGCAATAGGAGTATTTTCCCCTTGAGGAAGAAGATGTTTCGTTTCTTATCCAAGAAGCTTCATCGGTTCTGGCAGGATGGCGGGGGCAATGGAAGGATTAGTTCTGCAGGATGTGGGGTGGTGGTGGTGGAAGGATCCTATTTATTTGCTGTCATCTGGCCATTGGTACTCTCTCTGAGAGCTCTTGAGGCCACTCGGGGGTTTAATCTGTGTCCTCATGTGTCTTTTATCCTTCTTTCAAACCAGCAATCCTCTCTGTCCAGAAGGTGGAATTTTAAGAAGATTGCAGAGTTGTTCTTCCTATATTAAAGATAACCTTTATTGTCATTGTCTTTTCTTTGCGCACTCTGGCACACATCAAAAATGAAATTGCTTGCTCTGAAAAGTATATATATACAGTGAGAGATGGGATTCTACTGGTTGGACTGGTTCAGGCAAACCGGTAGCACCGACTATCAGCTGGGAGCAAACCGGTTCGCTCTGACTTTGAAGTGGCCCTGCCTGCCCGCCTCTGCGCTATACACACCTATATTTCCTTGCCCAAAGCCCAGCTGATCGGCGCAACAAAGTGAATTGCCACGCCTCCATGGTTTTCCTCGCCAGCACTAATGTGGAAGGTGAGTTTTCTGTGAATGGTGCACACATGAACAGCACCTCAGGCACGTCAGGCATGTCAGGCACGTCAGCGTGCAATCATCGAACCGGTTGTTAAACCGGTAGGATCCCACCCCTGCATACAGTACATAACACACATATAGATATGCTATATACATACCTGTTCTGACCCCCCTCTCCACGCCTGTGAAGAAACCAGAACACAGGCTTGGCTGTTTGCCACTATTTAATTTGCCGAGATAACAAATCCTTTGGTTGACAATTCACGTTCAAGAAAAACAACCCAGTCCCAAGAGTAGACGCGGCTAGAATACATGGATTTTCTTCACTGCTAATTCGAACGGTTGTTTCCTGCAAATGTCCCCTCCCAACACCTCACCTATAATCTCTCTTGGGAGGGGCCAATCCACAACCACCTGTGCTGAATCATTTTCTGTGAGTCTCACTACGTAGTTGCTGCTTCCGTTTCTCAGCCCTTCTTAATTTAGTATCAGGGACAAACTGCCTTTGATCCTCCCCACTGCTCCATGCCTCAGGTGCCTCCTGGTGCCCTGCTCTGAATCTGAACCCTGCACAGGGTCCTCCACATCGTCCAGGGCAGACTCAAATGATCCCTCGCTATCCGAGTCCATCAGCAGCTCAACCGGTTCCTGCTGGGCCACAACACATACCATATTTTTCAGAGTAGAAGATGCACAATGATTTTGAAGAGGTAAATTTTTTAAAAAAGCTTTTGCACTCTGCAGGCCTCCCAAACCCTCTGCATGCCTCATTTTTTGTAAAAAATGGGGCATGCAGAAAGTCTGAGAGGCCTGCAAAGGGCTCCTGGGGGCTTGGGGGGGGGGCAAAAACGAGCAAAAAACAGCCCGTTTTTCACAAAAATGAGCCTGGGATTTTTTTTTGCCAAAAATGGGACATGCATAGCCTTTAGGAGGCTTGCAGAGTGCTCTTGGGGGGTGGTTGGGGGGCAAAAAAAATCGTTTTTGTCCCCCAACAACCCCCCCAAGAGTGGTTGCCCTCCCCAACCCCCAGGAGCACTTTGCAGGCTTCCCAGACCCTCTGCACGTCCATTTTTGTGAAGGGGGGGCGCTTCGGGAGGCCAAAAATGCTGTATTTGGTGTATAAGATGCCCCCAAATTTTCACCGTCTCTTGGGGGGGGGGAAGGTGCGTCTTATACTCCAAAAAATATGGTACATATGTACATACCTACACCCTAACATATAAATCTATATAAATATTAATCACTGTCCATCCTGAATACAAAGCGGAGAGGGGAAGTTTGGGAGATCACAAGGTGGAAACTATATGGAGGAAAACTGTGGCTGAATCTGGATGTTCTCCTTTGGATTTATAAATGCTCTATAAATGCTCCTGCAGGTGGGGAAGTGATGAGCAGAAGCCAACATTTTGTTCTCAGAGATCAATGTGAGATGAGTTGGCAGTTTCCACGAGCAGACTGGAGCTAGCAAAATGTTGTGTTTTGACTATGGAGGTGGTTGCTTTTCATGAAAAGGTCAGTTTACAAATATCTAGAAGTTGATGAATCTCATCCCCAACATTTGTCATCTTAAGTCCCGCTCGTTAGTTAAAAAAGCAAGAGCACATTAATGGTTGTAGGAAGAAAAATCAGTTCTGCTTCCAAGCTGGGAGAAAGACACTGGAAATAAAATGGAGGCTGATTTACTTCTGGGACAGATGACAAAATGGCTGGATGAGTGGATGGATCTTTATAGTTTCCTGGGCTTTTGGGTTTGGTTGTAAGTCGAGGACTACCTGTTAGATCAGGTAATGGAAAGGCACACTCAGGCTAAAGAAAACAACAGCTCTTTATTGTTACAGAACAACTATGTAGAATCCAGCGAAGGTTGAGTCTGACAGCAGCCCTTTTATAGGGAGCTGTCAGACCCTTCGACCAATGAGATTAAACCTCTATTCCCGCCGGAACAGAGGACCTTGGTGGAAACCATTATGACAGTTGCTAGTATCTAACACTACCTGTACTAAGTTCTTTCTAAGTTATATGTATATTAACCCATATAGTGTGGCTGTATCCTTCTTTTACTTCTTGTTACCTCCTTCAACTGGTTGCACATTTAAATTATTATTATGGTTTGACACACACTCAGCCTTGTGTTCAGACTGGATTTGTCTGCCTATTTTATTACATTGTGACTTATAATCACAATGGAGCCAAAATTTAAGATCTATCTGGTAGGACCTTCTCTGTGGTAGGACCAAGAAGAACCACCTTCTCTCTGGTAGTAATAATAATAATAATAATAATAATAATAAATTTGGATTTATTAGCCGCTCCCTTTCCAAGTAGGACTCGGGGCGGCGTACAATGGAGCATATAACATGAAACATATATAACAACACCCAACGTACATACATACACAACACACATACATACATGTATGTGTGTTGGTTCCTGGTAGAACCAAGAAGAAGAGCCTTCTCTGTGGTAAGACCAAGAAGAAGGGCTTTCTCTGTGGTAGGACCAAGAAGAATGGCTTTCTCTGTGGTAGGACCAAGAAGAATGGCTTTCTCTGTGGTAGGACCAAGAAGAAGAGCCTTCTCTGTGGTAGGACCAAGAAGAAGGGCTTTCTCTGTGTGGGAACCAAGAAGAAGAATCTTCTTTGTGATAGGACCAAGAAGAAGGGCCTTCTCTGTGGTAGGACCAAGAAGAAGAATCTTCTCTGTGGTAGAACCAAGAAGAAGAATCTTCTCTGTGGAAGAACCAAGAAGAAGGGCTTTCTCTGTGTGGGAACCAAGAAGAAGAGCCTTCTTTGTGATAGGACCAAGAAAAAGGGCCTTCTCTATGACAGGACCAATAAGAAGAGCCTTCTCTGTAGTGGGCCCTTCCCTGTGGAACTTCATTTCTGCAGATATAAGATTGGCTCCTACTTTAAGACTTTCTCAAAAGGTCCTGAAGACATGGTTTTGCCAGTGGGCCTGGGGACTCCAGAATGATATGGAGCCCATCAAGATGTTCATTTATTGTTGTCACCAGGGAGGGTGGAGCTTTATTGGGTATTAATTTTGGTAAACCACTTGGAGTCACCACGAGTGAATTGGGCGGCCATATAAATTTACTTAATAAATGAATAAATAAATGATGCTGATTTGTTGAGTTAATGGACCATCTATGTTTTCCTATTTAAGAAGACCCTCTTGGTTGTGTTCCCCAAATCCTATCTCTACAGCATCAAAAAAAATCTCACTGGTTGTCTCTGGAGGCTGGATTAGATTGATTAAGAACTGATTAAGAATCCTAGTAGTGGGATTCAACCCATTAAATAACCGGTTCACTGAAAATGTGAGTGTGTGTCAGTGGTGGGATACGACCGGTATGCCCCGGTACGGGCGTACCGGTGCCTGCTGGGAGCACCAGGTACCATTCCGGTATGGTGCGCCAGAGGGCCCACCTGCCCACCTGCCCACCTGCGCTCCTTACCTGTATTTGATCTGTTCAGGGTTTCCGTGCACAGGCATGGAGCATATGGCGTCTACGTGATGCTCTGCTGGGTAGTTGGAGCATCGTGGAGGCGTAGTGGAGCATTGCAGAGCATCACGGGTGGTAAGTACGCATGAGTGCGCTGTGCACATGTGTGCATGTTCTGCGTGCATTTATGTGGTGGACGCTCGGCCCCGTTGCACCGTACCAGTTGCAAGGGGATCCGGAACCCACCACTGGTGTGTGTGTGTGTATGCGCATGCAGAAGCAAATCTTGCGCACATGAGCACACGCTGCAGTGCTTTAGGTAAGAACTGTCCGGGAGAGTGAGGCCGGGAGGGGGCGGCTGCATGTGGGTGGAGGCCCAGGGCGAGGCTGCAGCTGGGGAATGGTGCATTCCCTGATTCAGCCGAGGCAGGTGGAGGCTCTGGGGCAAGGCCGGAGCCAGGGAATAGCACATTCCCTGAGCAGGCAGAGGCTCTGAGGCAAGGCCAGAGCCAGGGAATGGCTTGTCCCTGGGCCCCGACCCAAGGCGAAGGACGAGCAGGCGGCATGCTTCTCTTTAATGAGCAGAGCAGGCGAGGCGCATAGATTAAGTCAGGGGTGTCCAAACTTGGGAACTTTAAGACTTGTGGACTTCAACTCCCAGAATTCCCCAGCCAGCATGGCTGGCTGGGGAATTCTGGGAGTTGAAGTCCACAAGTCTTAAAGTTCCCAAGTTTGGACACCCCTGGATTAAGTGGACCTAATGGCGGTTCTCCGAACTGCGCAAAATCATAACAGCCAGTTTGCCGAAACTGGTCCAAACCAGCTGAATCCCACCCCTGACTGACCCCTTGAAAGGACTGTTAGACTGGCCAATAACAGAAAAGGAGCCATTCATAATTTGAAAGGAATATAAGACCACAGGTGTTTAAGATCAGAAATGTGAGCTTTTCCTCACCGCTACCAGCCACAACAGAAATAAGCCTAATGACCGATATACTCTCGATCCAAGTTTTAAAGAAAGTGTAATGATGAATTACTCTTGATATCCAAGGGGATAAAACGAGAGGGTGGTATTGTTATTTATCTGCCATTTCTTTCTTAAAGATTAGATTGATCTTCTTCAATCTGAAGCCTTCCAGATGTTCTGAACTTCACCTGCCATATCATCTACCCGACACAAATCAAAAATCCAGCCCATTGGGAGAGAGATATACTGAGGAAGGCTGCTGTAGGCTTTTTAATATAGTGAAATAAGAGAGGAGAATTAAAGATTAAGTGGGAAAGCTAGAGCTAAGATACACAGCCAGAAATAATTAGAAACTTGAAGACTGGAAACATTTTTTTTTCAATAACGGCACAAAGGCTGAGTTGCAGAAACAACAGGAAAAAATTCACTGCTTAAGCAGCAAAGTTCAAAAGAAGTTAGGAAGACCAAGCCCGTTACTTTAATTTTACTTCAAGAAATGGGGGATGGAATGGGGTGAAGTAGAGAAAGGAGGACCGATGAAATTTAAAAAAAAAAAAAAAACACTAATTGATAGACAAAGTTTTCAGTGGGCCCGTTTTAATTATCTGTGATTTTTATTTATTTTTTCCTCTACTATTAAACCATTTAGCAAAAGAAGGAAGGAAGGAAGGAAGGAAGGAAGGAAGGAAGGAAGGAAGGAAGGAAGAAAGGAAGAAAGAAAGAAAGAAAGAAAGAAAGAAAGAAAGAAAGAAAGAAAGAAAGAAAGAGGAGAAAGAAAAAGAACCGATTGTAGGAGATGATCCGGCTAACACCAACGGAGGGATCAAACATATCATCAGTCATGAATCCCTACGCACGCAAAACAGTTTGAAGTCCAGTCCACCTTGAATTTCATTCATAACCCCCGCTAATTTCCCTTGGCTGTTAGTAGTTCAGATTCTTGTACCGCTGCGGGATTTTCACAGGTGTAAGAAGCAATATATAAAGATAAACAGCAGATGGATTGGGAGATAGACCTAGCTTATAGAGTGAATTCAGCATATGCCAGAACACATAATGTACCCAGAGAGGTTCACATTAAATTTCTTAGGAAAACCACAAGAGATGAAATACTGGGTGTGCAAAGGGGGCAAACATTGACATACTGTGATAGGGAGATAACCATTCTAAAGCAGATTCCCAAAAAAATTAGGGAAAAAAGGAAAAATTATTCGCAATTGGCGAATAAATTATACCAGAAGGGGGTGTGGTTTAGATGGTTGATGCCTGAAGGTATGCTAATATTCTGGGAGGAGACAAGAATCAGAATTAATACACCCATAGAGGCACAGGCCTTTATGGAAAAAAACAAAGCCAACCTAGAAAAAACAGAAGATACTACAACGGTCATACAGGACACGGGAGGGGCCGGAGCTCTGCCAGCGGGGGGTGAAGGGGCAACACCAAGAAAACTCAGATCACAAAATAAATAAGGAAATCACAATGTTATAAACAGACCGAAAGTAA
The DNA here is from genome assembly GCF_964273705.1 of Natrix helvetica. NCBI lineage: Eukaryota > Metazoa > Chordata > Lepidosauria > Squamata > Natricidae > Natrix > Natrix helvetica. The sequence goes on from NC_138549.1 coordinate 168,125,007, forward strand.
ATATGAATTTATAACTAGACTATATATTATAATTATATAAATTGACTGAAAATTATTTTTTCTAGAATTAAGATGCTGACTTTTTATGATTATGTATTAAGATTTGATATTTTGATGTAACCTAGGAGTTTGGAGGGAGGGGGCGTCTGCCACATTTGCAACTGCCAAAATTTGTAATTCCACCTACCCCTTTTCCACATAAATGTTTTTAAAAAAACCAATAAAACTTTTTGGAAAAAAAAAAAAAAAAGAAGCAATATATAAATATTTCACAAATACAGGTTGTCCTCGACTTACAACAGTTCATTCTGTGACCGTTCCAAGTTACAACGGCACTGAAAAATGTGACTTATAACTGTTTTTCACAGTTACGAACTTTGTAGCCTCCCCATGATCCTGTGACCAAAATTCAGGTGCTTGGCAACTGGTTCATATTTATGACCGTTGCTGTCTCCCAAAGTCATGTGATCCCCTTTTGGGACCTTCTCACAAGCAAAGACAACGGGGAATAAAGATTCAGTTAACAACCAGGTGACTAACTGATCAACTGTAGTGATTCATTTAACAACTGTGGCAAGAAAGGTTGTAAAATGGGGCAAAATTCATTTTAGATAGATAAAAAATAGATAGAATTCTTTAGTGGACAAGTGTGATTGGACACACAAGGAATTTGTCTTTGGTGCATAGGCTCTCAGTGTACCTAAGGAGAATAAAATACATTCATCAAGAATCATAAGAAACAACACTTAGTGATAGTCATAGGTTACTACAAGCTATCAAATCATACTAGGAAACAAATAAAACAATATAAACTGAAAGATACAAGCAACATGTTTAAAGTCATAAGTGGGGAGAGATAGGTACTAGGAAGGAAGAGAAGAATAATAGTCTTAGTAGGGAATATGACAATGTTGTGGGAATTAGTTGTTAAGCAGAGTGATGGCATTTGGGAAAAAAGCATCCTTGTGTCGTGTTGTTCTGGTGTACAGGGCTCTGTAGCATCGCTTTGAGGTCAGAAGTTGAAACAATTTATGTCCAGGATGCGAGGGGCATGTAGATATTTTCACAGCCCTTTTTTTGACTCGTGCAGTGTACAGGTCCTCGATGGAAGGCAGATTGGTAGCCATTGCTTTTTCTGCAGTTCTAATTATCTGTTGAAGTCTGTGTCTGTCTTGTTTGGTTGCAGAGCCAAACCAGACAGTTATGGAGGTATGGATGACAGACTCAATAATTCCTCTGTAGAACAAAAATTTCACTTCACAACTGAAATTTTGGGCTCAATTGTGGACGTAAATCGAGGACTACCTGAAACAATTATAGTCTGGATAAAATGCAATCTGGTGCAGCGGTTAAGGCAACAGGCTAGAAACTAGGAGACTGGGAGTTTTAGTCCTCCTTTAGGCATGAAATAAAGAGCCTCTTGAGGCAGATGGAGGGTGCAAAAGTTGGCTTGAAACTCAACATTAAGAAAACTAATATCATGGCATCTGGCCCTCTCAATTCCTGGCAAATAGATGGGGAAGAAATGGAGGTAGTGACAGATTTTATTTTCCTGGGCTCCAAGATCACCGCAGATGGGGACTGCAGCCAAGAAATTAAAAGACGCTTGCTCCTGGGGGGGAAAGCTGTGGCAGATCTAGACAGCATACTAAAAAGCAGAGACATCACCCTGCCAACAAAAGTGCATATAATCAAGGCTATGGTTTTCCCAGTTGCAATGGAAGGCTGTGAAAGTTGGACCATAAGGAAGGCTGAGTGCGAGGCCTTTCAACTATAGTGTTGGAGAAGACTCCTGCTAGTCCCTTGGACTTCAAGGTGATTAAACTGGTCAAATCCTAGAGGAGATCAACCCCGACTGCTCTTCAGAAGGCCAGATCCTGAAGATGAAACTCAAATACTTTGGGCACCTAAGGAGAAGGAAAGACTCCCTGGAGAAGAGCCTCCTGCTGGGAACGATGGAGGGCAAAAGAAAAAGGGGACGGCAGAGAATGAGGTGGCTGGATGGAGTCACCAAATCAGTAGGCGTGAGCTTCAATGGACTTCAGAGGATGGCAGAGGACAGGAAGGACTGGAGGAACATTGTCCATTGGGTCGCAATGGGTCGGACATGACTTTGCAACTAACAACAACAGGCATGAATTCAGCTGGGTGTCCTTGGGCCAGTCCTTCTCTGTAAGCCCTGGGAAACATGCCAGAGCAACCCAGTTCTTGAAAACGTTGCCAAGAAAACTGCAGGGAATAGTCCAGTCAGTTGCCAGGGGTCAAGACTGATTCAAAGACATTGTCGTCATCATCATCATCATCATCATCATCATCATCATCATCATCATCATCTAGATGAACTTCCCTTTCATCATTCAGATAACTTCGACGTATCAGATGTTCTTGCCCCTCAAGAACTGTTGACATCGGCCCACAAAAGTTTAGCCGTCCTGTTTTCGACAAACTTTCAGAGGACTGTTGGTTTCGCTTGTAGAGAGTTTGTTTTACGTCAGCTCTTGGCTGTTAGGCAGAAGCCTGGGCACCACTTTTTATTGGCAGAAAATAAGAGCTTAGACAATGCAGTTTAATCTTTAGAAAGAGGGTCATTAAAATGATGCATCTTTCGGCAAGGAAAGCATTTTTAAACTGGCTAATTGCAACGGACAAAAATCAGTCGACAAAAAGTAATTATTTTAGAATTTGCAGCCCTCTGCCAGCTGCAGGGCACAAAACGCACCTTTCCTAATCCCAGAGGTCTGCTGCCTTTACCTCGGTATTGGGATTCTTGAAACTTATTCGGGGCTGCGGAGGTAATAGGGAAGGGACTTGCAGTTTAATAAAGGAAATCTGTTACTTATTTTGATAATGGCATTCATCTGTAATGCTGTCATTCTTATTCCCCATTCCTGCAACAACTTGGCATTAAAAAAAAAAAGTTAATAAACAAAAATCTCTTTACCTTTCTGCCTCATCAGTCAAAATTGCCACTTTGATTTATCAAGTAGATAATAGTTAATGAATTAATATTCTTATTAAACCAATTAAAGCTTACGGTACCTGTCATCATACTAAGGTGAATTATATGAAGGAGCAGGAGGAGGGTGGAGGGAGGGAGGGAGGAGAGAAGGGAGGGAGGGATGAAGGGAAAAGAAAGGAAGGAAGGAAGGATTCAAGAAAGCTATTTACTTTGGTCATCTGTATACTAATAAAACTCTCATCGTGACTTTTAATTGAATGAAATGGTGCATGGCAGGGCAACAATTTTTCAATCAAGGTATTTCAAGTTGGCAAACCTACGGAATAGGTCCAAAATCTGGGGCCCAGAACTCTCAAGGGGATGAAATTTCAAAAAGCTGTGACTGCTTCACTGCTACTGGCTGCTGCTATGCTGCTGAGAGGTTGCTACGGTCCCAGCAGCTTCAATTTCAGTGTTTTGTGACAGTTTCCCAGGCAGTCTCACAATCCCCCACTCCCTTTGAAGGAAAGGAGAAGGAAGGAGGGAGAGAGAGAGAGAGAGAGAAAGGGAGGAAGAGGGAGGGAGGGTGGGAAATAAGAAGGGAGGGAGGGAGGGAAATTTCTGATGCTCCTTGCCAGCTTCCCGCAAGGAAACACAATGGGGAGGCTGGCAGGAAATCAGAAATCGCTTCTGATTCCACTTCCTGCTTTTGGCCCTACCTATGATCATTCTGTTTCTCTGTTTAGGTAAGGAAATATTTCTGAAACAATGACTCAACCGGACATAGATTGTTTAGGGGCTTGTAAAAATGAGACCAACTGAAGTAATAACTTGGAATTTGGCATCATTATTTCAGCATCTCTATTTCAGAGAGGTCAATGATTTTTTTTTCTTTTTACATCTAAATGTTTTAAGAGACACTTTTACTCCAGTATTCAAACAAGTTTAATACCTTTTTTCCCTGAGGTCCTCACAATATTTTATGTTACAGATTTGGCAATTGGCATATATTTATGATTGTTGCAGCATCCTGGGGTCATGTGATTGCCATTTGTGATCTTCTCAGCCGACTTCTGATAAGCAGAATCAATGGGGAAAGCTGGAATCATTTAATGGCTGTGTGATTCACTTAACGGCAGTAATGATTCATTTATCAATTGTGGCAAAAGGGGTCATAAAATTATATGCAACTCACTTAACCACCTTGCTTAGCCAAAGAAATTCTGGTCCCAGAATAACAGAGTTGAAAGGGACCTTAGAAGTCTTCTGATCCAACCCACATCTCAGGCAGGAAACACAATATCATTTCAGACAAATGATTGTCTAATTTCTTCTTAAAGCCTCCAATGATGGAGCATCCACAATTTCTGGAGGCAAATCATTCCACTGATTAATTGTTCTGTAAAGAAATTCTTCCTTAGTTCTAAGTTGCTTCTCTCCTTGATTAGTTTCCACCCATTGCTTCTTGCCCTGCCCTCATGTGCTTTGGAGAATAGCTTGACTCCCTGTTCTTTGGAACAGAATAATAGAGTTGGAAGGGACCTTGGAGGTCTTCTAGTCCAACCCACTGCCTAGGCAGGAAAACCTACACCACTTCAGACAAATGGATATCCAATCTCTTCTTAAAGACTTCCAGTGTTGGGGCATTCACAACTTCTGGAGGCAAGTTGTTCCACTGATTAATTGTTCTAACTGTCAGGAAGTTTCTCCTCAGTTCTAAGTTGCTTCTCTCCTTGATTAGTTTCCACCCATTGCTTCTTGTCCTGCCCTCAGGTGCTTTGGAGAAGAGCTTGACTCCCTCTTCTTTGTGGCAACCCCTGAGATATTGGACCACTGCTATCATGTCTCCCCTAGTCCTTTTTTCTCTTAAGCTAAACATACCCAGTTCCTGCAACCGTTCTTCATATGTTTTAGTCTCCAGTCCCCTAATCATCTTTGTTGCTCTTCTCTGCACTCTTTCTTGAGTGCAATAGTGGTCAAGCTCCACATCTTGGGTATAGGATGGGGGTCAGTGACATGCAGTGAGGTTTATGACTGGTGAGGCACTGACACAGTGCTGAGTTTCAAATATTTTTAGACTTGTGGACTTCAACTCCCAGAATTCCACAGCCAGGCATGCTCAGTTCCAATTTAAAGCGACAGCATTTGTTTTTCTCCTTTGCTCCTTCTTTCTTTTTCTTTTTCTTCTCCTTCCCCTCCTTCCTCCCTCTCTCCCTTCCTCCCCCTCTCTCAAACACACACACACACACACACTGTTAGATCTGTAGTGAGGAGACTGAGGCAGCTGTCAGTTCAACAGATTTATTAACGGAACAGGCTGACAGGAACGAACAAACGCGAGCCGGCTGACAGCTATTTATACTTACAGCTGTCAGCCGGCAAACCAATAGGAACCCTTGAATTCTCCCGCCGGCTGGAGCGCGCGCCTTGGCCAATCAGAGGGCTTCCTTCAAACGCCCTCTGCTGGCCAGGCTCTTCGGTATTCAACACCCACACCCACACACACACACACACACACACACACACAGAAGTTGGATTGGACTATCTCTCCTACCCCTTCCCTCTCTCACTCACTCTCAAACAAACCCCCACACACACAAAAGTTGGATTGGATATCTTTTCCAGTGGCTTGAAAGCAGCTCCTCTGCCATCCCCCCATTCCCCTGCTGCCTTTCCCAAACACCTCCACCATTGCAAATGCAGCCTGCTGTCTGGGTGGGAAATGCCTGGAACACAATAAAGCCCACTCACCACCTCCTGCTGGCAGGCTGGGGTGAGAGGAGAGGCAGAGAAGCCAGAGGGGAGCCGATCCGAGCCTTCCAAAAGAAAGAGGCTGGGGGGAAGTGTGTGTACTACAGCATGGCTCTTTGCCTGGCTTCCTGCCTCCTCCTGTGGTCTCCTCAGTGCTCGCTTGTGCTCTCCCTCCCCAAGTGTAGTTTGATTGCAGGCGGAGCCACGTTGCCTTTTCAAACTTGTAATCAGTGAAGCTGGGCTAGATTTTTATATAGTTTTATCCAGCTGTGTGTGTGTGAGAGAGAAATGAATGGGGGCCTGGGGAGGAAGTCACTACACTTGGGGAGGGAGAGCACCAGTGAGGAGACCACAGGAGGAGGCAGGAAGCCAGGCAAAGAGCCATGCTGTAGCACACACACCGGCCCCACAACGTGGCTCTGCCTGCAATCAAACTACTCTTGGGGAGAGAGAGCACAAGCGAGCCAGGGTCCTTCCCTCCAGCATTTGCCCAAAGCCCTGCACAGCACCAGGAGGATGAAGTTTGAATTCCTCCCCCTCCCTCCAACCCACACATACCTTTTCCAGCTTTTTTTAACAGTTAAGCAGAGTCATCCACGGTGAGGCAGTAACTAGCTCAGCTTTTTCCTTTTACTTTTTTTTTCCATGATGAGAGTGGTGAGGCTGTACCTCACTTGCCTCACCTGACTGCACGTCACTGATGGGGGTGAAGGTTTGTACTCCGACTTGATGAGTTGGTTTCTGAATGTTTTATTACATCTTCAGTGGAATTCCATCAATAGACACATTGACCTACAGCCAACCTACCAGTTCCTCAGAATCCAAATCAACCAGAGATAGCACTGACCCACAACCAACCCATGCAACTCCTTCCCCGCCCACAGTTCACCTCCCGAAGACTCTGGCCTGATACAACCTCTCCATCACAAGTCCCATCACAAGACTATCATTGATGTCTCACAGCTGACCCATCACAACACTTGACACGTCCACACCTGAAGCCCTTATGAACAGAAGAACATGGACATTGACATCCCCTAAACTTCCCTGAAGATGTTACCCAGCCTAGTAATGAAACATTTGGAAACCATCCCACAAGCTCAGAGAACGAACTTTGCCCCTCATCTTTCTGGAGTCTTAGAGTCTTTTTAGAGACATAAGAACCAATTGTAGTCTTACGTTGAGGATCCCTTATGGTGAGACCAGCCAAGAAAAGTCCAAATTTGCTCTAGAAAGCGTGATCGACACGGGAATTTTGAAAAATCTGCCCCTCCGGATGTCAGGGTCCCAAGTAACGCCCCCAATGAAAGAAGACTCCAAGGCTTGAGTTTCCTCAAAGTTCCATTTTATTAGAAATGTCCTATTGGCACATTTGGGAAAACCCGAATCTGAAAGTTTCCAGGTTTTCCCCACCCAAACGAAAGTTCAAGTCCTTTCCCCTTCACCCATATGTCCATCACATGGTTCAATCAGGCCCCGTCCCAACTGGAGATGCCTCCCAGTCAATGCCACTCCAGGTGCGGGGCAACACGTCCTTGACTCTCTGAGAAAGGAATGTTATTTTGACTATATCTATCCCACTCCATAGGGTGGCTCAGTGGTTAAGATGCTGAGCTTGTCGGTCAGAAAAGTCTGCAGTTCAGCAGTTCGAATCCCTAGTGCCGCGTAACTGGGTGAGCTCCCATTACTTGTCCCAGATTCTCCCAACCTAACAGTTTGAAAGCATGTAAAAATGCAAGTAAAAAAATAGGAACCACCTTTGGTGGGAAGGTAACAGCATTCTGTGCGCCTTCGGCATTTAGTCATGTCGGCCACATGACCACGGAGACATCTTCGGACAGCGCTGGCTCTTCGGCTTTGAAACGGAGATGAGCACCGCCCCCTAGAGTCGGGAGGGGAACCTTTACCTTTATCCCACGCCATATATTTCCCCTTCCTAATTTCCCATAGCATTAAATGTGGCAGGCCTGAAGGCCCAATGCAAAAGATGGCTTCCAGACCTGACACTAACTTATCTCTGAAAGTAAACCCCAAAATATAAACTTCTCTTGAAATGAGACCAACCAATGGGGGTGGGGGGAAGTTGAGCAGCATTTATTTTCGCTGGTGTCTTGGCGTGAAAAATGAATGCTTAGCACCTGGTGATTTGTTGTATAAATGTTAACATTTGCCCGAGTCCCCGATTTGGCTTCCAGCTGAGGGGTCCATTGTTCATTGTTGCATTGCTGTATGTGATTCGGCCTCATTAAGTAGTGTTTTTTCTCCCTGCAGGCCCCGTCATAAATCTGAAACAAATCCTTCGTAGCAAATGCCGGGCTGGGTATTGCACAGAGAAATCTCCCAAGCCCAAAGGCAGGACGGTGACCGGCAGCAATTTAAACAGCAGAGCCCAGATTTTACAGTAAGAAAGGAATTGCAGACTACAGGAACCAGGAACGCCATTCAGTTGACCCTGAGGACACTGAGAAACCTCTGAGTGGCCTCAACGACCCTTTAAAAGGATGCAAATGACCAGCTGTCTGCAAGGAACATAAATTCTTCCATTCTGTCCCGTCAGAGCTGAAGAAGCTTCTTGGATGAGAAGCAAAACCTCTTCAAAGAAGAAAAACCAAAGTTCATTTGCCTCCTGAAAAAGCACCTTTGGGACAACCCTGATCTGGATGACTGAGAATTTCTACAGATTTTTAGCTAAACAGTTTGGGATGACCCCCCTTGGAATGGTGTGGGAGTAGGGATGGATTTCCAGGGGGAAAATAAATGCAGACTGCAGGAACCATTTGCACCGCTCAGGTGACCCTGAGGACACAGGTAAACCTCCAGGTGGCCTCAATGACCCTCTAAAGGATGCAAATGACCAGCTGTCTGCAAGGAGTATAAATCCTTCTATTCCCCACTTCAGTCAGAGCTGAAGAAGCTTTTTGGATGAGAAGCGAAACGTCTCCCCCCCCCCCCAAAAAAAAAAACCTCAAGAAAGGGTTTTAGACTAAAACATATGAAGAACGGTTGCAGGAACTGGGTATGTCTAGTTTAATGAAAAAGAAGGACTAGGGGAGACATGATAGCATTGTTCCAATATCTCAGGGGTTGCCACAAAGAAGAGGGAGTCAAACTATTCTCCAAAGCACCTGAGGGTAGAACAAGATGCAATGGGTGGAAACCAATCAAGGAGAGAAGCAACCTAGAACTGAGGAGAAATTTCCTGACAGAACAATTAATCAGAGGAACAGAAGTTGCCTCCAGAAGTTGTGAATGCTCCAACACTGGAAGTCTTTAAGAAGATGTTGGATAGCCATTTGTCTGAAACGGTATAGGGTTTCAGGTCTAGGCAGGGGGTTGGACTAGAAGACCTCCAAGGTCCCTCCCAACGCTGCTATTGTATTGTATTGTAAAGTCCAATTACCTCTTGAAAAAAGCACCTTTGGGACAACATGATCTGGATGACTGAGAATCTCTACAGACCTTCAGTAAGAAAGGACTTATTTCTACATTTTGTCTCTAAAGAACAGGACAAGCACATCTGCCTCCAATATCCCAGCATCTGTAGTGGCTCCATTCACATCAGCCTCTGATTCTCTCCCCGAAAGAATTAAAGGTATTCCTCAGCTTACGACCATAGTTGAGCCTGAAATGTGTGTTGCTAAGCGAGACAGTGGCTAAGTGAGCTTTGCCCCTGTCAGGGGAAAAAACACTCTGATGAAAATGAGGTCTATGGACCGGGCTGATTCCCTTCAGCATATCATTTAGATGTTAAGAAAAGAAATAAAAGTCTTTGAGAAGTATATTCTAATTAATAAACAAACTTTAATACGAAAATAATAAAAGTAAGTAAAACAGAACTAACTAATTGTTACATTTTGATAAGAAAAGTTTTCCGTCTGCCAGCTTGGCAGCCGGACAAAAGAACAAAGGAAAAGTTCTGGAATGTGTGAAGCATGCGCAATAAATCACTTTCAGATAACATTTATGACCTGCGCAATAAAGCTTTCTTAGTTTAACTCTTGAATGTCAGTTTCAGTCAGTTCATGTCTAGCAAACTTTTTAACATCGTGACAGCCCCATTGTACGACTTTTGTTGCCACAGCTGTTAAGTGAATCACGACAGTTGCTAAATTGATAGGGAGGGATGCAGGTTTATACAGAAAAACCTTGTGACTTATGGCCAAAACTGAGGTAAACATTTATGTTGCTAAGCGAGACCGTGGTTAAGTAGGTTTTGTCCTACATTTTATGACTTTTGCTACCACAGTTGTTAAGCAGTGGTGAGATCCCAAATCTTTTCCTACTGGTTCTATGAGAGTGCGTTTCGAGGGCCCACTTTTTATGTGTGCGCACTGCTCAAATACCATCCTCGTTGTCAGCGCTGGAGAGCGGAACTGTGTTTTAGCTCAGCTGAGGCGCAGCAATCCACCCTGCCAAGCGAATCAGCTGAGTTAAAAATAAGGGAATATAGTACAGGGAACGATGTGGGTGGGAGGGTGGGGCAAACCAGAGGAGGTATTTGCCGGTTCTCCGAACTACTCAACATTTCCGCTACCGGTTCACCTGAACCAATCCGAACCGGCTGAATACACCTCTTTTCACTCAGAATTGAATCACTGCAGTTGCTGAATTGATAGGGAGGGAAGCAGGCTTGGTGGGCGTGGCAGGGGAAGCATACTGCAAAATCTCCATTCCTTTCCCACTCTGGGGCCAGCCAGAGGTACTATTCGCCAGTTCTCCAAACTACTCAAAATTTCCGCTACCGGTTCACCTGAACCAATCCGAACCGGCTGAATACACCTCTTTTCACTCAGAACTGAATCACTGCAGTTGCTAAATTGATAGGGAGGGAAGCAGGCAGTGGTGAAATTCATTATTTTTACTACCAGATCTGTGGGTGTGGCTTGGTGGGCATGGCAGGGGAAGGATATTGCAAAATCTCCATTCCTTCCCCACTCTGGGGCCAGCCAGAGGTACTATTTGCCGGTTCTCCGAACTACTCAACATTTCCGCTACCGGTTCACCTGAACCAATCCGAACCGGCTGAATACACCTCTTTTCACTCAGAATTGAATCACTGCAGTTGCTGAATTGATAGGGAGGGAAGCAGGCTTGGTGGGCATGGCAGGGGAAGGATATTGCAAAATCTCCATTCCTTTCCCACTCTGGGGCCAGCCAGAGGTACTATTCGCCAGTTCTCCAAACTACTCAAAATTTCCGCTACCGGTTCACCTGAACCAATCCGAACCGGCTGAATACACCTCTTTTCACTCAGAACTGAATCACTGCAGTTGCTAAATTGATAGGGAGGGAAGCAGGCAGTGGTGAAATTCATTATTTTTACTACCAGATCTGTGGGTGTGGCTTGGTGGGCATGGCAGGGGAAGGATATTGCAAAATCTCCATTCCTTCCCCACTCTGGGGCCAGCCAGAGGTACTATTTGCCGGTTCTCCAAACTACTCAAAATTTCCGCTACCGTTTCTCCGGAACCTGTCCGAACCTGCTGAATTTCCCCCCTGGAAGCAGGCTTATACAGATAGTCTTTTTTGACTTATGGCCACAACTGAGCTCGACCTTTATTTTGCTAAGTGAGAGGGTGGTTAAGTGAGTTTTTCCCCTTTTTACGTCCTTTCTTGCCACGGTTTTTAACTGAATCACTGCAGTCGCTAAGTTAGGACACTGCAACTGTCATAAATACATGCCAGTTGCCAAGTGTCTGAATTTGGACCATGTGACCCCAGGGATGCGGCAACGGTGGTAAATGTGAAAAAACTTTTTCATAAACCGCTTTCTTCAGCGCTGTTGCAACTTTGAACAGTCGCTGAATGAACGATTATAAGTTGAGGACCGACATTGCAGCATTGGAGGGAGCTACCTGCTTGCCTCTGCAACCACCCAGCCAGGCTGTCTCTTCGCCTGCTTGATTTTTCTGTTGCAGAACACGATGAAGCAAAAAAATTACGCTGCTTTTTTATCTCCACTGTTCTCACTCAATCTGATAAAAGGAAATCTGTTTTCGATGGGGTTTTTTACCCCCAAAGGAGAAAAATGTTTTGAAGAAAAAAGAAATTCACACAGAGTTGGAAGGGACCTTGGAGGTCTTCTAGTCCAACCCCCTGCTGAAGCAGGAAACCCTACACCAGTGGATGGCGAATGTTTTTCTTACGGTGTGCCAAAATTGCGTGTGTGCGCTATCCCATGCACACATGTGCCCACTCAATCTCCTCACCCACTGTACATGAATGCACAATCCTCCCGTACATGCACGCATGGCCTCTCCCTAGGCTTCAGAAGCTTTCCTGAGTCCTGGGGAGGGCAGAAATGGTATTCCCTGGCTCTCCGGAAGGGTGAAAAATCAGCTGGCTGGCACACACATGTGCGCCAGAGCTGATGACTGGCGTGCCACCAAATATGGCTCTGCATGCCACTTGTGGCACTTGTGCCATAGGTTCACCATCATGGCCTTGTACCATTTCAGACAAATGGTTGTCCAATCTCTTCTTAAAAACTTCTAGTATTAGAGCACCTACAACTTCTGGAGGCAATTTCTGTTCCACTGATTAATTGTTCTAACTGTCAGGAAGTTTCTCCTCAGTTCTAAGTTGCTTCTCTCCTTGATTAGTTTCCACCCATTGCTTCTTGTTCTGCCCTCAGGTGCCTTGGAGAATAGCTTGACTCCCTTTTCTTTGTGGCAACCCCTGAGATATTGGAAGACTGCTATCATGTCTCCCCTAGTCCTTCTTTCTATTAAACTAGACATAGCCAGTTCCTGCAACCGTTCTTCATGTTTTGGCCTCCAGTCCCCTAATCATCTTTGATGCTCTTCTCTGCACGCTTTCTAGAGTCTCCACATCAGGTATAGTACATAGACTATAAGACTGAAGTCTGGAGTTTGGATCTGTAGTAAATGAGGAGTCTTTTCTTCAACTTACTCTGAGTATAATCTGTTTCTCAGATGTTTTGGAAGATTTATGCTACCCAAATTCTTCCTCTTCCTCCTCCCCCTCCCTTCCTCCTCCTCCTCCTCCTCCTCCTCCTCCTCCTCCTCCTCCTCCTCTTCCTCCTCCTCCTCCTCCTCCTCCTCTTCTTCTTCTTCTTCTTCTTCCTCTTCCTCTTCCTCTTCCTCGTCTTCTTCTTCTTCCAAAGCTATCAAAGCATGATGCAAACAAAAACCATTTTGTCTTTCAGCCAGTTTGTTGTAGATGCTGATGTTTATTTGGGAATAGAGAGCAGCTAGCCCAAGGTCACCCAACGAGCTTCCACATCTACGAGCGAACTAGAAATCTCTCTGCTCCTAATTCAGCACCTGGACCAGTGCAGCATGCTGACTCTTGGAAGGTAGGATAAACAAGTTATAAAATTGAATGTGTCCATTTTGAATTTAGATGTCATAATTTTAACTTTGCCAATGCATCACTTTTACCGCCTCATTTCTCTATACCATTTCACACGCTGGGGTTTTTTTTTTTCCACTGTCATGTTCCATTCAAGCTTCTCTTACTTACTTTAAGTGGCCTCCACCATTCATAATTTTAGAAAGCAGGAGCATGTGTTCCTCTTCTCAGTTAACCAGCTTTGCTTTACTAGCAGAAAGATCCAGTCTCACATGCCACAAAAGACATTTTACTTAGCTTCTGATCCCTGACTACCCCCAAAACAGGGCAATGAAAAGCATTCAGGAGTCCAAATGGAGGTGAATTGCTTTAGCTTATTGTGCTTCTCTGAGAACATGGAAAAATCTGATCTGCTAAGAAATGACTGTATTCTAGGACCCATCATTCCAGAACCTGTTTTCCACCATTCCAGGACTCTGTCATTCCAGGACTTATTCTTCATTATTTCAGGACCTGTTTTTCATCGATCCACAACCTGTTCCTCCTCATTTTAGAATCTGTTCTCCACCATTCCAGGACCTGTTCCTTTTAATTTTAGAACTTGTTTTCCATCATTCTGGACCTGTTCCTCCTCATTCCAGGATTCATTCTCCATCATCCAAGATCTCCTCATTCCAGGACCCATTCTCCATCATTCTAGGACCCACTCTGTCTCATTCTAGAATCTTTTCCTCCTTATTCCAGGACCTGTTCCTCCTCATTTTAGGACCTGTTCCCCATCATTCCAGGACCCATTCTCCATCATTCTGGACCTGTTCCTCCTCATTCCAGGATTCATTCTCCATCATCCAAGATCTCCTCATTCCAGGACCCATTCTCCATCATCCTAGGACCCACTCTGTCTCATTCTAGAATCTTTTCCTCCTTATTCCAGGACCTGTTCCTCCTCATTTTAGGACCTGTTCCCCATCATTCCAGGACCCATTCTCCATCATTCTGGACATGTTCCTCCTCATTCCAAGATTTGTTCTCCATCATCCAAGATCTCCTCATTCCAGGACCCATTCTCCATCATTCTAGGACCCACTCTGTCTCATTCTAGAATCTTTTCCTCCTTATTCCAGGACCTGTTCCTCCTCATTTTAGGACCTGTTCCCCATCATTCCAGGACCCATTCTCCATCATTCTGGACCTGTTCCTCCTCATTCCAGGATTCATTCTCCATCATCCAAGATCTCCTCATTCCAGGACCCATTCTCCATCATCCTAGGACCCACTCTGTCTCATTCTAGAATCTTTTCCTCCTTATTCCAGGACCTGTTCCTCCTCATTTTAGGACCTGTTCCCCATCATTCCAGGACCCATTCTCCATCATTCTGGACATGTTCCTCCTCATTCCAAGATTTGTTCTCCATCATCCAAGATCTCCTCATTCCAGGACCCATTCTCCATCATCCTAGGACCTATTCCTCCTCATTCTAGAACCCATTCCTCCTTATTCCAGGACCTGTTCCTCCTCATTTTAGGACCTGTTCTCCATCATTCCAGGATCCCTTCGCCATCATTCTGGGATCTGTTCACTATCATTTCAGAAGGCAAGAAATGAGATAGTGGATCACTGACAGGCAGATTCTGACTGAATATTAGGAGGTAAATTCTGGTTAAACTACTTCAATAATGGGACCCAAACTCAGAGAGACGATGGACTTTCCTTCTCTCGATGTATTCAGCAGCAGGCTAGACAGTGACCTGTCCAGATATATATGTTTTGGGACCGGAGGTTTTATATAAGGGCCTAAACAACACCTTTTACTCTAGGATTGTCTTCTATGAATCCAGACAGTCAAATCCAATATTGTTAAAAAAAACCAAAACAATACTCTAAAAAAATGCTCCCAAGTATCAAATATGTAAAACATCATCTTCTCTGAGGGTTTCTTGGTGGTCTCTGAGCTGGCTGTTTTCTTGCAGATGTTTCATTACCCAACTAGGTAATATCATCAGTGCTAGTAAAGAGTGGGGTTTGCTCTCAGTTTATATATGAGTGGCTTGCTCTGGGGTGGTCATTGAGTTTCTTTACATTCTTTATATGTAAACAGTACCCCAATCAAAGACTCGCCAAATAAGCCAATAGTAAACAGCCCAACCAAAGAACCTCTAAGACCATGATGGCGAAGCTATGGCATGCATGTCAGAAGTGGCACGCAGAGCAATCCCTCCGGGCACCCCAGCAGTGCTCTTCCAGGGCCCAGAACACACATGCCCACTCGTCAGCTGGTCTTTGCATGCACAGGAGTGCTAGAAACCAGAAGAGCAGTTCCCTGGCACGCATGCACACACTGGGAAACTGAGTTTCCAGTTTCTAGTATACACATGCGCACTGACCAGTTGGTCTTCATGCACGCATGTGCACCAGAAATCGGAAGACCAGGTGACCGGCACGTATGCCCATGCCAGAAACCAGAAGCTCAGCTTCCCAGTGTGTGCATGCACACCGGGGAGCTGCTTTTCCAGTTTCCATTTCTCCCCCCCCCCCACATGAGCGCGCTCCTGTTTCTGCTCTCGGTGTCAAAAAGATTCGCCAACACTGCTCTAAGATCACCTTAGGACAAGCCACTGGAACAGGGGTTGGCAACCTTAAACATTCAAAGAGCCGTTTGGATCCCTTTCCCACAGAAAAGAAAAGACTGGGAACTCCAAAATCTACTGGGGGTCGAAAAGCTCCATAAATCGTGTGCCAGTGGGTGTCGCACAACGGCGATTGTGAGGTATATTTTCAGTGACAGGGAGCCGCAGCAGAGGGGTGAAAGAGCCACATGTGGCTCCAGAGCCATGGGTTGTTAACCCCTGAACTAAAATATCGACTGAGAGCAAACTCCATTTCTTATTAGCCCAGATGATGTTACCGAGTTGGGTAATGAAATGCAAGAAAAGAACCAAGCTCAGAGAGCACCAAGGACCCCTCATTTCAACCCTGACCTACATATAATTACAATATAATTACAATACAATACAATACAATACAATACAATACAATACAATACAATACAATACAATAGCAGAGTTGGAAGGGACCTTGGAGGTCTTCTAGTCCAACCCCCTGCCTAGACAGGAAACCCTATACCGTTTCAGACAAATGGATATCCAACATTTTCTTAAAGACTTCCAGTGTTGGGGTATTCACAACTTCTGGAGGCAAGCTGTTCTCCTTTGTTGATAATCCTCTCTATTTCTTTTTTTAAAATCAGAAGTGGGGATGCTGATGCTTAAACCTGGGATTGTCTGTGTAAAACAGTTTCCTTCTGAACTACAAGCCTTCCATCCTCTCCCTCCTTCTTACCTATCCTGATTTTATTTTATCTTCCATTTCCTCATATTCTCTCGGTTGGGAAAAGACCTAAAACCACCACCCCGCGGAAAGCCTAATCAGGGACGTGAGCAAATGCTAACATCATTTTTCACCAGCCAAATAAATGCCATTCTCCTTATTTTCTCAGCATTGGGCATTATTCCAAGATAACGTCTCATTCTGCTGGGCCTTGATTAATAGTTAACAAGGATTATATTTTCCCCCAAATGCTAACTTTTATGCACCTCATAAATCAGGGGAGGGCAATCTATGTTTTGCATAGAAGGGCACCACTGTACAGTATCAGCGGATAGAATAGGAAGCAATTGTACTTTCACATCGATCCTTTAAAATGTCTATAATATCAACTGATGCCCGGCTGTCAATGGATGACCATGTGGCAGCCGTGGCAAGGGGGGCGTTCCACCAGGTTCGCCTGGTGCGCCAATTGCGCCCCCTACTGGACCGGGATGCCCTACGCACGGTCACTCATGCGTTGGTGACGTCCCGCCTGGATTACTGCAACGCTCTCTACATGGGGCTGCCCTTGGGACGCGCCCGGAGACTGCAGTTAGTTCAGAACGCAGCCGCACGGGCTGTGATGGGGAGTACGAGGTACTCCCACGTAACACCTCTCCTGCGCGAGCTGCACTGGCTGCCTGTGGTTTTTCGGGTGCGTTTCAAGGTGCTGATTACCATCTTTAAAGCGCTCCATGGCACGGGACCTAGTTACTTGCGGGATCGCATCCTCCCACATACATCCCTGCGGCCAATTCGCTCACACAGAGAGGGACTTCTCCTGGTGCCGTCCACTAGGCAATGCCAACGGGCGACACCAAGGAGTAGGGCTTTCTCTGTGATGGGCCCAACCCTCTGGAATGACCTCCCCCCCGACATTAGAACCACTACTGACCTCCGCTCCTTCCGGCAAAAATTGAAGACTCACCTGTTCCGATTAGCAGGCCTGGCATAATTACAACTGTCCCTCCTGGCAAATGTATTAACTGGTTATTTTAGGGGCATTGTTTTTAACTTATTGTGTGTGTTTTAGGGGTTCAAAATCCTATATTTATATATATTGCTTTGTACAGTTCTTTTAATTCCATTTTTAACCTCCTCCATTCCAACTGTACATATTCAATTTTTATTGTATTTTGATATATTTGGCATGGACTGTACACCGCCCCGAGTCCCTTTTTGGGAGAGGGGGCGGTCTAGAAGCATGAATAATAAATAAAATAAATAAACTAAAAAAGCAAAACCAAGCAAAACAAAGGCGAGGAAAATCTGATTAGAAAAATCCCACATACGTTGACAACTGCTCTTAATACCGCCAATGATCTGATTATAGTGCTAACCCATGTGCTATTTTTCATGCCCATCAACCTTCCTAATAGGACCAACTCAAATCAAAGTATCATGTCGTCAGATTAAAAACATCGGAACTGGAGAGCCATCCACCAAGGAACAATAGAATGATGGAGTTGGAAGGGACCTTGGAGGTGTTTTAGTCCAACCCCTTGCTCAAGCAGAAAATCCAATGGTCGGATTCAGCCGGTTCAGGCTGGTTTGGGTGAACCGGTTGTTAAATTGCTGGCTGGCCCCATCCCTTCCTGCCCCGCCCCTTTCCAGGAGTCCTCACATGCTCTGTTTTGGCTCCCAGGTAAGTGCAGGGAGGGCTACTAGGCCCAAAATGGGCTGTGGGGAAAGGGCTGCTGTGCTCGCACCCCTGACAGCCTGTTTTTGCTCACAGGAGGCTGCAGGGAGGACTACTAGGCCCAAAATAAGACATGGGGGGGGCTCCCCCATCCCCCATTTTTTCTCCTAGGGAGGTGCCGAAGGATGAGTGCTGCCTGTCAAACCCTTAGCCACACCCACCATGGCCAGGCCCACCATTGCCACACCCAAACAGCCAGTCATTAGGGCAGAGAACCGGTTGTTAAATTATTTGAATCCCACCACTGAGGAAACCCCACATCATTCCAGACAAATGGATGTCAGTCTCTTCTTGAAAACCGCCTCTCAACTTCTGGATGCAAGGACAAGAAACAATAGATGGAAACTAATCAAGGATAGAAGCAACTTAGAACTAAGGAGAAATTTCCTGACAGTTAGAACAATGAATCGGTGGAAGTTGCCCCCAGAAGTTGTGAATGCTCCAACACTGGAAGTTTTAAAGAAGATGTTGGATAGCCATTTGTCTGAAATGGTATACAAATTTCCTGCCTGAGCTGGAGGTTGGACTAGAAGATCTCCAGGGTCCCTTACAACTTTGTTACATTCTATTCTAAGTTGTTCCACTGGTTAATTGTTCTCACTGTCAGGAAATTTCTCCTAATTTCTTAGAGTTCCCCGGCTTTTCTGGTTTTGTGGACTGCGATGGGGGAGAGGGATCATCTCGCACAAGCACAGCTCTCCATTTGTGTGGGCAGCATCCAAGCCCGCCACTCACGCAAATGGAGCAGAGATGCATGTGCTCGCCTGCTGCTCGTGCACTCAGGGATGAGTGAATGCACACTCATCTGCTGTTTCCATGGCCCAGTTGCAAACAGCTGACGGCCCACCAGTTGGGATATTGCCAGAAGTTGGGGACCCCTTTTCTATGTTGTTCTCTCCTTGATTAGTTTCCACCCATTGCTTCTTGTCCTGCCTTCTGGTACTTTGGGCAATAGATTGACTCCCTCTTCTTTTTGGCAGCCCCTCAAATGTTGGAACACTGCTATCATGTCACCCCTGGTCCTTCTTTTCAAAGACTAGACATACTCAGTTCCAGCAACCGTTTGTTAGATACTTGTTCTAACTACAGTGGTTTCCACCAAGGTCCTCTGTTCTGGCGGGAACAGAGGTTTAATCCTCTTGGTCGAAGGGTCTGACAGCTCCCTATAAAAGGGCTGCTGTCAGACTCAACCTTCGCTGGATTGTTCTCACTTGTACGTAATAAAGAGCTGCTGTTACCATTAAGCCTGTGTGTGCCTATCCATTACCCAATCTAACACCATTCTTTATGTTTTATCCTCGAGTCCCCTCCGAAATAGTTTGCTGGAAGTCAGGAGTGGGATTAAAAAATGTTAGCAACCGGTTTTCTGCCCGGAAGTTGGGTGGGCATAGCCATGGTGGGGGTGGCCTACTCTGCCTCCTGCACCACCGGGGGGGGGGAGTTTTTGCCCTCTCCAGGTTCCAGAGGTTTTCTTTGACCCTCCGGGAGGGCGAGAACAACCTCCCTCGGGCTTCAGAGGCCCTTCGGAGGCCGAAAAGAGCCCGTTTCCAGACTTCCGGAACTTCCAGGAGGCCCGTTTTTCACCCTCCCGCAGCCTCCGCCTGGGCACTTACCTGGCATGATGAATGGACCACGTGGAGACCCCTGGGAGGGGCGGGGAGGGGTGGGAGGGGCCAACCAGTCCTTGCAACTACCGGTTCAGCGAAACAGATGTAAAATTAAAATCAAGTTCAAATGAACCGCTCCAAACTGTCTGAATCTCACCGCAGGTAAAAGTGATCTAAATGTAATTTAAAAGTCCATTTTTGGGGTGGATCCAATTCTAGGGAAGGGCTATCCTAAATCTCTTTCCTCTGTCTCTAATCCAGCTCTGGGCTGGGCTGCCTCTTGTCTCCCCTCTCCCTTTCTTTGCAATCTGCTCCTTGCTTCCTGGGAAAACTGCTCTGTGGTCCGTCACTCGTATCTCGGTTCGGTGTGGCAAAAAAAATAAAAAATAAACCCCCATTTCCTGCCCTGGTGTGATTGCATTAAATCTTTACGCCAGAGGCGAGATGGAAAGAGGTTTCATTTTGAATGCCGGGATTCCAAAGGCAATTTTTCAGCCTTTGTGTGAAATTAAAGCGAAACAATGACTTTCTTGATTGTGTCACTAAAGAACTGTGCGTGATGTTTCATTAACTCATTTAAAAGAAAGAAAAAAGGAGAGAGAGGCTGCCCTAAATATCTTCTTTCTGGGTGGGATTTTGCTCCCGATATCAAAAGGGTTGATGGCACAGCATTCTTTCTTTCTTTTTTTCCTTTCCTCCTTTCCAGGCCGAATTGTGCCTGTGTCAAATGATGAATTGCATTCATTTGGAAGTTCTATGCAGGGTATATAAATAGTTAGCTTAGACTTCATTACCATATTTCATGACCGGAATAGTTGGCTCCTGCTCACCGTCGTTATCGTTTTGCCCTAGATGACCTCTTTGACTTTCTCGTGGCAATATATTCTTAGCCCTCCTGGCCCTGTTCCTCTGCTGTCACAAACAGGGCTCGTCTGTGATTATTTCTCCTGTCCCGTGTTACGGCTAATAATCTCTTTGTCTTAATTGCTAATCATGTCTATTAGCAAATCACTTGGAGGGGAGCATCTCGTTGCAAACTGCTTTGGCAAAATGGGCCAAGCAAGCTGAAGAGCAGCAGAACAGGTAGTCCTCGACAAATGGAGCCTAAAATTTCAGTTGTTAAGCGAGGCAGTTGTTAAGTGAGTTTTATCCCGTTTGGCGACCTTCCTTGCCACAGCTGTTAAGTGAATCACTGCACTTGATAATAGCAATAGGACTTAGACTTGTATACCGCTTCACAGTGCTTTACAGCGCTCTCTAAGCAGTTTACAATCAGCATATTGCCCCCAACAATCTGGGTCCTCATTGTACTGACCTTGGAAGGACGGAAGGGTAAATTAACATTGAACCAATCAGGATTCGAACTCCTGTCAATGGGCAGAGTTAACCTGCATTGAAACCACTGCACCACCATGGCTCAAAGATTCAGGAAGAATATTCTATGATATAGATGGGTAGCAAATAAATTTAATAATAGTAATAATACACTTGAACGCTCTTGGCCTTGACAAATTCACCACCAATCAATTGCAAATGGCAGCTTTACTTGGAACAGCTTACATCCCGCAACGAGATGTCTAACACCATAAAACGTCCCCATTTGTCTATCTCAGGTCCTTGGGAAGGACTCAGTAAGTGGATAAAAAATTCAGTCTGAACCTGGCTGACAGTCTGCTGAACCATAATAATAATGAAGTAGCCACAATGGTGCATTGAAAGATTGTACAGAAATACCATTTGCCTGCAAGTAAGAACTGGTTGGACATCAAAATAGACAAACCGATAGGAAATGAGGAAGCTAAAATACACTGGGACTTCACAAGTTCAGACAGACAAGCACCTGCCATATAACACCCCAGACTTAACAATTGTCAATAAGAAAGATCCCAAAGTGTAGATAGTGGAGATACAGTGCCCGTAGACAGCAGAAGAGAAGAGAAAGAACTGGAGAAAAATCGCAAA
Source organism: Natrix helvetica (assembly GCF_964273705.1). Taxonomy (NCBI): domain Eukaryota; kingdom Metazoa; phylum Chordata; class Lepidosauria; order Squamata; family Natricidae; genus Natrix; species Natrix helvetica. Next base: position 168,146,645 of record NC_138549.1, read on the forward strand.
ATATGAAGACCTGCAAATAAAAGTAATCGAAACCGGCACGGTAGGAAGTTAGCACCCACCCCTCTCCTAGAAAAATGAAATATTTTAGGAATTATTAAAAGGGCAGAATATTCCCCCTAAAAGGGAGGCAAAAACTCAGCCCCCCACCTTTGTCAAATGGGCCATTAAGCCTGAGTCAGTCTATTCAACCTTCTTCAAGCAGAGCCATAGTAGGAATTGCCCAAAGCCCTTTCATTACATCATCACCCAGCAAGGGTCAACCAAGCCTGGGACTCAACACAGCCTACAGAGTTCCCCCTGCATGGCCCCATGGGAGTCTGACAACCAATTAGAATACAAGCTCAAATTCAAAAGCCCAGAGGGGGCATAAAACCCACACACTCTCAGCATCTCTCCCCCCCCCCCCCAGGACCTCAAGCCATGTGGTCCTGTCCACCGTCACTAAACCTTCTTTCCAAGCAACTTCCATGAATCCAGTGTCTTTTCCCCCACTTGGAACTGAACCCATGCGGACATTTCTTCCAACAGCACCTTAGGTGCAATCTCAAAACATCTGGAGAACAGCATCGATATTGATAAAATCACCATCAGTCCATTGCAAAAGGAAGCTTTACGTGGAACAGTAAATACGTGCCACAATATCAAACAGGAACATCTGCCTAGCCAAAGACTTTGAGAAGATTTCAAAAATGCCAAATTCAGTCTGAACCGACTGTGCAATGAACAACAACAACAACAATAATATAAGGAGAAGGGTAGCCAGTGCATCTAAGGCCCATGACTATCGCTACAGAATGTTCTAAGGGAATTTATGCCAACGAGAATTAAAAGCACCCCAAGTCCTTCAGAGGATTCTTCTGTAGCCCTAAATGATTTTGCAAACAGTGGAGACTCTTAAAAGCTGAGTCTTTGACCTGAAGATGAGTGCTTTTTCTAAGTATATGATCTTCAATTTGGTATACTTCCTGCCCAAGGGATAATGCACAAGACTCTGCAGGGAAACTGTGGGAATTTGAGCCACACTTGGGGTGTATGTATGTCGAAAACTCCGGAAAAGCTTCTTGGGTGAGAAGCAAAATGCCTTCAAAGAAAATCCAGAAAGTCCAGTTGTCTCTTGTAAAAGCACCTTTGAGACAACCATGATTTGGATGACTGAGAATCTCCATAGACATGAGTCAATTGCAAAAGACCGCTTTACTTGGGACAGACATGATATCTCTAACAAAGTGGGACAAGGCCCAGATGTGGTCGGTTCCGGCCCATGGGGCCATCCTGGAAAATGTAAGGGGCCATCCCGTGTCACATCAGCCTGGTCTACCTGTGTCGCTTTGGCCCAGTCTACCCAATGCGAAGAGGAAACATGCCAGAAGTTTTGGGACTGGCATCAAGCTGGCTGTCCCCACCCAGTTAACCACCCCCATCCAGTCAGCCACCCCCTTCCAACCCCCCAAAGGTCAACCACAGCCTTGATGCGGCCCTCAATAACATTGAGTTTGACACCCCTGTTTTAACACCATCAAATATAGGCATCTGCCTATCCCAGGTCCTTAGAAAGATCTCAATAGGTGGATGAAAATGCCAAATCCAGTCTGAACATCTGGCCGATTGCATGACCAACCACAATAATAAGAAGTTTTGGAAAGATCAAATGAATTGAAAAGTTGTATCTCCACCCCCCCCCTTCCACTTTAATGTCCCTCTTTCATTTTTCCAAAACAATGTCTTTTTTTTAAAATAGTATAATACAGAGAGTTTATTTTAAGGTTTTAAACAGGGGTGGGCTGCTACAGGTTTGCCCGGGTTTGGGAGAACCCATAGCGAACGTTATGACTGGTTCGGAGAACCTCTAAATCCCACCCCTGGCTGGCCCTGCCCACCCTATCCTGCCCCTCCCAGGAGTCTCCACACAGTCTGTTTTGAATGCGAGATAAGTGCAGGACTCCTGTGGAGTCTTGGGGAGGGGGAAAACAGGCCTCCCGGAAGTTCCAAAAGGGTCCATTTCCAGACTCCGGAGTCCGGGGAAAGCAATTTTCACCCTCCCAAAGGCTCAAGGAAAGCCTCCGGAGCCAAGGGGAAGCCGAAAACGCCCCCCCATCCCCCGCCGTGGTGCAGGAGGCTGACTAGGCCACACCCATCATGGCCACACCCACCCAGAAACCAGGAAGAGAACCCGTTGCTGAAATTATTGAAGCCCACCCCTGGCTTTCAACCATTACAGTGGTAGATGTAACATCAGCGCCCGGCTAGACATTGCAGTATATGAAATTCCATTTCATTGTAAAATCACAATTTTCAATAAGTCAAAATAGGAAAAGGGCATTGTTAAGGTTTCCCCCCCCTTCAAATTCTCTCCTCTCTCCCTAAGGCCAAGATAACTATACCACAAAAAACGACGAATTCACCAAGAGGGGAAATGTTCTTGTGAATGATGAATATAATCCACTGCATCTACAGTATAAAGCTCTTTTATCATTTTAAAGATGAAACATCTTTTCTAATCTCATTATCCTTATCGTGGAAATTGAAATAGCATTTCAACAATTTAAGGGGAATGTGACAAAGAGGCAAACTTTCACGTCGCCCTGAAGGAATTGCTAGCAAGATGTTTCCTCCAACACAGCTCTAAATCTCTGTAGATCATAAGACCGCCATGTTAGATATTAGCGGCAATAAATTGTGGAAGGACGTGTGCAGGATGTGGTCTGAAAAATCAAAATGGCAGCCATGAGGGTGTGAAGCAAGTCCTCCCTTACTTCTTTTGGAACACATTGCATGTGGAATGAATATGAAACACTGGTGGAGCTCCAATACTTTTGTGGCTGCCATCTTGATTTTTTGGTCACAATTGGTGGACACTTCTGTTGTAAAGTTCTGCTGTAAAGCAACAAAGATGATTAGGGGACTGGAAGCTAAAACATATAAAGAACGGTTGCTGGAACTGGGTATGTCTAATTCAATGAAAAGAAGGACTGGGGGAGACATGATAGCAGTCTTCCGATATCTCAGGGGTTGCCAAAAAGAAGAGGGAGTCAAACTATTCTCCAAGGCACCTGAGGACAGGACAAGAAGCAATGGGTGGAAACTAATCAAGGAGAGAAGCAACTTAGAACTAAGGAGAAATGTTCTGACAGTTAGAACGATCAACCGGTGGAACAACATAGCTCCAGAAGTTGTAAATGCTCTAACACTGGAAGTTTTTAAGAAGAGATTTGAGGGTTTGCCAATGAGAGCTATTTTCTAAGGCACCTGAAGGGCAGACAAGGAACAATGGATGGAAATTGAACAAGGAGAGATTCAACCTGGGAATAAGGAGAGATTTTCTGTCAGAACAATCAACCAATGGAACAGAAGTTGCCTTCAGAAGTTGTGGGAGCTTCATCACTGGAGGCTTTCAAGGAGAGACTGGACTGCCATCTGTCAGAAATAGTGTAGGGTCTCCTGCTTGGGGGGGGTTGGACTAGATGACCTACAAGGTCCCTTCAAACGCTGTTAATCTGTTAATCTGTTAAATCATTTGTCTGAACTGGTATAGGGTTTCCTGCCTCAGCAGGAGGTTGGACTAGAAGACTTCCAAGGTCCCTTCCAACTCTCTTATTTAATTCTTAAAAAAGAGGTTCTTAGCAATCCTTGACTGAGTCCAAAATTTTCACTGCTAAGCAAGACAGTTGTTAAGTGATTCCTGTCCCAGTTTATCACCTTTCTTGCCATAGATGTCACTGCCGTTGTTAAGTTAGTAACCGGGTTGTTAAGTGAATTTGGCTTCCCCGTGGACTTTGCTTGTCAGAAAATTGCCTGGGACCCTGAAACCATCCTAAATAAAGGTCAGTTGCCAAGAATTTTCACCACAGGGATTCTGCAACAGTCATTAAGTGTGAAAAAATCTTTGGAACGGTCACTAAACAAATGGTTGTAAGTTGAGGACGACCCTGTATAAGAAATCGGCCTTACAGCTTTTCGCTCGCTGTCTTTTTCTGGAAAAGGCTCTTCTGTTGTTCGATCTTATTCTCAAGTGCTTGAACAATCCTTTTTAAAATTTGTCTTGGTGGAGGTGTTGAACTGACTTCGCAGAGACGCGTTTCACTAAATTGCCTCAGAGGTGGATGGACTGCTTGCTCTGGCAGGCATTTGATTGAAAAGTACTGATGGGGATCAAAAAGAGGAGAAGGGCAGAAGCTGCTGAGGTTTTTTTTTGGTTTCAAAGATTTTTTTTAAATTCTTTTACATACCATTTTAAGTATACATTCACATACCCTGTTTCCCTGAAAATAAGACCTCCCCGGATAATAAACCCAATTGGGCTTTTGAGCACATACGCTAAAATAAGCCCTCCCCAAAAATATTGCAACACAGCAGCAGCCATGAGGTGACCACGCTCGATGTCTCCTGCACCTCAAAAATAATAAGACCTCCCCGAAAATAAGGCCAAGCGCTTATTTCGGGGGTCAAAAGAAAATAGGAGCCTGTCTTATTTTCAGAGAAACACGGTAATTGTTATTCTTCTTTACCTTTATCATTCTTATACATTTATTATTTCATTTAATAAGTAATACAATAATAATACAATAGTAGAGTTGGAAGGGACCTTGGAGGTCTTCTAGTCCAACCCCTTGCCTAGGCAGGAAACCCTATACCATTTCAGACAAATAGCTATCCAACATCTTCTTAAAGACTTCCGGTGTTGGGGCATTCACAATTTCTGGAGGCAAGCTCTTCCACTGATTAATTGTTCTAACTGTCAGGAAGTTTCTCCTCAGTTCTAAGTTGCTTCTCTCCTTGATTAGTTTCTACCCATTGCTTCTTGTTCTACCCTCAGGTGCTTTGGAGAATAGTTTGACTCCCTCTTCTTTGTGGCAGCCCCTGAGATATTGGAAGACTGCTATCATGTCTCCCCTAGTCCTTCTTTCTCTTAAGCTAAACATACCCAGTTCCTGCAACCGTTCTTCATATGTTTTAGTCTCCAGTCCCCAAGTTATAAAGTACAGTTTGGGTTGCTTTATTTACCATCCCTTCCTCCTTTTGTAGCACCTCCTTGTTTTCCCTTTCTTTTCTCCCTCCTCTCCTTCTCCTTCCCTCTTCCCTTCCCTTTCTCCTACTCGTGCTCTTCCTCTTCCCCTTCCTACCCTCCTTCCTTCTCTTCCTCTCCTTTCCATCCTCGTCTCCTTGCCTCTTTCTTCTTTCCCCCGTCTTCCTTTCATTCTCTCTCCTTTTCTTTTTCTATTATTGTTGGTGTATATTTCAAAACTCCGTTTATGTTTCCTTGGGATGGCATTTCCGCCAATCCAAATATAATTTAGTATCATTTCTTATTCCCTTACCTTCACTAGTCTACCCTAGTCACGTTCCCCCCCCCTTTATAACTCGCTCTTGAATATATACTCATATATTTAATATTTTCTTTTCTGTTTTCCCCTTTTCCCACCCCCCTTGTTCCATTTCATAGTGCGTCGTCTGGGTACTTTACCTTAGAACCTGCTGTTTTTATGTAGCCTATGACAGAGGTGGGTTCCTACCAGTTCAGGCCGGTTCAGCTGAGCAACTCGGCTGGCCACACCCTCAAACCAGTTCTATCGGCAGCTGTGCCATCTTGTTTTTTGCTTCTGCACATGCTCAGTAGCATTTTTTTACTACTGCGCATGCGTGCATAGCGCGCATTAAGCAAGCATGCACAAAGCGAACCGGCAGTAACAGAACCCGGAACCCACCCATGGCCTATGAAGAGTGTGGAATTCATTTGGCTCTCATTACTTGAAGGAGGAGACTGGTGTAGGAAGTTAGCACCTACCCCTGGCCTAGAAAAATGAAATATTTTAGGAAATATTAAAAGGGCAAAGTATTTCCTCTAAAAGGGAGGCAGAAACTCACCCACAGACCCCTACCTTTGTCAATGGACCGTTAACGCCTCTAAGGCCTCTATTCTACATAACAAAGATCTACCTCCTTCAGGCAGAGCCATAGGAGGAATCCCAAAACTCTTTTATTACATCATCACCCAGCAAGAGTCAACCAAGCCTGGGACTCAGGACAGCCTACAGAGTTGCCCCTGCTTGGCCCCATGGGAGTCTGACAACCAATCAGAATGCAAGCTCAAATTCAAAGCCCAACCAGAAGGTATAAATCTCTCTCTCACCCATGTGCTTTTTTTGCCCAGGGCCTCAATCCATGTGGTCCTGTCCATCATTAAAACCATCTTTCCAAACAGCCACCATTGTTTCCAGGGTCTTTCTCCCCACTTGGAACTGAACCCAGATGGACATTTCTTACAACACTAGACAGACCGTTGTTTGGTATGGTTCAGAGCAGGGATGGGGAACTCTGTCCCCATTATGACTTGTGGACTTCAACTCCCAGAATTCCTGAGCCAGCCAAGGAATTCTGGAGTTGAGGTCCACAAGTCATAAAGGAGATATAGTTCCCCACCTCTGGGTAGAGTCTCCTGCTTGAGCAGGGGGTTGGACTAGAAGACCTCCAAGGTCTCTTCCAGCTCAATTCTGATTCTGATTCTCATTCTGAACATCATAAATACATACCAGTTGGCAAGTGACTAAATTTTGATCATGTGACTGGGGGGATGCTGTAACTGACATTAGTGGGGTAACTGTTAGAAATGTAAGCTAACAGTTGGGTCAGCAATATATAAACCAGGATGGTAGTACTGTAGTTTTAAGTACTGCTGTAATGTGATTGGCTGCTGTTACCTCAAGCAGCCATAAGAGGGAGCCAGAATGACTGTTAGCTCTCTGTTTTGTTAGGTGCTGATCGGTGGATGTATCGTGAGTTACTGTGTTTTTGCTACTGTTAGCTGCTTTGTGTGCTAAACTGATTATTTGATACTGGACTGTGTTCGAAGGATGATTCTTTAACTGAGAACATCGATAACTGACTAACTGAACCGTGTATGACTTGGACTGTAAATTGAACTCTGAATACCTCTATATTTCCACATAGTAAACTGTTGTGGCCCAGCAGGAGCCGTTGGAGCTGCCACCAGATTCCGACAGTGAGGGTCCCTATGAGTCGGCTCTGGAGGATGTGGAGGACCCTGGACAGGGTTCTTACTCCGAGCAGGGATCAGAGAGGCTGGTTGGCCACCAGGAGGCACCTGAGGCCTGGAGCAGTGGGGAAGAGACAAGGGACAGTGAGTCAGACATCAGCAGTGAGTTGTTAGATGCTCGTTACCGGCGCGCTAACAGGCGTCAGGAGCAATTGCGTAGTTACAGGAGGTAATTGATCCCAGCTGCTGATAATTAGACTCCTCTCCAGACTATAAAAGGACTGCTTGTGCACACGCCTTTTTGCAGAAGTCAATGCATGAACTAATGTGGGAGAACAGTCTTGTGAGCGTGGGAGGCTGGATTGCTGCCAGTGCTATCAGTGCCGAGTTGTTATGAAGGCTTATTTGTGTTGGATTGCTGCCAAGGACCTGTCTGTCTGTAAATAAAACTGGTACCTTATCTGTGGCTCGGAGTGTGTGTGTGTTGGGGGGGGGGGTCAGAACAGTAAACGACTGTATTTTATACTATTCGGTGTCCCTGTATGCTGGTTTGTGCGTGTTCTTCCATACCACCCTCATTATGCTTCTCTGCACACTCGCTCTCCTGACGGGGAGCTTACTTACTTAACAGTATCGGACATAGTGCGAGAAGTAGTAGTAAACCACTTTTTTCAGCACTGTTATAACTTCAAAAGGTGAAGGTAAATGCTCATCCCTGTTTCTCGGCTGAGAGAGCCAGCCTTGTCCGAATACATTTCCGTGGTCATGTCATCAACATGGCTATATGGCAAAGGCGCATGGAACACTGTTACCTTTCCACTGAAGTGGTACCTACTAATCTACTTCCAGTTGCATGCTTTTGAATTGCTAGGTGGGCGAGAGCTGGAGCAAGGAATGGGAGCTCATCCCATCGTGCAGCACTCGGGTCTTGAACCTGAGCTGTCAGCTGACAAACTCAGTGTCTAACTGATGAGCCATCGAGCCCCATAACTTTAAATGACCACTAAACAAATGATTGTAAGTTGAGAACTACCTCTGCTACAATCCAAATATTCTTCTCTTCTGTGATAAATTTCAAAAGCAAATTCTCCTATATCAAATTGATGCACTGTATTTCCTCCCCCCCCCCATGTTGAAAAATCCCCAAAAAACCCGCACGAATTCAAAGCCCATTCTCTATGAAAAATGCATGTGCAATAACCTTGCAGATTGAGTGCTACTACTATTTCTATTACTACTATTATTAGCATATATTTATCAGGTTTGCTCAAAATGCAAGCATTTGAAATGATGAATGAAGCATTAAAAGCAAATTCAAATAAATTGTAAGTCACAATACAATTTAAAACAGGGTATAGTAGCATAATTCAGCAGCGATAAAAATAAGTTTGAAGTGTCTTGAACGCCTTGTAAAATAGAAACATGTTTAACCGATGGAGAAAACTATACAAATAGGCTTAGACCAAAGGTGCAGAGGTGGGTTCCTACCAGTTCAGCCCAGTTTGGCTGAGCAGATAGTAACTTGGCCTGCCACGCCCCCGAAACGGTTCTATCAGTGATGCCATTTTGTTTTTTGCTTGTGCGCATGTGCAGTAGCATTTTTTTACTACTGCGCGCAGAAAGTGTGTCCCTGAGTGAACCGGCAGTAGAAGAAGCCGGAACCCACCCCTGCAGAGGTAGTATTCAGCAGGTTCGGACCAGTTTCCGGTAGTGGAAATTTTGAGTAGTTCAGAGAACAGGTAAATACCACCTCTGCCTGGCCCCACCCCCATCTATTCTCTGCCTCCCAAGTCCCAGCTGATCAGGAGGAAATGGGAATTTTGCAGTATCCTTCTCCTGGAATAGGGAGAAAATTGAGATTTTTACAGTATCCTTCCCCTGGAATAGGGAGGGAATGGAGATTTTGCAGTATCCTTCCCCTGGAGTGGGAAGGGAATGGGGATTTTGCAGTATCCTTCCCCTGGAGTGGGGAGGGAATGGAGATTTTACAGTATCCTTCCCCTGGAGTGGGGATGGAATGGGGATTTTGCAGTATCCTTCCCCTGGAATAGGGAGGAAATTGGGATTTTGCAGTATCCTTCCCTTGGAATAGGGAGGGAACGGAGATTTTGCAGTATCCTTCCCCTGGAGTGGGAAGGGAATGGGGATTTTGCAGTATCCTTCCCCTGGAATAGGGAGGAAATGGGGATTTTGCAGTATCCTTCCCCTGGAGTGGGAAGGGAATGTAGATTTTGCAGTATCCTTTCCCTGGAATAGGGAGGAAATTGGGATTTTGCAGTATCCTTCCCTTGGAATAGGGAGGGAATGGAGATTTTGCAGTATCCTTCCCCTGGAGTGGGAAGGGAATGGGGATTTTGCAGTATCCTTCCCCTGGAATAGGGAGGAAATTGGGATTTTGCAGTATCCTTCCCTTGGAATAGGGAGGGAATGGAGATTTTGCAGTATCCTTCCCCTGGAGTGGGAAGGGAATGGGGATTTTGCAGTATCCTTCCCCTGGAATAGGGAGGAAATGGGGATTTTGCAGTATCCTTCCCCTGGAGTGGGAAGGGAATGGAGATTTTACAGTATCCTTCCCCTGGAGTGGGAAGGGAATGTAGATTTTGCAGTATCCTTTCCCTGGAATAGGGAGGGAATGGGGATTTTGCAGTATCCTTCCCCTGGAATAGGGTCAGAATGGAGATTTTGCAGTATCCTTCCCCTAGAGTGGGAAGGGATTAGAGATTTTACAATATCCTTCCCCTGCCAAACCCACCAAGCCACGCCCACAGAACCAGTAGTAATTTTTTTTCAATCTCACCACTGGCTTAGACCAGGTTCTCTTAATGCTGATATTCAGAAGGACTTCCAACCTGGGTACCAGTTCCTGAAAGGGAAAGTACAGCCCCATCCAAGACCAAAGAAGCTAATCTACTTGATCCCTCAGTCTTTTGGGGACTGAGCAGAACTCCAACTGCCTCATCCAAATCCAAACAGCCTCCATACCCTGATTTGTGGGATTTCCAATGCTCTTTAAACAGGGGTGTCAAACTCGTGGCATCACGTTGTCATCATGTGACGCATCGCGACTCCCCCCCCCCCCCTTTGCTAAACCAAGTGTGGGCTGGCATTCAACTGCCCATACCTTGTAGCACTCTACTTTTTTGCCAATTAATATTTCCCAATAATTGGAACAACATGGAATATACAGTATTATGCACACACAAAAAGAGGCAAAAGACCTCAAAAAGTGAACGATCTGTCTATCATCTGTGGTTGATGCTTCAATTGCCAATCAAGATGGTTTAATTCAAGATTTGATTCCTGGCTGTGCACTTCATCCATCACCAAACTTCCAGTTACCTTCTTCTTCAGCAAAGTTAAGCCAATGATATGCATTGTCACATCCGACCACGAAGATGTGGTGAAGATGGAAGGCTGTTTGTTCTACTCTCCGGTCGAGATAAGTAGTAAATATGCTTAGGCTATGATACTATTCTCTTATGGATACAGGGGAAACAAAAGGGAGATAAAGTGGTGTGAACTTAATTAATAACATCTTGAGTACAAGCCTATTCATTTCCTTTAAAATAGTAGTAACTGCAAGAGGGATCTTAGAGTCCTAATGAATAACCACAGGGGTGTGATTCAGCCAGTTCGGACTGGTTCAACCGAACCAGATGCTAATTTTGCACCTGGTTCCCCAAACCAGGTTTGGCTGGCCCCGCCCTCCCCTTCCCTCCCAGGAGTCTCCAGATCATGCCAGGCCCGTGCAGAGGCTCTGGGAGGGTGAAAAATGGGTCTACTAGAAGTTCTGGAAGTCCAGAAATGGGCCCGTTTCTGGCTTGGGCCCGGGGGAGTTTCCCCAAACCAGTTGTTACAAGGACTGGCTGCCTGGCCCCACCCACCCCTCACCCTCCCAGAGGCTCAGGGAAAGCCTCCAGAGCCTGAGAAGGGTGAAAATGCCCCCCCAATAGTGCAGGAGGCCAAGTAGGCCACGCCTCCCAAGGCCACACCCACCAAGCAACTGGATAGAGAACCAGTTGCTAAATTTTTTCAATCCCACCCCTGGATAACTGCTTAAAATATGAACCAGTAGTGTGCAGCAGCTGCCAAAAAAGCCAGCACAGTTCCAGGTTGCATCAACAGAGGGATAGAATCAAGATCCTGTGAAGTGTTAATACTCCTTGATAAGGCCTTGTGGTAAGGCCACACTTGGAACACGGCATCCAGTTTTGGTCGCCACGATGAAAAAAAGATGTGGAGACTCTAGAAAGAGTGCAGAGAAGAGCAACAAAGATGATTAGGGGACTGGAACACATGAAGAGCAGTGGCTGGAATTGGGTATGTCTAGTTTCATGAAAAGAAGGATTAGGGGTGACAGGATAGCAGCGTTGCAATATTTGAGGGGCTGCCACAAAGAAGAGGGAGTCAAACTATTCTCCAAAGCATCTGAAAGCAGAACAAGAAGCAACGGATGGAAACCAATCCAGGAGAGAACCAACCTAGAACTAAGGAGAAATTTCCTGACAGCCAGAACAATTAATCAGTGGAACATGTTGTCTCCAGAAGTTGTAGATGCTCGAACCTGGAGGTTTTTAAGAAGAGACTGGACAACCATTTGTCTGAAATGGTTTGGGTTCTCCTGCCTGAGCAAGGGGTTGGACTAGAAGACCTCAAAGGTCCTCTCCAACTCTGTTATTTTGTTATTCTGTTAAATTGCGAATGTAACACATGTGAAGATAAGCGCTGCCTGATGCACCCAAGCTGTTTAGCAATTCAGTGACTCGCAAACGGCTGTGACATGAACAGAAATGGCAGGTTTCCAAGTGATTGGTATTTGCAGCACGGATTAGCTATTCTGTTCAACTATGACTAAAGAGCAGGAGATTCCAGGAGTTAAGATGAGTTGACATATGTATTGTGCGATGCCAGCTAATGGAACAAAGGAAGGTACTTTATAGCAGATCAGAGCATTTGGCCATTTAATCCCTTTCTTTTTCAACAACTAGTACCTTATCCTTTTTTCGCTGGAGACAACAAAGTTGAACCCGAGGCCTCCTACAGACAAAATAAGCACCGAATCACTGAATTATAATCCCTCCCGAAGATTTACATGGGTGAAAAATTAAGCACTCATCAACAGGGAGATTGGATCTCTGACTTGGCTGGATCTACAACACATTTCAGCTGAGAATGTTTATAAAGCTTGTGGTTGAAGAATAAGTAGTTGAATAAGAAAACAGTTCATTATACCCACTAAGACTACGTCCACCAAACCTGTATGAACGCAAAAAAATAATAATAATATTGGAGGAAAATCTGCACATGGTTGGAAAAGATGACTAAACAACGCATAATGTGGGAGGGTTATGACAAAAGGGACCACATATTTAGCTTTGCATGTACTGACAGCAGGAAGGATAGTATTTGCAAAATATTGGAAAAACAAGAACACCCCATCAGAGGAGGATATGATTCGGAAAATCTTAGATTGTGCCGAAATGGATAGACTGACTTTAAAAATAAAAGATAAAGAGGACACAGAATATTACTTGATATTGTTGTTAGTCTTTCTGATGCTGGAAAATGCCATTTCTTATATTATAGCCATGAAGTCGCAGTGGGTAGAATGCAGTATTTCAGGCTTGACTCTGCCCACTGCCAGGAGTTCAATCCTGACTGGCTCAAGGTTGATTCAGTCTTCCATCCTTCGGAGGTGGGTATAATGAGGACCCAAATTGCAGGGGGCTATATGTCAGTAATTGAGAGGGCCGGATGCCATGATCTTACTTTTCTTAATGTTGAGTTTCAAGCCAACTTTTGCACGCTCCTTCTTCACCCGCATCAAGAGGCACTCAAGAGGCACTTTAGTTACTTGATATGGAATAGATTTTTATGAGTGGCTAGAAGAGGTAGAAATTAGATGAAGAAAGATTATTGCTGTATATGAATTAAATATAAAGATGATTCTTAATTATAAATACACCAATGCAATCAACAAGTATAGTTGTATAAGTATAGAAGCATAAATAAGCCAATGCAAAGAGAAATTTAGCTAAAACACTCTATTATTATTATCTGTGTGTGTGTGTGTGTATTTTTTCTATACCCTGCTTTTGTAAATGATATATCCTGACGATGCACTGTATTCAAAATATTTATGAATAAAATAATAAAGCTTTTTTTAAAAAAAGAATATGTCCACCAAGAAACATGTTCTCTGCAGAAGAGAATATTTGTAGCTCAGGCATGAACTGTAGGGCCCTTGCTGGTGGTTTTCTTACAGACATTTCATTACCAAACTAGGTAACATTATCAGAGTTAGTAGGGAGTGAGGTTTGGTCTCTAGTTGAATAGTGTAACGTCTGTAAGAAAACTACCAAGCTCAGAGAGCACCAGGCACATCTTCACTGTCTCTGTTCGTCTTCTTCATGCATCCCAAGGAAATTATGACAGCAAAATTCCACAGAGACATATGCTTAGGCCTTTTTTATTTTATTTTATTCATTAAATTCATATACTTTCATATACTGCCCATCTCACTATTAAGCGACTCCACGTGGCTTTCTAGGCCTTTCTTCCTAAGCCTTTTTTTTTCAAAATAGGTCCTCCAGGTTTCCTCAGGGCAATGGAAGTGTTTCTACAGGACATGTAATCACATTAGAGTCAAATCTAGAACCCCCATTCCCACAATATGCTAAGTTTGGTTAGGCCAAACATTTTGTTGTGGCTGAGCTTATGACGTGATTTAGCCCCTTGATTCAAAGTATTGTGTAAACCAAGAAAACTGGTACACAGATTAAATGTGAGGTGTGATTACAGGTTTTGTGATTATTCTGCATCATTTTTATACCAGTTTTCAGCACATTTCCAACATATACATCCATAATGGACAAAGATACAAACAGATAGAAGGAGCACCCATGGGATCACCCCTCTCACCCGTCAACGCAAACTTATACATGGAACATTTTGAAACTAATGCCTTAGATAAATCTGAACACAAACACAAACTCTGGCTCAGATATGTTGATGACACTTTTGTGATTTGGCCACATGGAAAAGAAAAACTGGACAACTTCCTCACACACCTCAACAGCCTACACCCCAAAATACAATTCACTATGGAAATAGAAGCAAACAACCAGCTTCCCTTTCTGGATGTCCTAATCTACAAAAAACCCAATGGCTCCCTAGGACACACCATCTACTGGAAAAAAACACACACCAACCACTACTTAAACACACAATCCCATCACCACCCTGCACAGATCAACTCTGTAGCCAAGACCCTCATCTCCAGAACCAAATGTCTAGCCAACAAAGACCAGCTGAAAACTGAATTACACACTCTCACAAATATATTAATCTCCAACGGATTCCAAAGAAAAACAATTACCAACCTACTCCAAAGGGAGACTCCCCCCAAAAACCGAGACACAGAACAGGACAATGGCATTGCCCTCCTCCCTTACATCAAAGGCACCACAGATAAAATCAGCAAAATTCACCACAAACACAATATCAAGACAGCCTTCAACACTGACCAAAAAATAGCCAACATCTTAAGAAACCCCAAAGACAAAATCCATCTAGAAAACCAAGGAGTCACACACACACACACACACACACACACACACACACACAATATGAGGGAAAAATGAGAAAGAAGAGCCAAAAGAAAAGAGGATGAATGATTATATATGCCTCATAGCCCAATTACAAGAATGATTTCCATTTTACTGGGAGAAAAGTTGCAGGGGAGCTTAGGCTAAGCTAATAACCCCTATTAAAATGAGCAAAGAAATGGCTAAATTGTAAATCGTGCTTGAGGATAATTAATTTATTTCCTTCTAAGTACCTATTGACCTGTTCTTGTGAGAGCTGTTAAAACTAATCAGAGAGGTATTGTTTAAGCAGTTCGGGCAACTTGCAAACAGTGGATTGCTGTCCTGGGCTTGGCTCTACCATACAGCATGTATGTTCGGGCAATTTATGAAAAACTTGCAGTTTGAGAGATGGGGAGAGGAGGAGGAGGAGGAGGAGGAGGAGGAGGAGGAGGAGGAGGAGGAGGAGGAGGAGGAGGAGGAGGAGGAGGAGGAGGAGGAGGAGGAACATGATGAGAGGAGGAAGAAGAGGAGGAAGAAGAACATAATAGGAGAAGGAAGAAGAGGATAGGAGAAGGAGGAGGAGGAAGAGGAAGAAGAGCAGGAGGAGGAAGAAGAAGAACAACCACAACCACATGATAATAGGAGAAGGAAGAAGAGGATAGGAGAAGGAGGAGGAAGATGAAGAAGAAGAAGAGGAGGAGGAAGAAGAAGAAGAACAACAACCACATGATGATAGGAGGAGGAAGAAAGGAGGAGGAAGAATATAGGAGGAGGAGGAGGAGGAAGAAGAGGAGGAGGAAGATAAAGAAGAAGAGGAGGAGGAGGAAGAACAACAACAACAGGATGATAGGAGGAGGAAGATAGGAGGAGGAGGAGGAAGAGAAAGAGGAAGAAGAGGAGAATGAAGAACAACAACAATGTGATAGGAGGAGGAAGAAGAAGAGAAGTGGAGGAGGAGGAGGAGGAGGAGGAGGAGGAGGAGGAGGAGGAGAGGAAGAAGAAGAAGAAGAAGAAGAAGAAGAAGAAGAAGAAGAAGAAGAAGAAGAAGAAGAAGAAGAAGAAGAAGAAGAAGAAGAAGATTAATCAAAAGGAAACTAGGAACCATGTAGATATTTCCAGCACAAAATACATGTAGTTCCTGATTTACAACAGTTCATTTAGTGACTGGTTCAACATTACCGTGGCACTGGAAAAAACGGACTTATGACTGGTTTTTTACAATTAACCACTGCAGCATCCCCGTGGACACATAATCAAAATTCAGCCACAGACTCATACTTATTTCAGTTCCAATATCCCGGGGTCCTGGGATGCCCTTGCGTGATCTTCTGATAAGCAAAGTCAACAGATGCAAAGACAGCAAAGACCGATTCAATTAACAACTGTATTCCTAACTTAACTGCAGGGATTCACTTAACAACTGTGTCAAGAGAGGTCATAAAATGGGGCAAAATCCACTTAACCACTGTCTCGTTTATCAACTGAAATGTTGGACTCAGTTGTGGGTCGTAAAGTCAAGGAGAACCTGTAGCTGAATAATGTTTTCCCCTTGTAACACACAGATACACCTGCTCACAGTTTGTAACCAGGACTATTTATGGTGAACTTCTGTCCCCAGTTTTGTTTGTTTGATACTGAATGTCTGACAAAGACGTTCCTAACCTTAAAGTCCAGCTAAAAGGATGCAAGTGACCAGCTGTCTGCAAGGCATATAATTCCTTCCTTTCCCCACCCTTCAGTCAGAGCTGAAGAAGCTTCTTGGGTGAGAAGCGAAACCTCTTTAAGGAGAAACCAGAAAGTCCAGTTTCCTTTTGAAAAAAGCACCTTTGGGATTAAACATACCCCGCACCCTCAGCCATTCAGCCCCCTTTTGATTCTTGCTGCTCTTACACTTTCTGACGTCTCAGCAACTTTCCTGCGTCATAGTGACAAGAAAACAGATGCAATATTCCCAATATGGCCTCACTAGTGCAGAATGATGGGGCTGAACTGCCTGAACTGCTCCTTATCCATGGGAAACCAGGCTGCTGTGATTGACTCTTCATTTTGACAGATGACCAGATTCGCAAGTTGTAATCACCTCTCAAAACCTGCTCCGTGCTTTTGGCTACACAAGACTGCCTCTAGGCCAAGGGAGAACCGGTTAGGACAACACTCCGGCTTTTTCTGTACAAGTCTGATCGGCTTTAAAAAAACATGCAGCAACTTCCCTCTAAATGGTTTGCAAACCCCTGAAGGAGAGGTCATAAAACAATGTGAGATGCCCTGCCATACTCTACACTGTATAAGCCATTAATCTGGACAACAGACAGCAGGGCTATAGAAAAGAGAGAGAGAGGTAGGGGGGAGGGAGGGAGGGGAAGAGGCAAGGAAGGAGGGACAGGGAGAGGGAAGGACGGAGGGAGAGGCAAGGAAGGAGGGAGAGAAAAGGAAGTAAAGAGAGGGAGAGGCAATGAAGGAGGAAGAGGGAAGGAAGGAGAGAGAGGGAGAGGAAGGAGGGAGAGGAAAAGGCAATGAAGGAGGGAGAAGGATGGAAGGAGAGAGAGGGGGGAGAAGAAGGGAAGGAAGGAGGGAGAGGGAAGGAAGGAGAGATAGGGAGGGGAAGAAGGGAAGGAAGAAGGGAGGGAGAGGAAAAGGCAAGGAAGGAGGGGGAGGAAATGAGAGGAGAGAGAGAAGGGTGAATGAGGAAGAGAAAAGAGAGAGAATAATGGAGAGAATGAGAATAAGAGAGAATGAGAAAATAAGAGAGAACGAATGAAAGAGTGAATGAGAGAATAAGAGAGAATGGGAATGAGAGAATAAGAAAGAGAATGAGAGAGTATAAGAGAGAGAGAATGAGAATGAGAAAAATGATAATGAGAGAGAGAGAGAGAGAGAAAGAATAAGAGGGAGAGAATGAGTGTGAGAGAATAAGAGAGAGGCAATGAGAAAGAGAGAATAAGAGAGGGGGAATGAAACAGAGGGAGGGAGGGAGAGAGGGAGAGAGAATTCATGTGCTCTAACTGGAAGCTAAGATGACCTGGTCCTTGAGACATCAAAGAACAGCTCAGCACCCCAGCCCTGTTATTATTGCTTGGAGTATTTACATTACAGAAGTCTAACAGTTTGGAAAGCTATAAATGTCTCTTTATTAATCAGCAGTTCTTAAAAGTCTATAAATATCCACCACTATATTTGTTTAATGCACTCTTAAAGCTTCCAGAGGAGCTGTTATTATCTGACATGTCAACTCGGTAGTGCCTTGAATAAAGTATACGAATCTTGCCTTTCAGCTTGCTTTTCTTCTTTTCAATATTTTGCTAGTAAATCACGGGGCGAACTGCTCTCATCCCTAAATCTCTGCACCTTAAAACTCGGGGATATTTTAAAGAAAATGACTCTCTCTGTCTTCTAGCAAAGCTCAGCCAGGGGAGGAGGGAAGAGAAAATAGGCAAAGTGTACAATCCTGGTGCACGTAGGCACAGCTGCCAAAGTTTCACTTATTTCTACAGTGGAATTCCAGAGAAAATCCATTACCCATTGCTGTTCAAGCAAAATGATCTCGCAGAAATCTATCATAGCATGAAGGGGCAGGTAATTTATCCTGTCTGGTAGTATAAATTTTGAAGTAATTCTTGGCTCAACAATAGGTTAAAATGCACATATTTAGGCCAAGTCCAAAGAGAATACTTTATTGGCCAAGCGGGATGAGACACACAAGGGATTTATCTCTACAGTGCACGTAGAAGCATTTGGAATAACAGAGTTGGAAGGGACCTTGGAGATCTTCTAGTCCAACCGCCTGCTTAGGCAGGAAACCCTACACCACTCCGAACAAATGGTTATCCAACATCTTCTTTAAAACTTCCAGTGTTGGAACATTCACAACTTCTGGAGGCAATTTCTGTTCCACTGACTAATTGTACTAACTGTCAGGAAATTTCTCCTTAGTTCTAGGTTGATTCTCTCCTTGATTAGTTTCCATCCATTTCTTCTTGTTCTGCCTTCAGATGCTTTGGAGAATAGTTTGACTCCCCCTTCTTTGTGGCAACCCCTGAAATATTGGACAACTGCTATCATGTAATCCAAGGGAACTCATCAAATTTGCAGATGACACCAAGCTGGCAGGAATAGCCAACACTCCAGAAGATAGGCTTAAGATACAGAAGGATCTTGACAAACTTGAACATCTAACAAAATGAAATTCAATGGTGAAAAAATCATGACGGCATCACGTGACATATCAGGACTTTTCCCTCCTTCGCTAAACCGGGCAGGGGCAGGGGCAGCATATGATGCATCTGGTCCACAGGTTTGACACCCCTGATGTAATCCTTCTCTTCACTAGACTAGCCTTGCCCAGTTCTTGCAACTGTTCGTCATATGTTTTAGCCTCCAGCCCCCTAATCATCTTGGATGCTTTTCTCTGCACTCTTTCTAGATTCTACTACAACATCAGAAAGAAGGAGTAGTTGCAGGAACTGGGTATGTCTAGTTTAATAGAAAGAAGGACTAGGGGAGACATGATAGCAGTGTTCCAATATCTCAGGGGTTGCCACAAAGAAGAGAAAGTCAAGCTATTCTCCAAGGCACCTGTGGGTAAAACAAGAAGCAATGGGTGGAAACTAATCAAGGAGAGAAGCAACTTAGAACTGAGGAGAAATTTCCTGACAGTTAGAACAATTAATCAGTGGAACAGAAGTTGCCTCCAGAAGTTGTGAATGCCCCAACACTGGAAGTCTTTAAGAAGATGTTGGATAGCCATTTGTCTGAAACGGTATAGGGTTTCCTGCCTAGGCAGGGGGTTGGATTAGAAGACCTCCAAGGTCCCTTCCAACTCTACTATTGTATTGTATCGTATCGTATCGTATCATATCGTATCGTGGTGATCAAAACAGAATTGGTTTGTTCTTCAGCCCAATCTATCCCCTGAAGTCTGTTCCTGTCCTTTTTGGTTGTTGTACCAACTCAGACATTTCACTGGGGAAACAGATGCAGCCTGTTCTGACTGAGGCTTCCTAAGAATATGAAGCAGACTCCTGGTCCCGACAAAAACCCCTTTTACTAATTGACTGTGACTTCTGCTCATTCACATCCAGCAAAGTCCATCAAGGGAGGATTTACAGTCACAGACCTTCTCTGGCTTGGAGAGCTGACATGCCGATATCTGGAGAATTTGGCAAGGAGTCTCGGAGAGTCACAAACCAATTAAGCGAATTCATTGTCTCCAGCAAACTCCACTCCCCCTTCGCTCCTCTTTTATTTCCTTTGGGACGGGCCGTTCATCGTCCACCTGTGGCCTTACTCCCAAGTCAACCCGTTCTTTAGCTGTTCCCTTCATTTGGCCACTCTGTGCATATACACACTGGGAACAGGCTCCAGCTATTCATCTGCCTCCCTGATGTCTGACTCCGAAGGCAGCTGATAACTGGCGTACAGC
This sequence comes from Natrix helvetica, assembly GCF_964273705.1. Taxonomy (NCBI): domain Eukaryota; kingdom Metazoa; phylum Chordata; class Lepidosauria; order Squamata; family Natricidae; genus Natrix; species Natrix helvetica. The sequence goes on from NC_138549.1 coordinate 168,166,644, forward strand.
TCTGGCCCGCTCTCTGCCTCCAACACAGAGCCCTCATCAGAGCCTTCCCCAGACTCCAGGACTGGCCCATGTTCCTCCCCAACCTCCTCACTGTCCGAATCTGCTACCAGCTCCGCTGTTGGGCCACAACACAACCTACAAACCGTAGGTTAGCAAAAGCTGGCATAAAATGAATGCTGATTTTATCTGTGAGCTTTACATTTTGGAATGATGTGAAACCTAGCAAGGGGGAGGGGAGTCTAACAACTGAAAGCATGCTGGGGTGGGGCAAGCCAAATATGTACAAGCGTATATGCCTCTTAATTCAGCACAAACAGCAGATCATGCCCTGTGCATCAAATTATGCTCTTGTCAGTACAGATGGGTGAAATATAGGATTGAATGCCAATTTATTTATTTATGGGCCTGTTTGCTTACTGCTCCAGTCCAACAGCACTGGATATATAGATAAATTCCTCTGGCATATAAAAATACTGGGACCCTCATTATATTTGTGGGAGAGCCCCACAAATATAATGAGAATTGGAACATCACCCATTGAGTGTTACCTGCAGTGGGGTTTTCGGTAAAGTTGGCCTATGTACAAGAATTATTGTGCATTTATTTATTTGATTTTTAGCCTGCCTTTATTATTGTTCATAGGGGACGTGGTGGCTCAGTGGCTAAGATACTCAGCTTGTCAATCAGAAAAGGTCGATGGTTCGAATCCCTAGCACCGCATAATGGAGTGAGCTCCTGTTACTTGTCCCAGCTTCTGCCAACCCAGCAGTTCGAAAGCAAGTAAAAAATGCAAGTAGAAAAAATAGAAACCATCTCTGGTAGGAAGGTAACAGCGTTCTGTATGACGTCAGCATTTAGTCATGCCAGCCACATGATCACGGAGAGGTCTTCGGACAGTGCTGGCTCTTTGGTTTTGAAACGGAGATGAGCACAGCCCCCTGGAGTCGGGAACGACTAGCACATATGTGCAAGGGGAACCTTTACCTATTATTGTTTGTGAGTAACTCAAGGCAGAGAACACATCTGATATCATTTTCTACTCCTGGTTTCTCCTCAAAAACCCTGTGATGTGAGTTGGACTGAGTGAGGGGAACTGACCCAGAGTCAACCAGCTGGTTTTCATGCCTAACATGGACTAGAACTCACAGTCTCCTGGTGATTGGCTCAAAGTCACAGAGCCAGGTTTCCTGCCTAAGAAGAACTGAATGTCTCCTGGTGATTAGTGAAAGTTGCCCAGCCAACTTCCATGCCTGAGGTGGGACTGGAACTCACAGTCTCTGTTGTGGCCCACCAGCAGCCAGTGTAGCTGGCAGCAGATTCAGCAAGTGAGGAGGTTGGGGAGGAATGTGGGCCAGTCCTGGAGTCTGGGGAAGGCTCTGATGAGGGCTCTGTGTCGGAGGCAGAGAGGGGGACAGAACCCTATGCCAGTTATCAGCTGCCTTCAGAGTCAGACATCAGTGAGGCAGAGGAACAGCTGGAGCCTGTTCCCAGTGTGCGCATGCACAGAGTTGCCAGACGAAGGGAACAGCTAAAGAACAGGGGTCGACTTGGGAGTAAGGCCACAGGTGGACGGTGAATGGCCCCTCCCAGAGGAAATAAAAGAGGAGCGAAAGGGGAGTGGAGGTTGCAGGAGACAATTAGTTCGCTTAATTGGTTCGTGATTCTCTGAGACTCCTTGCCAAGTTTTGCAGATATCAGCCTGTCAGCTCTCCAAGCCAGATAAGGTCTGTGACTGCAAATCCTCCCTTGAATGTGCTGGATGTGAATGAGTAGAATTCACAGTAAATTAATAAAAGGGGTTTTTGTTGGGACAAGGAGTTTGTGTCATGCTCTTGGGAAGCCTCGGTCAGAACAGTCTCCTGGCGATTGGCCCACCTAGCCAGTTTTCATGCCTAAGGAGAACTCAATGTCTCCTGGCATTTGTCCAGCCACGTTCTGTGCCTATGATGGGACTGGAACTCACAATCTCCTGGTTCCTAGGCCAGCACTTTAAGCACTAGATCAGAATCCCCCAACCTTGCTGGCTTTGTGGGCCAGCCAGGGAGAGGGAATGGTTCTGCATGAGTACTCGGCAAGCATACGCATGGGCACACAACTCCATTTGCACAAGCAACGGGCATGGGCACCTGCCACTCACACAAATGGAGCACACACACACACACACACACACACAAGCTTTCCCGTTGCTTGTGCAAGTGGGGATGCATACGCCCGCTTGGCAGCCACTTCTGCGACCTGGTTCTAAACATTTCAAAGCCCAGTAGTGGGCTGCTGCTTGACGGTCGGGGACTCCTACACTAAACCACGGGTCTCCAACCTTGGCAACGTTAAGTCTGGCTGGGGAATTCTGGGAATTGAAGTCCACCAGGCTTAAAATTGCCAAGGTTGGGAGACCCCTGCAGGAGACCAAACTGTCTCTCCATTCTTTTCTCCTCGTTTTCCCATTCCACCCAATTTTCAGTCCCATCATTTTTGAACCATCTCCATGTTCTGACCTAGGCTTCTCCAGCAACACGAAGCTGAGTCCTCGTCCCAATAAACCCTTTTATTTAATTTAGAGTGAATTCCTCTCCAGCAAAGTCCCAGCCCACAGTCTTTCAAGAGAGTTCACAATTACTGACCTTTATCAGGCTTGGAGAGTGGCCAGGCCAATAACTTTCAGACGCTGTAATACTTGGCAAGAATGCAGGAATGAACTCATTGTCTCCTGAAAACACCCCTCCCCATTCGCTCCTCTTTTATTTCCTCTAGGGCCATTCATCGTCCACCTGTGGCCTTCCTCCCAAGTCGATCCCTGTTCTTTAGCTGTTCCCTTCGTCCGGCATCTCTGCGCATGCCAGTGGTGGGTTTCAAATTTTTTTAGAACCTCTTCTGTAGGTGTGGCCTGCTTTGTGGAAGTGGCTTGCCGGCCATGTGACTGGGTGGGAGTGGCTTGCTGGCCATGTGACTGGGTGGGAGTGGCTTGCTAGCAATGTGGCCAGGTGGGAGTGGCTTGGCAGTCATGTGACTGGGTGGGCATGGCCAACTTGTAAAATGTGGTGAAACTCACTTAACCACGCTCTTGCTTAGCAACCAAAATGTTGGCTCAGAAACTGGCATTGAAATGTGCAAGTCTTAAAGCTGTCAAATTACAAGACCCTTGCACTCCGAACCCTTTAGAAAAAAAACCCAGGGGTGTTCAAAGTTGACAGCTTTAAGACTTGTGGACTTCAACTCCCAGAATTCCTCCTCCAGTCATGTTGGCTCAGGAACTCTGGCATTGAAGTGTGCAAGTCTTAAAGAAGTTACAAGACCCTTGCACCCCTAACCCTTTAGAAAAAAAAGCCCAGGGATGTTCAAACTTGACAGCTTTAAGACTTTTAGATAGGACTCTTAAAGGCGGGCGGGGTGATTGGTGAGCCAGCCAATCAGTGAGCAGTGGGCGGGGCAAGCGTGGTGCGGACAGGCGGGGGGAGGGAGCTGGAACCGGTTCTAAATGGCACTGTAGATTTGTGGAACCTCTTCTGTAAAAGAGGTTAGAACTGGCAGGAACCCACCCCTGGCGCATACGCACACTGGGAACAGGCTCCAGCGGTTCATTTCCTTCACTGATGTCCGACTCTGAAAGCAGCTGATAAATGTCCGACAGCCCTGGCCCCCTCTCTGCCTCCGCCACAGAGTCCCCATCAGAGCCTTCCCCAGACTCCAGGACTGGCCCATGTTCTTCCCCGACCTCCTCACTGTCCGAATCTGCTGCCAGCTCCACTGCAGGCCACAACACTTCACTCCTCATCTGGTGACTTTTCTCTTGAGAGTGAAGTCCCTCCCATTTTGGTTTTGTTTTGTTTTAAATATTTGGTACATATCTGTGATCCCACCTGAGTGTCAGCCCCTAAGCCAATTTGGCCAAACTCTACAAACCTAGCAAGATTGAACCTGATTGTTATATGGATAGCAAACCACCAGATAGATCATTGCAGATATCGTCAAGACTAGGAGACGATTGGGGGATGGGACGGGGGGGGGACATGCTGGAGGAAGGTAATTGTTAACCAATTGGGTAGCCTTGCCAAGAAAGTGACATGGATGGATCCAAGCAAAGCTGAGCTCGGCTTTTATCAATCCCCTGAAAATATTCAGTCTTTCCCAAACATTGTGATGCAAACTTGTTTTGTCTTGGTGTTCTGGTTTTGGCTGAAATACTGCTGGCACTGGACCACAGGATTCTGTTAGAAGGGCCTCTTCCCTTGCAGATAGAGCTAGCCGCGTGCGTAGATCTCCTTATAGATAGAATGAATGTGCACGACACCATGCGTATTTATTCCACCCAAAAATCAATACGGGGGGGGGGGGGGGGGAGGAAATGGTTGATGTATCAAGAAGAGTGTCGTTTTCGTGGTACTTTCTACACGTGCCACTGTTCTGTTTAGAAGGGACACTTAACTTGGGCATTTTATTACAAAGCTACAGCTGTGTGTGTGATGGTGGGAAATTAACTTCTGTGATTCAAAAACGAAAGGAAAGGAAAGGAAAGGAAAGGAAAGGAATGGAATGGAATGGAATAAAATAGAATAGAATAGAATAGAATAATGGAGTGGAATAGAATGGAATTAGGAATGGAATGGAATAGAATAGAATAGAATAATGGAGTGGAATAGAATGGAATTAGGAATGGAATAGAATAGAATAGAATAGAATAGAATAATGGAGTGGAATAGAATGGAATGGAATGGAATGGAATAGAATAGAATAGAATAGAATAGAATAGAATAGAATAATGGAGGGGAATAGAATGGAATTAGGAATGGAATGGAATAGAATAGAATAGAATAGAATAATTGAATGGAATGGAATAGAATAAAATAGAATAGAATGGAATAGAATAGAAGCTGGAAGGGACCTTGGAGGTCTTCTAGTCCAGCCCCTTCCTGAAGCAAGATAACCTGTCCTATACCATCTCAGACAAGTGGCGGTCGAATCTCTTCTTAAAAACCTCCAGCCTATGATTTCTGGAGGCAAGCTGTTCCACTAGTAGTTAATTGTTCTCACTGTTAGGAAGTTCCTTTTTAATTCCAGGTTGGTTCTCTCCTTGATTAGTTTCCAACCATTATGTCTTGTCCTGTCCGCTGGTGCTTTGGGGAATAATTTGACCCCCTCTTCTTTGCGGCAGCCCCTCAAATACTGGAATATTGCTCTCACATCACTCCTAATTCTTTTTTTTCTTGAATTATTCAACATTGAACTATTCCTGGTATCCAACCGACTGTTCCAAAACATCCTATAATCAGATAACCCAAAGGTGCTTTTTTAAAAGGCAACTGGACTTTTTGTTGTCTCCCTGAAGACATTTCACTTCTCATCTAGGAAGCTTCTTCGGTTCTGATTCAATGATGGAGTCAGAACTGAAAGAACTTCTTGAATGAGAAGCAAAACGTCTTCAATGAAAAAAAAAAAACCCAAGAAAGTTCAGGTACCTCTTGAAAAAGCACCTTTGGGACAACCATGACCAGAATGACTGAGAATCTCCATAGACATATGTTCTGACCCACCCCATCCCACCTATGAATAAACCAGAGCACAAGCTTGGCTGTTTGCCACTGTTTAATTACTGAGATAACGAATCCATTGGCTGAGGGCCCAGACAACTCACATTCAATAGAGCAACCCAGATAATTCAAATGAAGCAACAGATAGTCCAAACGAGCAGACACGGCTAGAATAGAGAGATAGATTTTCTTCACTACTAATTTGAACGGTTGTTTCCTGCAAATGTCCCCTCCCAATGCCTCACCTATAAGCTCTCTTGGGAGGGGCCAATCCACAACCACCTGTGCTTAATCATCTTCTGTGAGTCTGCCCATGGAGTTGCTGCTTCCATTTCTCAGCCCTTCTCAATCTAGCATCAGGGACAAACTGCCTTTGATCCTCCTCACTGCTCTATGCCTCAGGCGCCTCCTGGTGGCCAACCAGCCTCTCTGGTCCCTGCTCTGAGTCTGAACCCTGTGCAGGGTCCTCCACATCGTCCAGGGCAGACTCATATGGTTCCTCGCTATCCGAGTCCATCAGCAGCTCAACCGGATCCAGCTGGGCCACAACAGACATATAAGTCAAATATCCATAAAGGTAAAAGGTCAAGATTTTGTCTCATGTCTGACTGTAGGGGGCAGTGCTCATATCTATCTCTTAGCCAAGGGAGCCAGCATTGTTGGTCATGTGGCCAGCATAACATAGCACAGAGTGTGCGATGGAACTCTGTTACCTTTCCACTGAAGTGGTACCTATTTATCTACTCACAGATAAATGCTTTCAGACGGCTGGGTGGGCAGGAACTGGGGCAAGTAACTGGGAGTTATCCCATCACATGGTGCTTGGGTCTCAAACAGTGGTGGGTTTCGGATCCCGTTGCAACGGGTACAGTGCAACAGGGCTGGGCGCCCACCCCATGAACGCGGCGCACGCATGCGTACATACCACCTGCGACGCTCTGGCTGCTCGGCGTAGCATCACGCAGGCACTGTGCACCCCATGCGCCTGCGCGGAAGCCCCAAAAACTTCAAATACCGGTAAGGAGTGAGGGTGGGCCCTCCGGAGCACCGTACTGGAACGGTACCTGGTGCTCCCGGCAGGCACCGGTACACCCATACCGGTTGTAACCCACTGCTGGTCTCAAATCAGGCTGTCAAGTTTTCCAGCTGACAAGCTTGGTTTTTTTAACCACTGAGCCATCACATCCCCCAGATATCCATAGTATTATAAAATTAAAATGGACATTTATATTATCAAGTCCACCCACATTAGACTTAGATGCTTTGTGTAGGGATCCGTAAGAAAATCCATTTCAAAGCATCCAGAACTTCTATCCAACTTCTGCTGAAATACATATAGCAGAGTTCACTCTCTGATTTAATCATTGTTTGCACCGCCCAAATGCTCTTATCATTAGACAGTTCTTCCCTGCATTCAGCTAGAATTTATATTCTGGGAGCTGAAAGCCATTATTCTGTGTCTTGCACTCTGGGGTGATAGATCACAGGTCCTGACCTTCCTCTGTGTGACATCTCTGCAGATACTCAAGGTACGTGATCATTAGTCACCCTTTCCCACCGCCACACATACCCAATTCCCTCAGTCTCTTACAGAATGCAGAGCAACAGAGGCGGAAGGGACACTGGAGGTCTTCTAGTCCAATCCCTGCCCTAGAGCCATGATGGCAAACCCATGGCACATGTGCCAGAGGTGGCACGCAGAGCCCTCTCTGTGGGAACACGCGCCATCGCCAGCTGCTCCTCTGGTTTCTGGCCAACTGGTCTTTATGGGCACCGGAGTGCTGGAAAACGACCTGAAAATGGCCTTGTTTTTCTTTGAAGACTTTTCTCTTCTCAGCCAAGAAGCTTCTTCAGCTCTGACCAGATGGTGGGGAATGGAAGGATTTATATTCCTTGCAGACAGAACTGGTCATTTGTCAGTAGAGATTCTCAGTCATCCAGGTCATGGTTGTCCCAAAGGTGCTTTTTTTTTTCAGGAGGCAACTGGACTTTTTTGTTTGTTTTTTGAAGACATTTTGCTTCTCATCCAAGAAGCTTCTTCAGCTCTGACTGGATGGTGGGGAATGGAAGCATTTATATTCCTTGCAGAGAGCTGGTCTGCAAGAAAAACAGGAAAGCCGAGTTGCCTCCAGAAAAAAAATCACCTTTGGGACCACCCTGACCTGGATGACAGAGAATCTCCATGGACCTTTAGCTAGGCACTTTGGGATGAAGACCCTTCAAATGGTATGGGAACATGAACGGATTTCCAGAAGAATTGCGGACTACAGGAACCATTTGCACTTCAATTTGAGATGCAGAAAATACAGACTCATCCCCAACAGCCTGTGCCTGTGTTCAACAGGGAATGGGCACAGGGCAGAAAACATCCTGCAACCAAGGAAGCTCCATACCAGTGGTGGGATTGCTACCGGTTCTGTGGGCATGGCTTGGTGGGCGTGGCAGGGGAAGGATACTGTAAAGTCTCCATTCCCTCCCCACTCCAGGGGAAGGATACTGCAAAATCCCCATTTCCTCGGGAGGCAGAGAATAGATGGGGGCGAGGCCAGCCGGAGGTAGTATGTACTGGTTGTCTGAACTACTCAAAATTTTCGCTACCGGTTCTCCAGAGCTGGTCAGAACCTGCTGAATACCACCTCTGCTCCATACCCATTTGTACTACTCAGGTGACCCTGAGGACACAGATAAAGTGGCCTCAATGACTCTCTAAAAGGATGCAAATGACCAGGTGTCTGCAAGGAATATAAATCCTTCCATTTCCCACCATACAGAGTTGAAGAAGCTTCTTGGATGAGAAGCGAAACGTCTTCAAAGAAATACAAGAAAGTCCAGTTGCCTCTTGAGAAAACCATCTTTGGGATTGTAGTGATGGAGTACAGACAGCCTCTGGAGGAATGCCGTTCCACTAATTAATCAATTTCCCCCCCTTTGTTTTAGGTTGTATCTTTCTTTAATGTTACTACTTGTCCTGCCCTCAGCTGCTTTGGAGAATAGATTGACCACCTCTTCTGTGTGATAGTGTTAGCGTTCTAAATACCATGTATGAAATAAATCATTGTCTAAGGCAGAATCTTCCTTAAAGTTCCCATTTATTCATAACAGGCATGTTAGCACGGCTATGGAATTCCAACTCTGATTTGCATCCTGGAATTCCACCCAGTTGAAAGTTCATGATCTATCCCCACACCCACAAATCCATCACATGTTCCAATCATCATTTTCCACGCTGGCATCTACACCCCTCTGGTTCCAGTCAGGTGTCGAGGTGCGGAGACAAAAGATGACCTTGGCTTCTATAAAAGAATGTCAACAATCCATTCTACAATCCTACTCCTTTCTATTCCCCCCTCCCAACTACTACACTACTAAAACACATAGGAAATTATAAGAAAGTGTGGCAGGCCAAAGATCCTAAAAAGAATATAACTACAGGCCTGACAGATAGCTTCTCAAGTACTGGAAGACTGCTGTCATGTCCCCCCCCCCTGTTTTTCTTTTTGTTAAGAGTAGACATACTCAATTCCTGCAACCATTCTTCACTTGTTTTAGCCTCTAGCCGAATAATCATCTTCATTGCTCTTCTCTGCACTCTTTCCAGAGTCTCAACCTCTGTCAGGGTTTCAAGTAACACCCCTAACGAAAGAAGACTCCAAGGCCTGAATAACCTCAAAGTTCCATTTCATTAGAGATGTCATATTGGCACATCCATGGGTTTTTCACCCTGACTGCTCTTTAGAAGGCCAGATCCTGAAGAGGAAACTCAAATACTTTGGCCACCTAATGAGAAGGAAGGACTCCCTGGAGAAGAGCCTCATGCTGGGAAAGATTGAGGGCAAAAGAAGAAGGGGACGACAGAGAATGAGGCAGATGGGTGGAGTCACTGAAGCAGTCGGCATGATCTTAAATGGACTCCAGAGGATGGCAGAGGACAGGAAGGCCTGGAGGAACATTGTCCATGGGGTCACGATGGGTCAGACACGACTTCACAACTAACAACAACAAATTGGCACATCTGGGAAAACCGAATCTGAAAGTTTCCAGGTTCTCTCCACCCAAGTGAAAGTTCAAGTCCCTGCCCAGCACCCACATGTCCATCACATGATCCAATCAGGCACCATCCAAAACTGGAGATGCCTCCCAGTCACCTCATCGCAGTTGCCGGGCAGGACATCCTTGACTCTCTGAGAAAGGAATGTTATTTAGACTATATATCTACCATACTCCCTATAATCCCTCCTCCCATTTCCCTACAGTAGAAAATGTGGTAGGCCTGAAGGCCGAACGTAAAAGATGGCTTCCAGGCCTGACAACATCACCTTCTTCTTGGAAAACATTTTAGCTTCAAGTTTCTTCATCCCTCTGATCCACGTCTTCTACATTTGTTCTACTTGGTACCCAGAACTGGATGTAGTTCTCAAAATCAGTTCTTTCCAATTCCAAACAGAGTAGAAATATTAGCTCTTGTCCTGCCCTGTGGAAACAATATTTATATTAATTGCATTTTATCTTTTTAGAATCTGATTGTGTGGCTGATTTACACTCACCTTGTGATCAACTTCCATTCCAAAATATGTTTTATACGTACAAGTTATCAAATCAGATGTTCTCGCCCCTGGTCTGTATATTTCTTTCATGTTTCCTAAGTAGAAAAACATTACTGTGCGTTTGCCTCTTTTAAATTGCATTACTTTCAGCCCACTTTCTCTTATCAAGATCATTCTCAATTGGGTTCCAGGCTTTTAAATCAGCTGCCCAATCTCGTGTCATCTGCAGATGAGATAAACATTCCCTTCACCTCCAAACCAAATCATTAATAAAATTATTGAAGGCTAGAAGGCTGTGAGATAAGTGAGAACTTAACTTATGGGCTTAAGTTACTGGGATATAGATTGCTTATGAAGGAGAGGTTCCTTCATTATGGTAAGATGATGAAAGCCAGTTTACTAGTAGGTAAATAACGTTCCTTGTTCATGGGATATTTTCAGAAATTTATTTGTTCAATTTCTAGAGCTGCTTATCACAGTCAAGGACTCTGGGGTGGGTTACAATTCAAATAGGATACGGAAAGAACAGAATATTTGTATGAGGATGTACATTCACTGATGATGTTACCTGGTTGGGCGATGAAATGTCTGCAAGAAAACAACCAAGATCACAGAGCACCAAGGACCCCACAGTTTCAAAAAAAGGAGCTACACCAACCATCTTATATCTACAGGTAGTCCACACCTGGAATACTGCAACCGATTCTGGTCACCATACTACAGAAAAGATGTTGAGACTTTAGAAAAAAAGTTCAGAGAAGAGCCATTGAGATGATCAAAGGCCTGGAGGCTAAAACATATGAAGAACAGCTGCAGGATTTGGGTTTGCCTAGAAAAAAGAAGAATTAGGGGGTGACACTGTTAGGGATGTAACCCTAGGCTTGGCTTGCCAATGTATATTAAGCTATGATTATGTTACTGTTACTTTAAATGTTAGAGAAATGTAATTGGCTTGTTACCTCAAGCAGCTATAAGAGGGAGCCAGAATGGCTGCTCTCTCTCTGTTTTGTTAGAAGCTGATCAGGTGTATTTTGAGGTATTGTGGTTTATAACTGTTATCCTACTTTGTGTGTTAAACTGAGACTATTTGATAACTGAATTACTGAACTGTGTATGACTTGGACTGTTAACTGGACTCTGAATACTTCTATATTTCTACATAGTAAAGTACTATATTTTTATACTATTCAGTGTCTCTGTATGCTGGTTTCTGCGTGTTAGTCCATATCACTCTCATTACACTTCTCTGCATACTCGCTCTTCTAACGGGGAGCTTAATTACTTAACAGACACGATAGCAGTGTTTGAGGGGCAGCCACAAAGAAGAGGGGGTCAAACTCAACAAGGAGACAAGCAACCTAGAATTAAGGAGACATTGCCTGACAGTGAGGTCAATAAACCAGCAGAACAGCTTCCCTTCAGAAGTTGTGGGTGCTTCATCACTGGAGGTTCTTAAGAAGGGACTGGACAGTCACTTGTCTGAAATGGTACAGGGCCTCCTGCTTGAGCAGGGGGCTGGACTAGAAGACCTCCAAGGCCCCTCTCAGCTCTATTCTATTCTAGTGACCATTTGTATTACAACAGTACTGAAAAAAGTGACCTGACTGTTTTTCACACTTACGACTTGAAGCATACCCATGATCACATGATCAAAATACAGCCGCTTGGCAACCGACTCATATTTATGACGGTGGCAGTGTCCCAGGGTTATGTGATCCCACTTTGCAACCTTCTGAAAAGCAGAGTCAACGGGGAAGCCAGATTCACTTCACAAACATGCCGGTAACTTCATAATTGAAGTGATTCACTTAACAAATATGGCCAGAAAGGTCATAAACTGAGGCAAAACTTCACTTCGCAAACATCTCACTTAGCAACATTGTGGTCATAAGCCAAAGACTGTCTGTACCTTATTTCTCCTAGCACCATTTTTGTGCTTGCTTATTATTTGAAATGCCTGATGATTTCTTTTACTTCCCAGCTTTCAGAAAACGGCAGAAATAAGAAGAAACAATGACACCACAATTTTGCCCTGCCTATCTATCCAAAGAAGGTTTGTCTAACTCAAGAGCTGCTCCTCTTTTAGCAAGCAATGAATATTGGTGGCTCAGGATGGCCTTTGGAGGTCTTGAGGTGTGTCTCCTGCTGGACTGTTACATATAGGTCTGAATTTTAATGTGGTTTTTCTCTCTCTCCTATTTTCATGCTCCTAGATTTTGTCCCAAATGTTATGGTGCTTTGAAGTCATTTCAATCACCTTATGATTCTTGACAAATGTATCTTGTCTTTTTATGTACACTGAGAGCATCTGCACCAAAGACAAATTCCTTGTGTGTCCCGGCTTCCGGTTCCAGCGGCTGACGGCGACGGGCAGAGACTGCTCGCCCCGCGCATCCCTGGTGGGCTCCCCACTCCTTGGGGGGCACAGGACGCCCCGGAGAGGCGTTCTGCCAGAGGAGCGGCGCGGCAGGAGGACCCCTGCATCGGCGGCGGCCGTCGGGGGGCTCCCGCTTCGCTCCAGGCACCGAGGAGCGCAAAGGGGAGGCGCGCTGAAGCGTCTTCGCTGTGAGGCTGTCCGGAAGAAAAAAAGACAGTTGAAGGATGCAGCGGCGGCGCGGTGAGGTGTAGACTCCCTTCATACCTATTACCAACTCTAAAACTTGTCAGTTGTGTTAATTGGAACTTTTGGCTAACTTGGAGAAGTGCGGCTGGAGGGGAGGGGGATTCCCCCCCCCTGGACAAGCGGCTAGAAACAAAAGTGCTCGTAGCCCCAGGGAAGGAGGAGGGGGAGAGCCAAACCAAAGAGGTCACACTCCAACTAAATGGATCTTCAGATTTAAACCTTTAGGTGTTAAGACAATGGGATCTGGAAGCCTTGGGAACTTTGAATTTTGAAAACTTATTTGTTGCCTCAGTACCCAAAGTTGGCAGGGCAAGATGGCACACTTCCGTTGTCTTCATGAAAGGTGAACTTGACTCCACCTCTTAGCTTCAGGCTTCCGGTCTTTGTCCCCGTGTTATTTGGATAATTCTCTTGTGGATTGTTTGCTTTTGAACTTTTTGGAGTGAAAAACATCTGTTCCCTGCCAGGGTGATTAGAGAGCTCCCTTGTGCCTGGTCTCTCTACCCCCCGGACTCCCTTGGCTGCTCTACCACTCCGACTGATTCTTCTCTATACTGACTGGACTCTCTATTACTAACAATGACATCTAAAAGACCACCTCCTGGAAAGTCTGGCTTTGCTGCTTCTGCCCCAACATCTGCAACCTCAAGTCCGAGCACACAATCAACATTGACAGCCTTTAAACAAGTTAAAACTATGGACTTGGAGTTTCATCAAATGTTTCAGCAAATTCTACAGGGACAAGAGGAAATAAAGAAACAACTGAAGGACATGAAAGAAGAAATTAGAGGGAACCAGGAAAAAATTAATAAGAACTCACGGAGACTGGATCTCTTGGAGCAGGGGGAGGCTGAGATGAGGGGTGGTGGTGGAGGGCATGCAAAAGGGAAACAAAGAGCTTGACACCCAACAAATGAAAATAGAGTTTGAGAGAATGTCCTTTTATCTTAGGTTTCAGAATGTGATGGAGACAGATGATGAAAACATTAGGGACATCATGACAACTATCTTGGCTGAGTATACGCAGAAAGAAAAACAACAGATGGGGTGGGAAATAGACCTGGTTTATAGAGTGAACTCCGCATATGCTAGAACACACAATGTCCCCAGGGAGGTACACATTAAATTTCTTAGGAAAAGCACAAGAGATGAAATTCTGAATACACAAAGGGGACAAGCCCTGATATACAAAGATAAGGAGATAACCATACTGAAACAGATCCCCAAGAAAGTGAGGGAGAAAAGAAAATATTATTCGCAATTGGCGAATAAATTATACCAGAAGGGGGTGTGGTTTCATTGGTTGCTGCCTGAAGGTATGTTAATATTCTGGGAGGAGACAAGGGTCAGAATTAACACACCCATAGAGGCGCAGGCCTTTATGGAAAAAAATAAATTACTCCTAGAAAAACCAGAAGACATCCCAGTAGATGCATAAGACACGGGAGGGGCGGGAGCACTGCCAACAGTGGGAGATGGGGCGACATCAAGAAAGCTCAGATCACACAAATAAGTAAGAAAATCCACATGACATAAATTGATTGAAATTACTAATGAATCTACCACACTGACTATATGTTATTATATAATATTTGAATGCTATGCAAATGTACACCATGAGTCTGGAGGGGGGGTATACCTACCGCAGTTTGCGGCTGCCACAATTTGTAACTTTCCCCATACCTTTTCCTTTTGTAAAACACCAAAAAACCAATAAAACTGTTTAAAAAAAATTCCTTGTGTGTCCAAGCACACTTGGCCAATAATGAATTCTATTCTATTCTATTCTATTCTATTCTATTCTATTCTATTCTATTCTATGCTATGCTATTCTATGCTATGCTATGCTATGCTATTCATTCCTCCATTCTATTCTATTCTATTCTATTCTATTCTATTCTATTCTAGTCTAGTCTAGTCTAGTCTTCATTCCTCCATTCTATTCTATTCTATTCTATTCTATTTTATTCTAATTTTAATTCTAATTCTATTCATTCTCCATTCTATTCTAGTCTATTCTAGTCTATTCTAGTCTATTCTATTCTAGTCTTCATTCCTCCACTCTATTCTATTCTAATTCTAATTCTATTCTATTCATTCCTCCATTCTATTCTATTCCAATTCTAATTCTATTCTATTCATTCCTCCATTCTCCTCTCCTCTCCTCTCCTCTCCTCTCCTCTCCTCTCCTCTCCTCTCCTCTCCCCTTCCCTTCCCTTCCCTTCCCTTCCCTTCCATTCCATTCTACTGTATCGTTATATGTTTTCATGGCCATGTTAGTGAAGACTTGGGACCCCAAACTCAAAAGAGAATTAAATTGCATGTTAAATAAACAAATACAGGTAGCCGCAGCTTTTCGGATTTGGATATACGGTAGTCCTTGACTTATGAACATAATTGAGCCAAAAATTTCTTTTGCTAAGCATGACAGTTGTTAAGTGAGTTTTGACTTATTTAATGACCTTTCTAGCCAGAGTATCAGGCCTGGAAGCCATCTTTTGCATTGGGCCTTTAGGCCTGCCACATTTTCTGTTGTGGGAAAATGGGAGGGGGGATTATATGGAGTATGGGAGATATATAGTCTAAATAACATTCAAGGTCATCCTGCCCTGCACTCAGAGCAGCATGACTGGGAGTCATCTCCAGTTGGGACGGTGTCTGCTGGGCAGGGACTTGAACTTTCTTTTGGGTGGGGAAAACCTGGAAACTTTCAGATTCGGGTTTTCCCAGATGTGCCAATAGGACGTCTCTAATAAAATGGAACTTTGAGGAAATTCAAGCCTCAGAGTCTTCTTTCACTGGAGGTGTCATTTGGAACCCTGACACAGAGTTGTTAAACGAATCACTGCTATTGTTAGCAACGTGGTTGTTAAGTGAATCCGGCAACCCCACTGACTTTGGTAGTCGAAAGCTGGCTGGGAAACTTACAAATGGTGATAACGGGACTCTGAGATGCTACAACCGTCATAAGTACATGCCAGTTGCCAAACATCTAAATTTTGATCACGTGACCAGGGGAATGCTGCTACGCTTGTGTGAAAAACGGTCATAAATCACATTTTTTCAGTGCCGTTGTAACATCTTACAAATGGTTGTAAGTTGAGGACTACCTCACAAAATGTACTTTCACTTGAGGAAGTATAAAATCACGTGATAAAGTGAAAATTTGCGGTGAGAATTTCAGAATAAATAATTCAGGGGGGGGGGAATTTAAGCTTCCAAACCCTATCTCTCTGGCTTGACAAATTCAAGATAAGGTAGGATTAATAGATCACAGGAGGTTCCTTAAACCTCTCATTATCTACTTTAAACATGTCTCATATGTTGGCAAACAAAAGCAAACTCAGTATGTCAGTTTGCCTTATCTTCAAGAAGTGCCTTATTGACTGATCGATTTATAATTATTTTTAGCCTGCATTAAGGATGATGCTCTCCCAGCTCAGAAGGTGCTTTTCCAATTTGATGCCCACTGGCAATCAATATTATTATTATTATTGCGTGGTTAATCTTTGGTGAGATTCACAGCCTTTGGGGCTGGTTGGTAGCTCAACAACTCGAGTCCTAACCAAGGACCTAGGGCAGCAATGGAGAACCTTTTTTGGCTCGCGTGCCACAAGTGGGGGGAGCGCAGGGGGGGTTGTGTGCAGCCATGCCGCACCCATAATGCAACGCGCGACTCCCCCGGTGCGCATGCACGCACAATGTGCAACCCCCCCATTTTTACATGCTTTTTTCGCCTTCCCCAGGTTTGCTCAGAGGGTGGTTTTAAGCGCTCCGAAGGCGTCAGGGAAGCCTCCGGACAGTCCCTGAAGCCTTCGGAATGCTTAAAACGATCCTCCAAGCAACTTCCGGAAGCCTCCGGACGGTCCCTGAAGCCTCGGGGTGGGGGGGTGGGGGAGGCTCTTTTCGCCCTCCCCAGGCTCCTATAAAGCCTCTGGAGCCTGGGGAAGGTGAAAAATAGCTTTTAAAAAGGTGAACTCAGCTGGCCAGCACGCGCATGCGCGCTGGCCAGCTGACAGGGCAGCACCTTGCGTGCCCTGACAAATGGCTCCGCGTGCCACTTGTGGCACCCGTGCCATAGGTTCACCATCACTGACCTAGGGACTGTTAAGGTAACGTCGGAGGATATAAGTTGTTCCAAGTAGGGTGGTTTTTTGTAGAGTCAGAATGTTCAAGTCAGGTAAATTTAGAATTTCCAAATAGCGAGGTAGCCCTTTAGGTATTGCTCCAAGGGCTCCAATTACAATTGGGACAACACGTGATTTCTTTTTCCACAGTCGCTCAACTTCAATTTGCAAGTCCCGGTATTTTGTGATTTTTTCTTGCTGTTTATCTTCAATTCGTGCATCTCCAGGTATTGCAATATCAATGAACCATACTTTTTTCTTTTCAACTATTGTTATGTCAGGTGTGTTGTAGGCCAAGTGCCTGTCAGTCTGGATTCTGAAGTCCCACAAGATCTTGCCTTTCTCATTCTCTAAAACCTTCTCAACCTGATGGTCCCAGTGGTTTTTGCTGTACTCAAATCCAAACTTTTGGCACAATTTCCAGTGAATAACCTTAGCAACGTGGTCATGGCGTTGTAGGTAGTCAGTTTGTGAAATTTTGCTGCACCCGCTGATCAAGTGGTCAACTGTCTCATCTTTCTCATTATAGAGGCGATACAATTTGCTGTTGGTGGTAAAATGTTGAATTTCTGCCTTCATGCAGTTTGCGGCTAAGTCTTGTTCTTGAGCTGCCAAAATAAAGCCTTCTGTTTCTTTTTTCAGTACTCCTGATCTTAACCAGTCCCAAGTTAGTTTTGGGCCAGCTTTGCCTTCAATACATTTCAAGTATTGGCCATGTATAGCTTTGCTTTTCCAATTTTCAGCTCACTTCTCAATTACTTCTTTCTTATATTCAGCTTTTATATTCAGTTGTTTTGAAGACAACTGTCTTCAAAAGGCGTCCTTTATTTACTTCCTTAATCATTGGTTCTTCCGTAATCATTGGTTCTTCACTTTTCTGGATGTAATCATTCAAGCTGTGTCTTTCTTCTTCCACAGTCTGCTTTACTGGTAGGAGTCCTCGACCACCCTCTGCTCTTGGTAGATTCAATCGGTCAACATCACTTTTAGGGTGCAAAGCATGATTCATTGTCATAAGCTTCCTTGTTTTTCTGTCCAAATTGTCCAACCACCACCACCACCACCACCACCTCCTCCTCCTCCTCCTCCTCCTCCTCCTCCTCCACCTCCTCCTCCTCCTCCTCCTCCTCCTCCTCCTCCTCCTCCTCCTCCTCCTCCTCCTCCTCCTCCTCATTATTATTATTATTATTATTAGCAACAGAATGCCAAGACAGAAAAAGAAAGAAGGAAGTAAAAAGCTACTGATTAGAAAACTGTTTTTTTATTCTTAATTTTGTCGTACGCCTAAATTATCAAATGCAAATAACATTTTATTCCAGAAGCTATCATACAGATCGTCCCTGACTTACGACAATGAATTGAGCCCAAAATTTCCCCTGCTAAGTGAGATGGTTGTTAAGTGAGTTTTGCCCCATTTTACCACCTTTCTTGCCATAGCTGTTAAGTGAATCACTGCAGTTGTTAATAACACGGTTGTTAAGTGAACAAGGCTTCCCCATTGACTTTGTTCGCAAAAGATGATCACATGACCCCGGGACACTGCAAACCGTCATAAATATGAATCAGTTGCCAAGTGTCTGAATTTGATCACATGAACATGGAAGTGTGAAAAACAGTCATAAGTCACTCTTTCCAGTGCTGTTGTAACTTCAAATGGTCATTAAATAAACCATTGTAAGTCGAGGACTGCCTGTAATAAATTATCAAATGCAAATAACCTTGTATTCTAAAAGCTTTCATATGTAATTAGTCAAATCCAGTCTAATCTTCAAATCCCAAAGTCAAAGGTTGATTTTTTTCTCTTTGTCTTGTAAGAAATCAAACAATGGTCTCCAAGAAATTTAGTCTGTAATTATTGTCTGTAAGCCAAGCTGTCAAATTTTATCATCTTGGCTAGATCCTTTAATTCTTCCATTTTGGTTATATATTCTTCTCGCCATTTTTGAGCATAGAATACCCTTGTTGTCGATAAGATCCCATCAATTATTTTCCACCTGTTTGTCTGTCATCCCTGAATGAAAAACTTCAGGTATTGATGTTACACCTATTTTCAAAATTTTCAGAAACAACATACATATCTGATTCCAAAATTTCTGTTTCTCTAAGCTCTTCCTCATGAATTCCTGAAATGAAAGAAAAACATCTAACGGTATTACATTGCCAGGATGCATGGATGCATGCATATACATACATACATACACATATTAGAGCCACTTTGCTCTAGTGGCAAAGGCACTGGGCTAGAAACCAGGAAATTGGGAGTTCTAGTCCTGCCTTAGTCATGAAAGCCAACTGAGTGTCTTTGAGCCAGTCACCAGGAGACTCTGAGTTGCAGTTATTCCTTAGGCAGGAATGATGGCTGGCTGACTTTGGGCCAATCTGCAAGATATTTGAGTTCTAGTCTTACCTTAGGCATGAAAGCTGGCTGAGTGATATTGGGCCAATCATCAGGAGACTGTGAAGAAAAGCATGTATGTATCAGTGGTGGATTGCCAATTTTTTGTACTACTGGTTCGGGCGCACGCGCACCGCCTCCCACCGCCACTACTACCGGTTCACCCAATCCGGGCTGAACCAGGATCAACCCACCTCTGGTATGTATGTATGTATGTATGTATGTATGTATGTATATATGATATCTATCTATCATCTATCTATCTATCTATCTATCTATCTATCTATCTATCTATCTATCTATCATCTATCTCTATCTATCTATCTATCTATCTATCTATCTATCTATCTATCTATCTATCTATCTATCTATCTATCTATCTATCTATCTATCTATCTATCTATCTACCTACCTACCTACCTACCTACCTACCTACCTACCTACCTATCCTGTTTCCCCAAAAATAAGACCTCCCTGGATAATAAACCCAATCTGGCTTTTGAACGCATGCACTTAAAAAAGAGCCCTCCCCCAAAAATAAGCCCTCCCCTGAACATATTGCAACACAGCAGCAGCCATGAGGTGACCACACTCGCTGCCTCCTGCACCTCAAAAATAATAAGACCTCCCCGAGAATAAGGCCAAGCGCTTATTCTGGGGGAGGGAGTCAAAAGTCAATACGATCCTGTCTTATTTTTGGGAAAACACGGTATCTATCTATCTACATATCTATCTATCTATCATCTATCTTTCTATCTATCTATCTATCTATCTATCATCTATCTATCTATCTATCTATCATCTATCTATCTATCTATCTATCATCTATCTATTTATCTATCATCTATCTATCATCTATCTATCTATCATCTATCTATCTATCTATCTATCATCTATCTATCTATCATCTATCTATCTATCATCTATCTATCTATCATCTATCTATCTATCTATCTATCTATCATCTATCTATCTATCTATCTATCATCTATCTATCTATCTATCTATCTATCTATCTATCTATCTATCATCTATCATCTATCTATCTATCTATCTATCTATCTATCTATCTATCATCTATCTATCATCTATCTATCTATCTATCTATCTATCTATCATCTATCTATCTATCTATCTATCTATCTATCTATCTATCTATCTATCATCTATCTATCTATCTATCTATCTATCTATCATCTATCATCTATCTATCTATCTATCTATCTATCTATCTATCTATCTATCTATCTATCATCTATCTATCTATCTATCT
Organism: Natrix helvetica; assembly: GCF_964273705.1. Lineage (NCBI taxonomy): Eukaryota > Metazoa > Chordata > Lepidosauria > Squamata > Natricidae > Natrix > Natrix helvetica. Next base: position 168,187,131 of record NC_138549.1, read on the forward strand.
ATCTATCTATCATCTATCATCTATCTATCTATCTATCTATCTATCTATCTATCATCTATCTATCTATCTATCTATCTATCTATCTATCTATCATCTATCTATCATCTATCTATCTATCTATCTATCTATCATCTATCTATCTATCTATCTATCTATCTATCATCTATCTATCTATCTAACTATCTATCTATCTATCTATCTATCATCTATCATCTATCTATCTATCTATCTATCTATCTATCTATCTATCTATCATCTATCTATCTATCTATCTATCTATCTATCATCTATCTATCATCTATCTATCTATCTATCTATCTATCTATCTATCTATCATCTATCTATCTATCATCTCCTTCCTTTATTAGTTTTATAAATGACTCAAGGCAGTGAACATACCTAATATTCCTCCTATTTTCACCACAACAACAGCCCTGTGAAGTAGCTTGGGCTGTGAGAGAGTTACTGCCCCAAAGTCACCCAGTCGGCTTTCATGCCTAAGGCATGACTAGAATTCCCCATCTCCTGGTTTCTAAACCATCACCTTAACCATCGGACCAAATTGGAATTATTATCTTACTGCCAAAGCTTCAATATAAAACAATAGATATATTGTTGTCTCCGCTGATAATTTCCTACTTTTGCATCTTCCTGGCTCAGCTGAATTTGGTAAACCAATGCCACTAGGGAGTTCAAAGGAAAGGAAAGGCCTTGCAAAATCTGTTTGTTAAAGGCTAAAATCTGAGCACCCTGACAAGTAAAATGTAGTAGGATTACTATCTCAGCAAACAAGACTCCTGTTTTGCATAGCGTGTGAGAGAGCTGAACTCGACTGTTCCTTTGATCTACTGTAAATAGTATAACTCAGTCTTTGATGAAAAGAAGAAAAAGGGAAAAACTTTATTTAAAAAAACAGGGTTATGCTCATAATTATGCAGATTGTTGTGAGTCCTCAAACAAACTTAAATTCTTTATTTTGATTTCCTCTCTCTTCATTTTATCCCTTGAATGATCACAGCTTTAGGCATTAGAGAACCAGTTTGGTTTAGTAGTTTAAGGCACCAGGCTAAAAACCAGGGGACAGTGAGCTCTAGTTCCGTCTTAGGTGTGAAAGCTAGCTGGGTAGTTTGGGCTCAATCACCAGGAGACTGTGAGTTCTTGTTGTTGTTGACCCATCATTGTCCGTCCAGGCCTTCCTATCCTCTACCATCCTCTGGAGTCCATTTAAGCTCACGCGACTGCTTCAGTGACTCCATCCAGCCACCTCCTTCTCTGCCGTCCCCTTCTTCTTCTTTTGTCCTCTGTCTTTCCCAGCATGAGGCTCTTCTCCAGTGAGTCCTTCCTTCTCATTAGGTGGCCAAAGGATTTAAGTTTCATCTTCAGGATCTGGCCTTCTGAAGAGCAGTCAGGGTTGATCTCCTCTAGGACTGATTGCCTTGCAGTCCAAGGGACTCACAGGAGTCTTCTCCAGCATCATAGTTCAAAGGCCTCCAATCTCTGACACTCAGCCTTTCTTATGGTCCAACTTTCACAGCCATATATTGCAACTGTGAAAACCATTCTAGTCCCTCCTTAGGCATGAAATCAGCTGGGTGACTTTGGGCCAATCACCAGGAGATGGTGGGTTCTAATCCTGCCTTAAGGCATGAAAGCCAGCTTTGATCCAATCACTCTCTCTTAGCCCAACTCACCTCAACGGGGTTGTTGTGATGAGAAAAGTAAGAGGAAGAAGGAATATTAGTTCTGTTTGCCACCTTGAGTTATGTATAAAAATAATAAAGTCAGGATAAAACAATGTGATAGAGGATGCAAAATGCAACTTCAACATGAACCAAAGGAAAATAGAAGCTCAAGAGGCTGCAGAAAATTGGTGAAATGGACCACATCCCCAGAGTGAAGAATTTGAGTAAGTAGAAAGGCTAAAAAGCTAAAAAGGTCCAGGAACATGCACAATAGAGATAGATGATAGATAGATAGATAGATAGATAGATAGATAGATAGATAGATAGATAGATAGATAGATAGATGTTATAGATAGATAGATGTTATAGATAGATAGATGTTATAGATAGATAGATGTTATAGATAGATAGATAGATAGATAGATAGATAGATAGATAGATAGATAGATAGATAGATAGATGGATGATATAGATAGATAGATGATAGATGATAGATAGATAGATAGATGATAGATAGATAGATAGATAGATGATATAGATAGATAGATAGATGATAGATAAATAGATAGATAGATAGATAGATAGATGATATAGATAGATAGGATAGATAGATAGATAGATAGATGTTATAGATAGATAGATGTTATAGATATAGATAGATAGATAGATAGATAGATAGATAGATAGATAGATAGATAGATAGATAGATGATATAGATAGATAGATAGATAGATAGATAGATAGATAGATAGATAGATAGATGTTATAGATAGATAGATGTTATAGATAGATAGATAGATAGATAGATGATAGATAGATAGATGATATAGATAGATAGATAGATAGATAGATCGATCGATGATAGATAGATAGATAGATAGATAGATAGATAGATAGATAGATGTTATAGATAGATAGATGTTATAGATAGATAGATGTTATAGATAGATAGATAGATAGATAGATAGATAGATAGATAGATAGATAGATAGATAGATAGATGGATGATATAGATAGATAGATGATAGATGATAGATAGATAGATAGATGATAGATAGATAGATAGATAGATGATATAGATAGATAGATAGATGATAGATAAATAGATAGATAGATGATATAGATAGATAGATAGATGATAGATAAATAGATAGATAGATAGATAGATAGATGATATAGATAGATAGATGATAGATAGATAGATAGATGTTAGAGATAGATAGATAGATGTTATAGATAGATAGATAGATAGATAGATAGATAGATGTTATAGATAGATAGATGTTATAGATATAGATAGATAGATAGATAGATAGATAGATAGATAGATAGATAGATAGATAGATAGATGATATAGATAGATAGATGATAGATAGATAGATAGATAGATAGATAGATAGATGATAGATAGATAGATAGATAGATAGATAGATAGATAGATAGATAGATAGATAGATAGATAGAATTGTTGGGTCATCCTTTGAGAGAAAAGTTTGATGTGACCAGAATGAACATTAAATTTTACGACGCCTGTGATCCCAACGCTGGATGGTCCCAGGATGTTCTAAAAAGAGCATGAATTGAGAAATAATTGTAGTGGCAAATAAGCTTCAATAGTCAATGTTTACTTACCTAAACAGATTAAACAGAATGATCTCAGGCAGGGGTGAAATCAACTTACCTTCGCTACCAGTTCGCAAATGGGAGCACGCACCACCTCTGCCCATGCGCAGAGCATCCAAAACGGGATGTGATGACGTCCGGGTCAGTGGGCGGAGCCTCCCACCGACACCGCTACCGGTTCACCAGAACGGGATAGAACCGATTGAATTGCACCACTGATCTCAGGTGGGCAAAACAGCAGTATTTATTTATTTATTTATTTATTTATTTACTGCGCTTCTAGACCGCCCCCTCTCCCAAAAGGGACTCGGGGCGGTGTACAGTCCATACAAGAAATACATCATATATATAATTAAATAGTTGAACAGTTAAAATTGTTAAATAGGTAGAAAGATAAATATGGAGGAGGTTAAAAAGAAGGTTAAAAAGAACTGTACAGCTGAGTAAAGTATATAAATATAGTTTTAAAACCCCTAAAAATATCACATAAATTAAATTTAAAAGCAATTCCCCTAAAATACCAGTTAAAAATATGTCTGCCAGGAGGTAACAGTTATGATTATGCCAGGCCTGCTAATCGGAACAGGTGAGTCTTCAATTTTTGTCGGAAGGAGCGGAAGTCAGTGGTGGTTCTAATGTCGGGGGGGGGAGGTCATTCCAGAGGGTTGGGCCCATCACAGAGAAGGCCCTACTCCTTGGCGTCGCCCGTTGGCATTGCTAGTGGACGGCACCAGGAGAAGTCCCTCCCTGTGAGAGCGAATTGGCCGCAGGGATGTATGTGGGAGGATGCGATCCCGCAAGTAGCTAGGTCTAGCAGTGTGGGTGGGAGGGACTTCCTGCCAGCTTCCTCATCGATTCTGTGGGAATTTCCTCTGGTTGTGGGAAGCTGGCAGGAAGCATAAGAAATCACAATCATGGGGACCATAGGGATGCCGAAACAGCCACCACTTTGCAAATAAAACTGGTCTGAGCATGGTGGAAGTTTCGGTTCCACAGGATTAATGGCTCCCAGATCTTTTTACGCATCCTTTAATTCGGTGGATTTTATGCACCTTGACTCAAAAATGCTTGCAGTATAATGTGCCATTTGAGCTCATTTGAGGGTACAAAACAAACAGGCCACACAATGAGTGTTTCCAAAGTATATAAATAGATACTATCGTAGAACAAGAATACCCCAATGATGCTAGCATACCTTTAGAGGCAAAGTGCGTTAAATTAGATTAAATCTTTTTATCATTGATTTCAGGTTTCTTTTTAAAGCCCTGGTCGCTTTAGAAAAGGAATCCTATTTGAAATATCATTCAATGTCTCCAATGAGCAGAAAAGAAATTTCATTTCTTCTTTCTAGAAGCCAAAATATTTTTAAAAATCAGGATTATTTTTTTTAAGCACTTCAGATTTCTGTGCACAAAGACTAATTATTAGGGCTGTTGACTTCATTGGTGAAAACTAATCGGGGAAATTATACAGCAAGCAGTAAATGGAAGAGGAGGAGTATTAAAATGAATATTGTGTTCCACTTCCAGGACCTACATTTTACAAAAAGTCCTGCATGGGATTAAAAACAAAACAAAAAATTGCACATATATGAACATTGTTCACATAGCATTCTATATAACCCATGAACCAGAGGTGGGTTGACAATTTTTCTACTACCAGTTTGGGCACGCTCCCACATGCGCTCCTGCGCTCACTTGCACACCTGGGCATGTGGACGGAGCCTCCTGCTGCTGCTACTACCGGTTCGCCCGATCTGGGCCGAACCAGGAGTAAACTAGCTCTGCCATGAATTATGCATTTGAATCCATAACGACGAGATTCACAGAACATCTGAAGCCAAAACTACATATACAAATTGTAGCTTCATGTGACATATGCATTTTTGCACATACAGTATTTGTCATGCATCTTGTATGAGCTCCCTAATTCATCCTGCCCTGTTTAATCAAGGAAATTCAGAGCTATGGAACTATCCAGCATCTCATTGAAGCAGTGGTGGGTTCCGGCTCCCATGGCAACCGGTATGCTGCAATGGGGCAAGGCCTCCACCATGTGCATGCGCACAGCATGCGCATGTGTACCCACCGCCCGCGATGCTCCAGCTGTTCCGCGGAGCGTCACACAGGCGCCATACACCCTGTGTGTGTGTGTGCAAATGCTCAAATAGAGAGAGGTAAGGGGAGTGGACAGGCGGGTGGGCCCTCCAGAGCACCGTACCGGAACGGTATCTGATGCTGTCAGCAGGGACCGGTACGACTCTACCGGGGAGTACCGGTCGTATCCCACCACTGCATTGAAGTCTTCAGATTCAGGAAGCCTAACCATTTCTAGCAATTAGTACCAGTGGTGGGATTCATTTTTTTAAACTATCGGTTCTGTGGGCGTGGCTTGGTGCGCGTGGCTTGGTGGGCATGGCAGGGGAAGGTTACTGCAAAATCCCCATTTCCTCGCAATCAGCTGGGACTCGGGAGGCAGAGAATAGATGGGGGCAGGGCTCCTCAGGGGTGGCATTTACCGATTCTGCGAACTACGCAAAATTTCCATTACCGATTCTCCAGAACTGATCAGAACCTGCTGAATACCACCTCTGATTAGTACCATTGCTTAATTGCTCTTATTTTTATTTATTTTTAAAAATAAAAATCTACCAATTTGTAACTCCAAATCGCAGGGACTCGTGGGAGTCTATTATTTTGAACAAGTCCCATTAGATCTCAGAAGATTAATGTTTACAGCTGGGGTATCCAAGGTTGGAAACTTTAAGACCTGTGGACTTCAACTCCCAGAATTCCCCAGCCAGCTGGGAATTCTGGGAGTTGAAGTCCACAGATCTTAAAGTTTCCAACCTTGGACATCCCTGGTTTAAGGTATTTTTGCTGCTTAGTTTGGAATAAAGGCAGGAAAAAGAGCATCATGGACAAAATTAAAACTAAGCATTATATAGAAATGATAGAGAGCTGGAGAGCTTATTTTCTCTCTCTCTTACTGTGTGAAAACCCAGCTTCATCTATTAAAGCTACACTCTGGAAGATTCACAATCAATAAAAGGAAGTACTTCTTCGCACAACACAGACTTTAACTGTGGAATTCAAAGTCATCAGATACCGTTATCGGCACCAACTTAAGACAGTTTTAAAAGAAGACTGGACAAATTCACAGGGATCGGACTATCAACGGCTACTAGTCTTGATAGCTGTTTATTGCCTCCTTTGTGAGGTCAACATCTCCACTTAATTTATCATGGAGCAAAAATGAGGGAGCAGATTCTCTATAAGTGAGCTTCATGACCTACCTAGTTGGTAGGCAGGGGTCTCCAACCTTGACGACTTTAAGACTTGTGGACTTCAACCCCCAGAATTCCTCAGCCATCGAATTCTGGGAGTTGAAGTCCATAGGTCTTATAGTTCCCAAGGTTGGAGAGCCCTGTTTTAGAGCAGAGGTGTCAAACTCGCAGTGCCACATTGCTGTCACATGACATATCACAACATTTCCCCCATTTGCAGAGCTGGGCTGGGCATGGCCTGCGAATGACGCATCCAGCCCACAGGCCGCTAGTTTGACACCCCAAAGAGTCGTGGAGGCCACCCCGAAGTTTATCTCAGGGTCACGAGCACTGCAAATGAGTGTGGAGCCTCCTTGGAACTGCTGAAAGGACTGTGTTGTAGACTGGAGACAGATGATGTCGTATCCTTTCCCTTCTGTTGTTCAGTTTTGACATAGATGGCCTCTTTGACTCCTCTTCCAAACCAGCAGTCCTCTCTGTCCAAAATGTGGACTTTGCTGTCTTCAAAAGAGTGACTCATGCCTTTCAAATGCAGATGGACTGCCGAATCTAGTCCTGATGGGTTTGTTCTCCTACGTTGTGCCATGTGTTTATGAAGTGGCTGTTTTGTTTCCCCTTTGTGAAGATCTGCACATGGCTGACTGCATTGTACTGCATATACCACATTGCCCAGAAAGTCCAGTTGGGGGGGAAAAAGCACCTTTGGGACAACCATGATGTGGATGACTGAGAATCTCCATAGACACTAAAGTAGCCTTCTTCCATTTAGGTAACTCCCAGATGTGTGAGCTTCACCTCCTAGAATTTCCTGGTAAGCGTGATATCCTGCAGGATTCTGGAGATCACCCAGGTAATACCATCTGTAATGGTACACAGTCTCCTGCTCGAGCAGGGGGTTGGACTAAAACAGGGGTCACCAAACTTTTGGAATGTTTGCAGGAACTGGGTATGTCTAGTTTAATGAAAAGGACTAGGGGAGACATGATAGCAGTCTTCCAATGTCTCAGGGGTTGCCACAAAGAAGAGGGAGTCAAGCTATTCTCCAAGGCACCTGAGGGTAGAACAAGAAGCAATGGATGGAAACTAATCAAGGAGAGAAGCAACTTAGAACTGAGGAGAAATATCCTGACAGTGAGAACAATTAATCAGTGGAACCGCTTGCCTCCAGAAGTTGTGAATGCTCCAACACTGGAAGTCTTTAAGAAGATGTTGGATAGCCATTTGCCTGAAATGGTATAGGGTTTCCTGCCTAGGCAGGGGGTTGGACTAGAAGACCTCCAAGATCCCTTCCAACTGCTATTGTAAAAATATATAAATGTATAAACATTCGGATCTCAGAGACCACTACATTCATAATTTTAAATCCCACTGACTGGGGATTTGATTTGCCTAATGACCGGCTGGGAGGGCGTAGCAAGGTGGTCATGTGACTGGATGGGCGTGGCCAACTCAATGTCACTCACATCGAGGGGTGCCTTGCCAGCCTCTACTCGCCACTCCTCACCTGCCCGCCCAGGCTCCTTAGGATCCCAACAGGAAGCAGTTGCTGGAGCTAAGCAGCCAGCACGAAAAAGAGTTGGCAAAACAGCCCAGTTCAAATTGGATCTGACTGAGAAGGAGGCTCAGCAGAAGCACCTCACTGAGGACTACGAGCATAGGCTTTCCAAGCAGCGGGACAACCTGTGGGAGTGCAAGGCCAGGTACCAGTGCCTGGAGGCTCACCGTGCTGAGATGGTCACCCAGTTCTAGGCCATGATGCAGTCCCACTAGAACGAGGACCTCCAGCTCTTTGCCACCAGTGTCACTTCCATCCAGCCTTTGCCCAAAGCCCTGCACCAGGAGGCTGAAGCAGACCCCAAGTCAGAATTTCTGCCCCCCCTCTGCCCCACACAAAAAGACCCCGAAGGGGGAGACTCTCTGCAGCAACACAAATGTTCATTGCACATATCTGGCCCAGGGGCCGTAGTTTGAGGACCCCTGATTTAGTGCAATATAAAAAATGCAAGCAATTTTTCTACGGACCAGTTGGTGACTGTTAGGCTAGAAGACCTCCAAGGTCTCTTCTGATTATATTCTTCTACGTTCTCAGTTCTATTGCAGACGAGAAAGGCTGTTGCAAAGCACAAAGTCATCACTTATGCTTTGGGTCTTCTAGTCAGAAAGAAAGAATCAACACTTCCCAGGAAGCAAATGCTGAGACTCCAGTAGGTTGGAAAGAAATCGCTGACAAGTCTCTTAGAACTTTCCCAATGTCAGGTTTGGAGTTTCAAACAACTTCTCTGTATTTGCTTAGCAATCAGACTATTTCAGCTGCTATGTCACTCTCCTCTTAACCAGCCCAGCAGAGAAGTTAGGATGACAGAGTCATCCTGGCAAGAGTTGGGTGCTACATAATTGGTGACATCAGAGGCAGTATCTGGTAGAAGCTGGTATGGTTGATGGAAATCTACCCCAAGCAGCAATCCAAATAGTATTGATCTGCCTAAGGAAGGGAACCAGTCCAAAAATGTCAAGCTGGATGTCCCCAATGTAACTGTCTTTGTTTTTTCCTTGAAGATACACTATATTGCCAAAAGTATTCGCTCACCCATCCACATAATCAGACTCAGTTGTGAGCGAATATTTTTGGCAATATAGTGTATTTTGTTTCTCAGTTCTGAAGAAGCTTCTTGGATGAGAAACGAAACGTTTTGAAGAAAAAAAACAAAGAAAATCCAGTTGGTTCTGGGGAAAAAAATACATCTTTGGGACAACCATGTCCTGGATGACTGAGAATCTCCATAGATGTCAGGTTGGATGGTGATTTGGTCAATCTATGGTGAATTGAAGACAGGTGAATTGGGGAACGCAAATAAATACTGTTTTTCTTTCCAATAGCAACCACTAACTGTCATCCTCAGAAAGTGGATTTAAATCAACAATAAGCATGCAATAATGGTGCATTTTATAATATAGGTAGTCCTTGACTTACAACCACTCATTTACTGACCAAAGTTTGCAATGATTTACAAATGGTCCTCACTCTTACAACCGACACAGCATCCCCAAAGTCACATGATCAAAATTTGGGTGCTTGGCAACTGGCATGTATTTGGTTCCCTTGCACATATGTGCTAATCGTTTCTGACTCTTAGAGGGCAGTGCTCATCCCCATTTCAAAGCCAAAGAACCAGCGCTCTCCAAAGACGTCTCCGTGGTCATGTGGCCAGCATGACTAAACGCCGAAGGCGCATGGAACGTTGTTACCTTCCCACCAAAGGTGGTTCCTATTTTTCTACTTGCATTTTTATGTGCTTTTGAACTGCTAGGTTGGCAGAAGCTGGGACAAGTAACGGGAGCTCACTCCATTATGTGGCACTAGGGATTCGAACCACCAAACTGCCAACCTTTCTGATCGACAAGCTCACCATCTTAGCCACTGAGCCACCGCGCCCCTCCATGTATTTAGAACAGTTGCAGTATCTGGAGTCATTTGATCGCCACTTCTGAATTTCCCATCTGGCTTCCAATAAGCAAAGTCAAAGAGGGAAGCCAGATTTGCTTAATAATCGCATGTTACAACTGCAGTGATTCACTTAAGAACCATGGCATAAAATTGGGTGTGACTCACTTAACAACTTCGTTAACAACAGAAACTCTGGTCTCCATTGTGGTCATAAACCGAGGCCTATGTGTTTAACATGCAAAATATAATTCCAGTATGCTCAAACTGGTGACTACTCCTTCCCAACAAAATTCTCTTTCCTTATTTCATTTTTTTTATTTAGAAAAAAGGAAGCATCTTGTGTCCTTTGTTTCTGAAAGGGATGAGGGGAAAACTGTGTTTTCTATGCAAGAAATATTGTTATTTTATTATTTCAGTTTGTAAGGTTGCCCTCCTCAAGTTCAAGTTTGGGGATTATACATGGAGGGAATTAAAAAGCACTGGTGTCATGGCTCCATTCACACAACAAGGTGATTAAAGTCCTAGCAGCCACATTCAGCTAATAGGGGAAGCTTGGCTACTCTGAACCTTGAATCGTTTTGTATGTGTATACCAGGGGTGGGTACCTGCCAGTTCTAACTTCTTCTATAAAAGAGGTTCCACAAATCTACAGTGCCATTTAGAACCGGTTCCAGCTCCCTCCCCCTGCCCGTCCGCACATCATCAAGATGAAGAGCGAGAGGAGGAATTCTGGGAATTGAAGTCCACAAGTCTTAAAGCTGTCAAGTTTGAACACCCCTGGGTTGTTTTCTTCTAAAGAGTTAGGGGTGCAAGGGTCTTGTAACTTGACAGCTTTAAGACTTGCACACTTCAATGCCAGAGTTCCTGAGCCAACATGAGTGGAGGAGGAATTCTGGGAGTTGAAGTCCACAAGTCTTAAAGCTGTCAAGTTTCAACACCCCTGAGGTTTTTTTCTAGAGTTAGAGGTGCAAGGGTCTTGTAACTTGAAAGCTTTAAGACTTGCGTGCTTCAAAAGCCAGAGTTTCTGAGCCAACATTTTGGTTGCTAAGCAAGAGCGTTGTTAAGTGTGTATCACCACATTTTACAAGTTGGCCACGCCCACCCAGTCACATGGCTGGTAAGCCACTCCCACCTGGTCACATGGCTGGCAAGCCACTCCCACAAAGCAGGCCATACCTACAGAAGAGGTTCTAAAAAAATTTGAAACCCACCACTGGTGTATACGTAGCTTAGTCTGTTATCTGAACTCAGCCTGTCTGGCTAGTTAACAATTCTAATGTACACTATATTGCCAAAAGTATTCGCTCACAACTGAGTCTGATTATGTGGATGGGTGGGCGAATACTTTTGGCAATATAGTGTATTTCATGAAGCCAGAAAATGGATTAAGTGAGAAATGAAACTTCAGAATATTACATGATTGCAGTGAAATTCCCTTCTTTTCCTTCCTTAGTTTCATCTTTAGACGCTCTTTTTAAAGAGCAGGAAGGACACAAGATACAATGGGACATACCAGTCCAGGCCAAAGACCCTTCACCTGAGGCCTGATGTCTCCAACCACAATCCCCATCCTCCTCAGCCACAGGGCTGATTACTGCTTGCACCCCAAGTCTCCTGGGCAGCACAATAGCCCTATGCCAAGACCAAGCCAAACTGCCCAGCTGAAGAAGGTGGCCCGCAGAGATGGGTTCCTATCAGTTCGGATGAGTAGGTAGTAACTCGGCCGTCCACATCCCCAAACTGGTTCTATCGGTGGCGCAGTAGCCACCGCCATCTTGTTTTCTGCAGGCGCAGAAATATTTTTTTACCTACTGCGCTCGCGCACATAGTATGCATCAAGCATGGCTGCACCTGAAGCCCATCCCTGAGTGAACCAGCAGTAGAAGAATCAGGAACCCACCCCGTTTCATATGTTCTTGTTCGTGCCTTTTTGACTCAGATCTTGCTTTTCTTTCGCTGCTGTCTTTTCATAACCAGTAAAAGTATCTTAAATTCCACAAACAATGGAGTTGGGAGTTTTCTTTCTTGGTTGTTGATGGAGGCACGCCTGACAGTCTTATTTTCTTTTGACCCCCTCCCCTCGAAATAAGCGCTTGGCCTTATTTTCAGGGAGGTCTTATTATTTTTGAGGTGCAGGTGCTCAGCATGCGGCCCATGGATCAGCTGATCCAGAGAGGGGGCGGAAGTTCTGTCTCTGTTTCTGGCACACTTTTGCCAGCCCTGGTGTCTCTGGGCCTCCCACTCTTTGTGCGACCGCCACTAAGAGAAGAGGCCCAGGAGCTAGAGTTTGCGGGAGCAGCCTCCACGAGGCCATTCTGCATGGATGACAGGTGCATGTTGGGCGCATGGAGCATGTTTCCTCTGCCCCCCAGGAAATGGTGGGGACTGGCTGTGCATGCATTTAAATATTTTAGGGGAGGGCTTATTTTGGGCGGAGGATTTATTTTAGCGCATGCGCTCAAAAGCCTGATTGGGCTTATTATCCGAGGTGGTCTTATTTTCGGGGAAACAGGGTAAATTATCTCTAAAACCATCCAAGGACAAGCCACTACAATACAGGTAATCGAATCCTCGATTCACCGGAGTTGATTTAGTGACCATTTAAAGTTACAACGGCAGTGAAAAATGACTTATGACCATTTTTCAAACTTATGTTCGTTGCAGCATCCCCACGTTCACATGATCCAAATTCAGATGCTTGGCAACGGGTTCATATTTATGACGGTTGCAGTATCGCAGGGTCACACGATCAACTTTTCTGATCTTGTGACCAGCAAAGTCAGTGAGGGATCCAGATTCATTTAACAACCACGTCACTAAATTAACAACTGCAGTGGTGCACTTAACAACGGTGGCAAGAAAGGTGGCAAAATGCGGCAAAACCCACTTAACAAATGTTCCACTTAGCGACAGAAATTTCAGGCTCAATTGTGGTCGTAAGTTGAGGACTACTGTATAAACTGAGCGCAAACCCCACTCCTTACTAGCACTGATGATGTTACCTAGTTTGGGTAATGAAACGTCTGCAAGAAAACAAGCAAACTCAGAGAGCATCAAGGACCCCTCATTTCAACCTTGACCTACAAATATTCTCCTTTATTGACGACTGTACAGAGCTGAGGCCTAGCCAAATCTGGGAGTAGCCAGACCAGGGCAAAAGAAAGCCGAGGCGCCTCTGGAGAAGGTGGCTCAGTGGCTAAGAAGCTGAGCTTGTTGATCAGAAAGGTCGGCAGTTCAGTGGTTCAAATCCCTGTAACAGAGTGAGCTCCCGTTCCTTGTCCCAGTTTCTGCCAACCTAGAAGTTCGAAAGCACGTAAAAAATGCAAGTAGAAAAAGAGGAACCACCTTTGTTGGGAAGGTAACAGCATTGGGTGTGCCTTTGGCGTTTAGTCATGCCGGCTACTTGATCACGGAGACGTCTTCGGACAGCACTGGCTCTTTGGCTTTGAAACGGAGATGAGCACCGCCCCCTAGAGTCGGGAATGACTAGCACATATGTGTGAGGGGAACCTTTACCTTTTTACCCTTAGCCAAGCCTGGGGATAGCCAAACCAGAGCAAAAGAAAGCCTAGGAGCCTCTATGGCAGGGGTGTCCAAACTTGGGAACTTTAAGACTTGTGGACTTCAACTCCCAGAATTCCCCAGTTGCCAGCCCACTTTGACAAATCGCAAAGGGGCTGGCAACTGGACTTTCTGGGTTTTCTTTGAAGACGTTTTGCTTCTCATCCAAGAAGCTTCTTCAGCTCAGAAAGTCCAGTTGCCTCTCGAAAAAGCACCTTTGGGGACAACCATGGCTTGGATGACTGAGAATCTCCATAGACATTTAGCCGCTTCACAAACGTCTCCCTTGCAGTCTCGGTGACTCCCTGTCTCACACGAAGCGACAATCCTCTTGCGTGATTTGGGCCTCAGATGCTGCGTGAACCTTGTCACGTTGCATTCTAACTCATAGGACTCCCTGTCATTTCTCCTTTTTCGGTGACTTGACTCTGTCAAGGACCTTGGAGTGCTCATCTCAAACGATCTAAGTGCCGGAGCTCACTGTAACAGCATTGCCAAAAAGGCATGAAGAGTTGTCAACCTAATCTCGCAAAGCTTCTTCTCTGGTAATATTGAACTCCAAACTAGGGCATACAAAAATTTTGCTAGACCAATTCTTGAATACAGCTCATCTGTCTGGAACCCGCAGTGCCTATCAGACATTAATACAATTGAGCAAGTCCAGAGATATTTCACGAGAAGAGTCCTCCACTCCTCTGCTCGCAACAGAATGTATCTATCTATTTATCTATCATCTATCTATCTATCTATCTATCTATCTATCTATCTATCTATCTATCTATCTATCATCTATCTATCTATCTATCTATCTATCTATCTATCTATCTATCTATCTATCTACCTACCTACCTACCTACCTACCTACCTACCTATAATCATCTCTCATCTATCTATCTATCTATCATCTATCTATCTATCATCTATCTATCTATCTATCTATCTATCTATCTATCTATCTATCTATCTATCATCTATCTATCTACCTATCTATCATCTATCTATCTATCTATCTATCTATCTATCTATCTATCTATCTATCATCTATCTATCTATCTATCTATCTATCTATCTATCTATCTATCTATCTATCTATCACCTACCTACCTACCTACCTACCTACCTACCTACCTACCTAACCTACCTACCTACCTATCATCCATCCAACCATCCATCCAACCATCCATCCAACCATCCATCCATCATCCATCCATCATCTATCTATCACCTATCTATCTATCTATCTATCATCTATCTATCTATCTATCTATCTATCTATCTATCTATCTATCTATCTATCTATCATCTATCATCTATCATCTATCTATCTATCATCACCTTCATTAGTTTTATAAATGACTCAAGGCAGTGAACATACCTAATATTCCTCCTTCCTCCTCTTTTCGCCACAATCACAGCCCTGTGAAGTAGGTTGGGCTGAGAGAGAGTGACTGGCCCAAAGTCACCCAAGATGGCTTTCAGGCCTAAGGCATGACTAGCGACAGAATCCCTTATGCCACCAGACTTGAAATTTTGCGCTTAGACAACTTCGAACTTCGCCGCCTTCGATCCGGCCTAAGCATACTACATAACATTATCTGCTACAATGTCCTACCTGTCAATGACTACTTCAGCTACAACACAGGAGCACCCAATAGATACAAACTTAAGGTAAACCGCTCCAAACTCGATTGTAGAAAATACGACTTCAGCAACAGAATGGCCAACGCCGGGAATGCTCTACCTGACTCCGTTGTTACAACCTCAAACCCCCAAAACGTTAACCTAAGACTGTCTACTGTTGACCTCGCCCCATTCCTAAGAGGTCTGCAAGGGGCGTGCATAAGCGCACCAGCGTGCCTACTGTCCCTGTCCTAATGTTCCCTTGTATTCGTATCCACTTCATATATTCCAAATCAGGTTTACACTTATATATGTTGTCTCATTCAGGCTTATCTAATTCAGGCTTGACCGGAGGTAGCCCAGGCCTAGGCAAGCCATGGCCAGGATCAGCACGAAAGGAGGCAAGCTGAGAAGCCTGCCTGGCTTTGGTCCAGCTAAAAATAACCAAGGAGGAAAAGAAGAAGGAAAAAGAAGAAAAAGAAGAAGAGGGGTGGGAATCTGAAGGGGGGAGAAAAGTGGGGAAGGGGGGGGCGAGTCAGAACCCTGCAGGGCTAATAGTCAATGGGAGCTGAGGGGGAGGAGAAATTGAAGTCCAACTATTTCCCCCCACCCCCCGTTCGGCCATCTCCAGCTGCCCGGGCTATTTTTTGCCCTGGTTGACTAAATATGGTCAGGGAGGGATCGGCGTGAGGGGGGGACGACGACCGAAAGAGGCCACTTGGCTTGGGCGCGTGTTTCGGATGCTTCGCTGCGTATAAAAGCCTCGGGAAGGGGGATGCGGTTCCTGACCAGCCGCTTCGCCCCGCACCTCCGTGCGGACCCCCCTTTCCTTTCCTTCCCCCCTCCCCTCAAATCCCCTTCATCTTCCTTCGTTCTCTTTCTTTCTTTCTTTCTTTCTTTCTTTCTTTCTTTCTTTCTTTCTTTCTTTTTCTCTTTCGCGCCTTCTCTCAGGCTGACCTTTGCGGGGAGGAAGGGCAACGGGAAAGGGGGGGGCGAGGAAAAAAAAGAACAGCAGAATTCGGGGAACGGGGGTGGGTGGGTGATGGGGGGATAGGTGGGCTCAGAGAGGAAGGGACTTTTTGGGGAGGGGGCAAGGCGAGGAATGAGGGGTATTTCCTCCCCCCCCACTCAAGCTCCTATGAAGTACTACTGCCGTCTTCTTGCGCGACCTCCCCCCTTTCCCTCTCTCATTCCCAAACGCCTCTTCCTCCTCCTCCTCCGCGAGGGGCTTTTTCGAAGCGGCTTCCCCGGGAACGGCACTTTTTCTTCAACTCCTGCTTGGCTTCTGCCGGGTTCCTCCGGCGCTGTGGAGCGCCCCCCTCCCTTTTCTCTCTCCTCCCCCCCTTCAACCTTAGCTGAGATGCTGCAGGGAGAGCCGAGAGAGGTAGTGGTGCCCGGCTTTTTTTGAGGGGTGGTGGTGGAAAGGTTGAGTTGTGTGCGTATGTGTGTAGGGATGTCTGTGGGGAGGAGGGAAGGGGAGGGGTGGGGTGGGGTTGCCTGAATCTCTCTCTCTCTCTCTCTCTCTCTCTCTCTCTCTCTCTCTCTCTCTCTCTCTCTCATTCATTCATTCCCCGAGTGAAGGGCTAATTCCATTAGTGGGCCTGCTCTCTCTCTCTTTCTCTCTCTCTCTCTCTCTTTTTCCCCTCCTGCATTAGAGATTAGCTTTAAGGGAAGGGGGGAAAAAGGCTGACGGCTGCTGCAAGCAACGCGTTATTACCTTGTGATTCCTTGACCCTCCTCTACGCATCCCTAACTCCGGAAAGCTGATTCAGCTTTAAAGCCGGTCGACTACCACTGCTGCAACAGAAAATATATATATATATATATATTCTGCTAACTGGTATGTCCTTTCTTTTCCTTTTCCCCCCTTTCCTTTCCTTCCTTCCTCCTCCTCCTCCCTCTTCTTTCCTTCCTTCCTCTCTCTCTCTCTCTTCCTCCCTTCCTGCTTCTCTCCCTCCCTCTTCCTCCCTCCCTCCTTCCCTCTGTACTATCTTCCTTTTCTCTCTCTTTCTCTCTCCCTCTCTCCCCCCCCTTCTCAATTGCACCAGCTTAGCTTTGTTTTAAAGTGACCTCCTGAAAAGACCCTTCTGATGGGCATGCGACCAACTTCCCTCTCTGGGGGCTTGCGTGTATGTGTGTGCACTTAAAAATGCGTGCTTCTGGATCCAGTAGTGGGGGCATCAATGCAGCATGCTTTTCTTTTTTTAAAAAAAGGAGGGGGGGAAGACAATCAGTTAGTGTTAGGTCCGTTTGGATATTCTCTCTTTTCCCTCCCTTCTCCTCCCTTCTTTCCTCCTGTTGTTGTTATTCTGTTGCCGTAGCACACACTCCGCATTTAAAGGGGGGGGGGGAAGAAAAAAAAAACTGCAGCGCAAGCAATGGACTAGAATAATCTGAACTGAAATGCTAGAACTTTGACTGCCCAGATTGTTTCACAAGGTTAAACCAACCTTTTAAATGCCTCATTGAGATATGAGCTGGTAATGACAGCTGTGAAGAGGGAGGGAGGGGGGGGGCGCAAAAGAGAAATGTTTGATATTAGTTACTGTCTGAAAAGCTCAAATGATATTGAAAGGGGGAAGGCAGGAGGAAGAGGAGGGGGGTTAGAACACATGCAAGATAGTTAAACTTAGCTTAAGTTGCCGTGATTGCAATGCTGCGGTGATTAACCAGTGAAATGCCAAGCCCAAGGAGCATTAATTACCCATAATCTGTGTGATTTACGGTGAAGGTGAAAAAGAAATGGACACCAGCAGAAAATAGACACTGGAGATGTCAAAAAACAGATCTTTAAAATTAGGAAAAAGGAACTTACACTTAAGAACACTTCTTGGATGAGGCTTGCTCTTTTTTTGCCCTTTGGAAGATCATCTTTATATGGTGGTTTCCTTCAGACTTCTAAAACCATGCAATAACAAGAATGCACTTGGATTAGATCTTTACTGTCTAATATAAAGTGCCATTTATTCAAATTACTTCCAAAAGGCTGAATAGGGAAGTTCTTTCCGCCCTGTTATGCAGATATCACATAGGTGCAAAGCATAGTTGTACATTGGTAGCTGGCTGCATCCCTCTAGCTCGGAAATGCATGGCTACATGTGTTTCTTGTGGTCTAAGATTATGATTGGGGTTTTATGATCCTGTACTGTGTGAAGTAGACCCATTCATTCAAGCAGGTCTCCTCCGGGTCAAATGCACCAAAGAATTTCATCCTTTATATCCCCTGAGTTTTATTCGTCCTTAATACTGTGCCATGCACGGGTGCATAAGGAAGAATGAAGTCCTCCTAACCCTGACTAGGGCTGTCCAGTTGCACAGTCAGAGAAACTGTCGTAATTGCTGCATTTCTGGCTCAGCCGTGTCATTTGCATCATTTGTTAGTGTGGAAAATGGAGTCAATTAAATAAGAAAAAGTTGCTCATCTGTGGCAGAGGCTTAGCCAGCCTCTCTTTCCTCTCCAACTTTCCTATCTCTGATTTGTTCTTGGAGGGGCCCTTTTTATTTTTGGTCTTTCCGTTTGGTACACCTTCTTATATTGAAGGTTGTGTTTGCCAACTATCAAAAGTTGTCACTGCAGGATAAAGAAGGAAGCTGGGTGGGTTAAGCACAAAGGCATAGCTTGATGTCCCTGAAATACCACACCCAGGAGAAATAAACTCTTTTTTTCCCCATCTTCAACATTTGGCCTCCTTAGAACTTTGAAATAAAACCCAGCACCTTTCTATAGCTTTCTACCCATGTACACTTTCTAATCATGCAGGATTTTTCCCCCCACCAGGAATAAACCAATCATTCCAGATGAAGACAAGGATCTTGAATTGTCCTCTGTTATCCTTGAGGGTGTGAAAATGATAAATAACCCTGACTAAATGTAAAAGCAGCAGCTGAGCTATATAATTCTGCTGTGCTACAAGAAAAGGCAAAAGGGGGCTGGTTAGAGCCCACCTTTGGCATCTTAACCCAGCACACAGCACAAAAAGCAAATGTAAGGCACATAAAAAAGCACTTCTCCGAAATAGCAGGAAAAACTATCCAACAAAAAGCAAAAAAAAAGCAAAAAACCCCCACCTTAATCTGTAGTCAAACTTGGAAACTTTGAGGTGACTTTTCTATCACATGCAGTTTCTTAATTCTCTGGCATGGATAGGATTTATGTTCTTCCATCTTTACATTTTGATATGAAGGAGCCTTGTGGGTGACAAATGGATAGGCTTTGGCAAATATATACCGTATATGTATAGCAAGGATGCCTGAAAAGTCTCAGGAGAACTGGCGGCCTTCAAGCGGTCTCTAAAATAATTTAGAAAGGCAGAAATGAATAAATAAATGAAGTGTCCCTCCACTTGTGGCACTTTGGACATAACTTTATCAGAATTAGTGAAAACTATCCAAAGGCCTTTATAGAGGTCCATAAGATCCGTTCTTTTGAAACTTTGCTGATGAGGTTTGGGCATGACATTTTTCTAACATCCCTTCTAAGGATGTGAGCGTACAAGCAACAATATGTTCAAATTCTTTAACCTGGTTTGATTTTGCTCAGACTAATTTCCCCGCTTTGTTGCTGCTGCTTCCTCCTCCTCCTCCTCCTCCTCCTCCTCCTCCTCCTCCTCCTCCTCCTCCCTTAACTGAGAATTCAGCTGCAGTTAAAACAGATTTTATAAACCAAGGTTGGGTGCTGGAAAAAAATCAAGAGATTGTTAATTACCCCATTATCATCCTTTGGGGTGGAGGGTGAGGGAAAGAAGATATTTAGCCTGATTAGTTTGAGCAACACAAAAAATTGGAGTGCGGTGTGGAGCGATTAAGTGGAACTTGTGAACTGCTGGGACAGTTTTGGGGATAATGACAGCCAACAGGAAGGATCGTAATGAGTTCTTAGCATTTGCAATAGTGATTTGAAACAAGTTGGGAACGTGGTTACTTCCCAGTTAGCATCTCAAAATGCAATCTGGGGAGTGGGTTAGGGTGGAGCTTGTAGGACTCCGGCAATATAATTTAAGTATTTCAAAGTGCTTAGTTTGCCACTTGCTAAGTTTACTTAAACCCTCTTTAAAGAGTTCATTAGAAGCCTGTGAGAAATGGGTAAAATTCATTAACATTAAGGCAGGCATGCTGCATTTGCCTGTAAATTGGTATTGATCTGCATGGCTCAGACTGGTGGCAGCGAGGGTGGGGGGGAGAGGAGGGGCACAGAGAGAGAGAGAGAGAGAGAGAGAAAGAGAAAGAAAGGAGGGAACCATCAGATGGAGCAGGTGAGTGGACCAGCAAACCACACTACACAGCAGTGCTGAGTGAGGCATTTATGCACCAAGTGTGATCTGGCTTACTAGATGTTTAAATATCTGCTGCTCATAATAGTTGCTATTCAGTGCCCTTACAACATTCCCGGTGTGATGTTATTGGGTCCTCATTGTTAGGGGAGCTTTAAAGCTCAGAATGGCTGTGAAGTAACCAGTGGGAAGAGATGAAAAAGAGAGAGAGAGAGGAAAAGAGGAGAGAGAGAGAGAAAGAGAAACTGCCTGGCGCAAGCAGGAAGGAAGATGCAGGAATCCTCACGCATGGATACTACTAACATGCTCCACTCTCATCCACACACACCCTCAGCAACCAGGAGAACTTAGTTTCTATTCTGGCCTACATTGTCCATCCATTCCTGGCTGTGTCCCATGCTCTTCTGCGTGGCTGTCTTGTTTCAGGAATCCTGCAGAGTTTGTACCGGAGATCTTTTCTTTTCTTTTTTTTAAAAGAAAAATCCCATTTCTTTTTGAAATTCCAACCTGCCTTAACAACTCATCCGCTGTAAAAGACCCCATGGAGGAAAAAAAAAAGAGGCAAGCTTTTCCTTTTGGCTGTTTCCTATCCATCGGGCTGTGTCAGCAATGATGCTTTATAGAAAATGAATTGTGTTCTTTTTTTTTTGTTTTAAACCGTGGACATTTAAGGTAAGAAGGAGCATCCCTTTATTTTATGTTTTTTAAATAATTAAACTGAAGAGGGGAAAAACATCTACCTCTAGTTTATGTGAGAGAGAGCATACAGAGGTGCATGCATGTAGGTTTTCTTTTCCGATAGCCGATGGAACATGTTTAGTTCTCATAGAATAAACACTTGATTTTTCTCTCTGGATGTAATGAACATTTTGACTTCTAAAAAGCACGGGGAAGCATTGTCTTTGTTGACTGGGGGAGCAAGCCATATCCTGCATGTGTGAAGAAATTAAACCTCCCCCCCCCCCATTCTGTATACTACATACTGGCTTTATTTAACATCACTGAAAGTTTCAAAATGCTATAGAAGTCTCTGGTTTTAAAAACCCAGCCTACTTGGGTTGAGAAGTCACAAATCCATTTCTAGTTTGGAGGGGGCAACCTTAAAAATGTGCTTCTTTTTTTGTCATTAGTTTAAGTGAGCTTTCATACGAAAATGAGACTTGTTTTCTGATTAATGAATTTGGTGAACTGTTTGTATCCTTATGCCCGCTTCTGTGAACTAGGAAAGAGAAGATACTTGGTAAAAGAGTTATGTCTGGATGACTAAGTGGGTTTGAGTTTCTCAGTTGCTGTGTCTCTAGTTGGATGGTGTGAATTATACAGCCAAGGGAGTATAATTGAAGAAAACCCCAGACTCTTCCTCTTTCACAAATTAAACGCACTTGGTCTGTGGCTTCCTAAGCTGATGTTCTCCCGAGCATTTCTTCCCAAACTTGCCTGCTTGAGCAACATACTTCTTTATATGCCCATATGAACCTGGCAAACTATGGAATGTAAAGAAGTATGTATTTCAGGCACGGATCTTCGCGATGGTGCTCACGTACGCATGGTGGAAGAAAAGGGGGAAAAAAACGCCCTTAAAAAAAAAGAGGAAATTTAAAAAAAATATTATTACTTAATGCCTGACACAGCAGATCAGGGAGTCAATTGATGACTGAGTTCCAGCACATGTATTGTTCTGTCACTTTGCTTGTGTCAGCAGGTGAATTGCTCATCAGGACATTAAATATTCAATATGCTGACTGCGGTATGGGCTTTGAAAGACAACGCAGAGGAAATTTTACTGTCCACTTCTAGGCCTTTCTCTCTTTTCTCTCTTGTCACGCTAGCAGAGGTTAGGGCCTCTCTGCTTTCTTCCCCTTTTAACTGGAGAACATTTGCCTGTAGTGCACATGAATTGACCTGCAGTTTTTTTCTTTTCTTTTTTTAAAAGAGAAAAATCTGTATGTTTGAGATGTACAGATTTCCATCTCGTAAGTGAGATGGAAAAAGAGAGATTCCGAAGGTGCAGGAAACTCTTAACATAGCATTTTAGGCTGAGCTGGTTTTTAACGCACTCCTCTAGCCCTCTTGTGAGTTTTTGCCATGTTGAAAAGTTATTATTATTTTTTTAACAGTACCTGCAGACCTTCCCAATCTCCATGACTCTGGGATTGAATGTAGATTTTTACTTGGGGGTTTTAAAAGCAGGGGGGAAATGCTGTGAAATCTGTTAACATTACATACACTGTCAAGGACTCAGTTTACGGGGAACTCTTCTGCTTTAAAAAAATGTGTGTGTGTTTTTTAGGAGATTGTGTTTCAGAAAGTCTTTTTCATTTATTCACTGATGCCATTAGAACTAGGTAGTTTTTTTGTACATCCATTTCTTGCGCCGAACATGTTTGACTTAACAGTAATTGCTGAATTAACCCATTTTTCGGGGTTTGCAAAAGACACTGAATCATAAAATGGTAACCCTGGTTTAGGTTCTCATAACTCACTACCCACCCCTCATAAAGCTATTCTGAACATAATTTAGTTTTGTATATTGTAGAAACACATAATATTTTGAACTGATTTGTTGAAGTGAGTTCCATGAGCATAATTAGTCTCAACTTCACTGCAATTAAACCAGGCCTACTGGTCTTGCAAACCATGAATCTTTTATTGGTTTCATGCCTTCATCGTGAAAAGGACTCCTATATTTTTGATTTAATTCAATGGCAGGATTTCTCTCTCCCCCACTCCCTTTTCCTGCATGGCGCATTAACTCGTCCTGAACTTTTTCTCACTGGTGGACACAGCAAAGTATTCCCACACGGAATACCTGCAAGTCTTCTGAAGTGGCCAAGAAAGCTGAATGTCACCGAACCCCTGACAAGCTATAAGAGGTCTCGATCCATCATGCCTTGAATTGCTGGCTTGCTAACAGCTGATCTTCTTTTTGCAAATCTTAGCTTGGTTCTTGCTAAAAAGAAAAAAAAAGTACTTTACCTTTCCCCCTTCCAAATTCTACCTTGCAAAAAAGAGCTTGAGGATGGGCCATCAGATTTTGCATAACCTAGGCCGGTGTGAGTGTGAGAAAACAACTTAAGGTCACCGACCAAATTTGGGAGCCGCTGCAGAATTCTAGAAAGTATATTTTTATACAAGTACGTCGCCAACTCGCCCGTGGGCCTGTTGATCTCAGATGACCTCTGCTCTTTAGGGGAGACTTATTGCAAGGCCAGGCTTTGGGCAGGCTACAACAGGTGTAAGGGAAATAATCTGGGTTAGCACCTGGCTGCCAAAAGCGGTGATCTTTGGCTTGAACAGCAGGTGCCTTCTCTAAGTATAGCAAATGACTGCAGAAGCAGCCCAGGGAAATGAGAATGGTTCAAAGAGAGAGAGAGAGAGAGATGATTCATGATTCAGCGGTGGGAATGTCCATGGCAGGAGGGTACAAGCTTGACAATTTTAAGGCTTTTGGGTTTGAATTCCCAGAATTCTCCAGACAGGCTGGCTGGGAACTTCTGGGAGTTGAAGTCCATAAGTTTTTCAAAGTCGCCAAGGTAGGACATGAATCATGAATCATCACTCTCACCGTTTTCATTTCCCTGGGCTGCTTCTGCATTCATTTGGGCTAAGGTGCATGGAGATACCGTGTCCCCCCTAAAAAAATAAGACAGGATCTTATTTTATTCTGTGTGACCAATGATAATAATAATATTAATCACCAGAAAGCTTCATGGTATGTGAAAGTCAAAGAAAAATTAAATTCTAATCCACATTTTAGTTGAAGTACTCCAAGTACTGATCTTCGTATTAAAATGTAAACGCAACCAATGGCTCTCTGCTCCTAATTGTAAATCATTATCTACCCTAGCAGCTTCTGCACTGCATAGAATAGATGGAGGGATCCATACTGTGTTTCCCCCAAAATAAGACAGTGTCTTATTTTCTTTTGACCCCCGAAATATGGACTTATTTTTTTGGGAAGTCTTATTATCTTTGAGGTGCGGGAGGCAGCGAGCGTGGTCACCTCATGGCTGCTGCTGTGTTATAATATTTTCGGGGAGAGCTTATTTTTAGGGGAGGGCTTATTTTAGCGCATGCATTCAAAAGGCTGATTGAGTTTATTATCCAGGGAGGTCTTATTTTCGGGGAAACAGGGTGATTGTCTTTTTAGAATCCTGGAGGTCACCCATCCCCTTCCATACTCTAAATTGCTGGGCTATATTGTGTGCTGGCTGGTTTGAGAATGCGCAAACCATCTCGGGACTCGGTCCATTAAATCTAAAGGGCATTTGTGGAGTCTAGCTGAAATCATTGGTACTTCTTTTTTGTACAAGGAGCCTAGCTCATTAAAAATAGATCTGCTGAATTGTTGCACGTTGCATTTAAACTCAGATCTCATCCAGATGGATTTTTAAAAAAAAATACCTCCCAGTTTTAAGCATTCACATCATGGAGAAGTGACTGTGGTGGTCTTTGAGGCTTCTATGCACTCATAACTAGCGAGAAGAGAATATTTGTAGATCTGGGTTGAACTGTGGGGTCCTTGTTCTCTCCTCTTGGCAGTTTTCCTACAGACATTTTATGACCCAGCTAGGTAACCTCATCAGTGCTAGATGACGATGATGAAACGCAGCACTGATGAGGTTACCTAGATGGGTAGTGAAATGTCTGCAAAAGAACCCCAATCAAGCTCAGCGAGCACCGAAAATTCCACAGTATATCCAAACTTTTGTTCAAGGTGGTGTATAATGCGCTCCCCTCTTTCCCCACAACAGCCCTACGTGATGTGCTGAGCTGAACATGTGGACTGACCCAAAATCAATCCGTGGGTTTCTGTAGCTGGGAGGGGGATCCAGAATCTGGGTCTTCCTGCCCCTAGTCCCAATATTTCTGTGGCTAGACCTCAAGGGCTTATATATTTTGTCTGTAGGGTTGACTCCAATCTGATTCAGAGATAATCCTTGAAAAGAGGGGAGTGGGTGCTTAGACATTCCCTACCCATAATTAGTTCTGCAACTGAAACCTGCCCATTCTCATGCCTTTTCCGTGGACACATGTTTTATTACTATTTAAATCGCAACCCTGTTTTTTCTATTTATACGATTCAACGTGCACGCATTGCAATATGATACGTTCTCTTGTTTCAAGAGGGCATATGGCCATCCTAATCACTTTGCTAAATGTAGCTTGCCAGATTGGCATAGTGACCTATTAAGCACAGGATGTCTGGCATTGCTAGAAATGTGGCACAAAGAAGCAAAAAGTTAGTAGTCCTACTTTCTATGGTTGGCAAACTACATCCAGCTCGGTGTATGGTAAATTGCAAGACCCTGTTTTGAGAAAATTTAATTTCAGGGTTATTGGTTTTTTTTCCCCCCAGTGGTGTCCTTGGTGCTTTCTGAGCTTGGTTGTTTTCTTGCAGACGTTTCATTACCCAGCTAGGTTGCATCTTCAGTGCTTTTGTTTTTAGATTGCAGCATTGGAAGTCCTTAACTTTCCCTGATTGTTTTTCCCCATGAAGTCCAAATGAGAACTAATTAATTGAGCAAAATCTTTCCTATGTAACATGCTTAGGATGAATAATAATAATAATAATAATAATAATAATAATAATAATAATAATAATAATAATAATAATAATAATAATAATAATAATAATAATGTTTTTATTTAGAGCAGGAGGGTTCAGAAACACTTGCTTACATCCACGCGTATTAATTTAGATTTATGAAACCCCCACAGTTTGCAGTAAAACCAAAAGTAATAAACATTTTAAGCCAACAACAATTACTCTTTCGCTTTAAAAGTTTATGTTCTTAAAACCATACTGTTTTTCCTAAAGGCACAAAGAGGTTAGGGGAAATTGTGCACCTCAGCAATTTGGTGAGGCTGGATGCCAAATTGCTGCAGGCCAAGCTCACAGCATCGATGGGCCAATTTCCTCAGGTGATCTCAGTCAGTGGTGAAGGGTATCACCTCAAGAAAAAGGCCTTCTCTCAAAAGATCCTGGGTCCAAATTGCACAGAAAGCATCGTGAATCTTCTCTTGAGGCAAATTAGCAGCCAGTAGAGGCCATCTTGAGGGATTCGGTGGCTCAGTGGCTAAGACGCTGAGCTTGTTGATCAGAAAGTTCGGCAGTTCGGCGGTTTGAATCCCTAGTGCCGCGTAACGGAGTGAGCTCCCGTTCCTTGTCCCAGCTTCTGCCAACCTAGCAGTTTGAAAGTGTGTAAAAATGCAAGTAGAAAAATAGGGACCACCTTTGGTGGGAAGGTAACAGCGTTCCGTGCGCCTTCGGCGTTTAGTCATGCTGGCCACATGACCATGGAGACGTCTTCGGACAAGCACTGGCTCTTTGGCTTTGAAACGGAGATGAGCACTGCCCCCTAGAGTCGGGAACGACTAGCCTGCATGTGCGAGGGGAACCTTTACCTGCAGAGGTCATCTTGGGGGCATGAAGGCTGAATGGTTAAGAAGCTGAAATCAGCTAGAAAGCTGACAAGAGGGTTCGAGACCTAAGTGCCGCGGGATGGGGCAAGCTGCCATTCTTGCCCTGGCTTCTGTCCACCTAGCAATTCGAAGGCATATGAGTAGATAAATAGGTACCAGTTCGGTGGGAAGGTAACAGGGTTCTGTCTTGGCATTTAGTCATGCTGGGCACATGACCATAGAATTGTCTTTGGACAATGCTGACTCCCTCGGCTAAGGAATGGAGACAAGCACCTTCCCCTAGAATCAGACACCGACTGGACAGGGGAAACCTTTACATTTAGCTTGTAAGCCATTTGACACCGTATGACTTGGTTTCTGAATCATTCTAGATCCCCGTCTCACTGTGGAAACTTGATTCTATCAAACTTTCCAAGAAGAAACTCAAAGACAGGCCCAAGTTATCAAGTTTGGAAGTTATCGTTGCATGTATTTTGAAATGATTTTCTTCCAAGGTGGGGGAAAAAAATATGTAGGCGGTCCTTGACTTACAACCATTAATTTAGTGACCGAAGTTACAACAGCGCTGAAAGATTTTGTCCTGCGGTACTGGCACTTATAACCATTACAGCATCCCCACAATCAGGTGATCCAAATTGACAATTGGCTTGTATTTATGACCGTTGTAGCATCCTGGCGATTGCCATTCGCAACCAGCCAGCTTCTGACACGTAAAGTCAGCGATGGAAGCAGGATTTGCCCAACGACTGGGTGATTTGCTTAACCACGCTGATTCGCTTAACAAATGTGGCAAAAGAGGTCGTAGAATCAGATGCAAATCACTGAACAATCGCTGTGCTTAACAACGGAAATTCAAGGTCCCAGTTGTGTCTCAGACAAAGGCTACCTATGAGGTTGTTAACTATCCAGAGTCACTTAGATGAGATGGGTGGCGTAGAAATTGAATTAATTAATTAAATATCAATCAGAGGTGATTGGGGTTTTTTGCCTCCACTTGCAGGGGTGAGGAACCATGGCACTCTTCTGACTGGTGGACTTCAACGGCCAGAATTCCTGAGCCAGCGAGGAATTCGGAGAGTAGAAGTCCACAAGTCATAACAGGACCATAGTTCCCCACCTCTGACGTTCTTGTTGTTAGTTGCAAAGTCGTGTCCGACCCATCTTCTGGAGTCCGTTTAAGCTCACGCCGACTGCTTCGTTGACTCCATCCAGCCACCTCATTCGCTGTCATCCCGTTCTTATTTTGCCCTCCATCTTTCCCAGCATGAGGCTCTTCTCCAGGGAGTCCTTCCTTCTCACTAGGTGGCCAAAGTATTTGAGTTTCACCTTCAGGATCTGGCCTTCTAAAGTGCAGTCAGGGTTGATCTCCTCTAGGACTGACCGGTTTGATTGCCTTGCAGTCCAAGGGAGTCCAATCTCTTGCAGTCCAACGTCTGACCTCAGGATGCTAGAAATTGAGTCAGATGGAGAATCCCTTGTCCAATGGAAAGAAAGGACAAGAATGCAATCCAGAGCATGATAATGACCGCATCCTTTGGGTTGTGTTTGCACCACTCAAAGTAGCCTCTCCATCTTGTTTGGATTCAGCTTTGATTTATTATTCTGTCTGCAGCCCAGAATTGACAAGGTGGGCATCTTCACTGCAGCTTTGAAAAGATGTTTCACCCCCCACACACACACCTTCTGCAGGTGGTAATAATGCGCTTTAGAAAAGAATGCAGCTCAACTTTAACATTGGTGAGTGAATTCTCTAGAACTAGCATTAAGGCACGGGTTTTAGGGGGCAAGTTGGTCGCTTAGCCTCAATGTTGTAACAGTGAAATGGAGACCGGGTGTAATTCAGCTCAAACGTGGTTTGATTCGATCTGTGTACTCTTATAATTTGGTGTGACTCCTTATTGTAACTCCTGAACAATACTTTGTTTTTGTTATTCTAAAAAAAAAAGTCAGTTTTTATGCCAAGTCATCTACCACTGATGAAGCAGCATAAGGACATGCTACAATATTTTCAGAGTGATAAAAAGACCTCAAAAATCCCTATTTACTATTAATACTTTGTAACATGATGCAATCTTTTAAAAATCACACCATGAGTGTTCAGAAATCAACCTTCACTGTGCAGTAAAATTATATTTCCTAAATTTAAGAGATGTTCTTTTTCTTTACATTGCTCATATTTTTGTTTTCAGATCACACTATATTCCAAAATTGAACCAATAAATTCACTGTGTCTGCTGTTAAGTAAGATACTAATTTCTTGGTTATCTCTTCATTTTTGTCTATTGTTGCAAATGTAGGGGAAATTTAATTTTTTTGAAGAACAAAATTGCAATTTTTAGGGTTTTGGGGTTTTGTTTTGTTTTTTGCATAAAGCACTTTATTCCGAAACCAGAGACAATTATTTCAGCAGCTTCTTTGAGTTTATATATTCTTTTTCCATTTGGATTGTATTTCTATTTGCTTATTTGATTACAAGGATTGCTAGATTCCAGCACCGGTTGATATTAATGAAATGCATTTTTTCATGCTATTTTGATTTCTTCTAATTTTCCCTCCCCTACGAATTAATATTCTTGTTAATTAAAAGGAATTACATTAGAATGTGAGCAAACCATGCAGGATGAATTTTTTATGTAAATATTTAAGTGGTTCTAAATTGGGGGGACGGCTTGGCTTTATGATGTTTTAAGAACTTTGAGCCAAAAACCGCTAAAAAAAGAAAAGGAAGGGCAGGTTAGAAGCAGTTAAAGGATGTGCTAGAAAAGGGAGAATAGAAGAGAAGAATAGAATAACAGAGTTGGAAGGGATCTTAGATGTACAGAAATGTAATGTTGCATTCATTTTATGTGTGCCATTTCCCATAATGTATACCTGTGCATAATAAAAACTAGACAACCCGGGAATTGTTGGTCCTTTGTTTCAGAGATCTTTCCTTATCCATACGAAGAAACAGAATAACAAGAGTTGGAAGGGACCTTGGAGGTCTTCTAGTCAAACCCCCTGCTTAGGAAGGAAACCCTACACCACTTCAGACAAGTAGTTGTCCAATCTCTTCTTAAAGACTTCCAGTGTTGGAGCATTTACAACTTCTGGAGGCAAGTTGTTCCACTGATATATTGTTCTGTCAGGAAATTTCTCCTTAGTTCTAAGTTGCTTCTCTCCTTGATTAGTTTCCACCCATTGCTTCTTGTCCTGCCCTCAGGTGCTGTGGAGAATAGCTTGACTCCCACTTCTCTGTGGCAGCCCCCGAGATATTGGAACACTGCTATCATGTCTCCCCTAGTCCTTCTTTTCATTAAACTAGACATATCCAGTTCCAGCAACCGTTCTTTATATGTTTTATCCTCGAGTCCCCTCAGAAATACTTTGGTGGAAGTGACCTAAATGTAATTTAAAAGTCCATTTTTGGGGTGGATCCAAGCAATAAGTACTTTTCTGCAGAAATGGTGCATCAGGATGATACAGAAAAATTTATAGTACTTTACTTTACTTTTACTTTTATTTAGATTTTTATACCGCCCCCTCTCCCCAAAGGGACTCGGGGCGGTGTACAGTCAATAAAAACACATCAATAAATAGAAAATACAAACACAAAGAGGAGGCAATAAGAAACTGTACATATCTGAAGTAAAGTAGTTAAAAGCAATATTTAAATACCCTAAAAATACCCAATTAAAATATCTGCCAGGAGGTAGAATAAAACTATAAATGGGCCAGGCCGGCTAAACGTAACAGGTGAGTCTTCAGTTTTTGTCGAAAGGAGCGGAAGTCGGTGGTGGTTCTGATATCGGGGGGGAGGTCATTCCAGAGGGTTGGGCCCATCACAGAGAAGGCTCTACTCCTAGGCGCCGCCCGTTGGATTGCTTAGTGGACGGCACCCGGAGGAGTCCTTCCCTGTGAGAGCGAATCGGTCGCAGGGAAGTGTGTGGTAGGATGCGATCCCGCAAGTACCTAGGTCCTGAGCCATGGAGCGCTTTAAAGATGGTAATTAACACCTTGAAACACACTTGAAAGACCACAGGCAGCCAGTGCAGCTCGCGCAGGAGCGGTGTTACATGGGAGTACCTAGTACTCCCCATAATAGCCCGCGCGGCTGCGTTCTGGACTAGCTGCAGTCTTCGAGCGCGTCCCAAGGGAAGCCCCATGTAGAGGGTATTGCAGTAGTCCAGCCGAGACGTCACCAGTGCATGAGTGACCGTGCGTAGGGCATCCCGGTCCAGTAGGGGGCGCAATTGGCGCACCAGGCGAACCTGGTGGAATACCCCCCTTGCCACGGCTGCCACATGGTCATCCATTGACAGCCGGGCATCTAGGAGGACGCCCAAATTGCGCGCCCACTCCACAGGGGGCAATTGCTCGCCCCCTATGGTCAGTGATGGAATCAACTGACTGAACCGGGGTGCCGGTAGCCACAGCCACTCGGTCTTGGAGGGGTTGAGCTTGAGTCTGTTGTCCCCCATCCAGACCCCGACGGCTTCCAAACACCGGGTCATCACCTCGACAGCCTCGTTGGGATGGTCTGGGGTGGAAATGTACAGCTGCGTATCATCAGCGTACAGATGATACTCCACCCCAAAACCACGGATGATCTCCCCCAGTGGCTTCACATATGCATTGAACAGGAGGGGCAAGAGGACTGACCCCTGAGGCACCCCACAAGTGAGTGACCTCAGGGTCGACCTCTGCCCCCCTGCCAACACACATTGCGTCCGGTCAGAGAGGTAGGAGCCGAACCACCGCAGAACGGTGCCTCCAACTCCCATCCCCCCCAGCCGGCGCAATAGGATACCATGGTCGATGATATCAAAAGCCGCCGAGAGATCTAATAGGACCAGGATAGAGGAACAACCCCTATCTCTGGCCCTCCAGAGATCATCGACCAACGCGACCAAGGCCGTCTCCGTGCTGTGTCCGGGCCGGAAGCCGGACTGGCGTGGGTCTAGATATTCGGATTCCTCAAGGTGTCGTGAAACTGCTGTGCCACCACATTCTCTACAACCTTCGCCAAAAAGGGAAGGTTGGAGACTGGACGATAATTAGCTAGCTCCATCGGGTCAAGGGAAGGCCTCTTGAGTAAGGGCCTCACCACCGCCTCTTTCAAGGCGGCAGGCAAGGACCCCTCGCTCAAAGAGGCGTTCACCAAGCCCAGTAGCCAGCCTCGTGTCACTTCCCAGGATGCCAGTACCAACCAGGAGGGACACAGGTCCATTAAACATGTGGTCGGTCGCAGCCGTCCACGCAACCTATCCAAATCCTCGGGGGCAACAGAATCAAACTCCTCCCAGAATGGTCTCACAAGACTCACTGTTGGCGACTCCTCTGGTCCACTGAAGGGGGCCCATCCGCTCCGGATCTGAGCAATTTTGTCCTGCAGATATTCCCCAAACTCCTCTGCTCTGCCCTGTAAAGGGGCTTCCCACGTCCTCTGTGATAAGAGAGAGTGGGTCACCCGAAACAGGGCGGCAGGGCGGTTATCGGCGGATGCAATAAGAGTGGCGCAATGTCTGCATTTGGCCACTCTTAATGCCACAAGGTAAGTCCGTGAATAGGCTCTTACCTGTGTTCGGTCAGATTCGGAGCGTGAGGACCTCCACCTGCCCTCTAGGCGTCTCCTATGGCGCTTCATCACCCTCAGGTCCTCGGTAAACCAAGGAGCCCGGGTGGGTCGTCGCCGCAGGAGAGGCCGCAAAGGCGCAACTCGGTCCAGGGCCCCAGCGGCCGCCCTATTCCAGGCGGCCACTAGGTTCTCGGAGCGAGAGCGGGTCAGGGCTACAGGGAATGGCCCAAGCTCCGTCTGGAACCTATCTGGTTCCATCAGGCGCCTGGGGCGGTACCAACTTGGACAGTTTGGTTCCGCCTCCTCGCGGTGGGGGGTAGCGCCAGGGAAGTCCAGCCGGAGACATGAGTAATCTGACCATGACAGGGGGGTAATGGTTACATCCCCTCTTCCCAGATCACTCGTCC
The DNA here is from genome assembly GCF_964273705.1 of Natrix helvetica. Classification (NCBI taxonomy): domain Eukaryota; kingdom Metazoa; phylum Chordata; class Lepidosauria; order Squamata; family Natricidae; genus Natrix; species Natrix helvetica. Next base: position 168,220,008 of record NC_138549.1, read on the forward strand.
ACTGTTCAGATACAAAAACAAGGTCCAGAATGTGGCCACCTTCGTGTGTGGGATCCTGAATTAATTGGGTCAGGTCCATGGCTGTCATGGAAGCCATGAACTCCCGAGCTACCTCGGATGCTTCCCCCGTTGACGGCAAGTTGAAATCCCCCATAACCACAAGCTTGGGGGTCTCAACTGCCGTCTCTGAGATCAGCTCGAGGAGCTCGGGCAGGGCTGCTGACGCATAGCGAGGAGCCAAGTATACAATCAGCAAGCCCCACTGCCTCCCTGGGCCCCATTTCACACCAAGGGACTCACATCCGGGTATCTGAGGTACAGTGAACTCCCTCGGCTCTAGACATTCCCGTATAACTACCGCCACCCCACCACCCTTACCCAGGGCCCGAGGCTGATGGAATGCACGGAAACCCGGTGGGCACATTTCCACGAGGGGTAAACCACCCTCGTGGCCCAACCAGGTCTCCGTTATCCCTGCAAGGTCCAGCTCCCCCTCTGAGATCATTAAATAGTAAATTTAAAATGCTCAGAATGGATGGCTTTAAACTTTAACATCGACTTTAATGATCCTTAATAACTTTTCTTTTAATAACAGCATTTATATTTACACTGATCTCACCCAATAGTCTTTCTCACCCCCTCATCATTTAGAACAGATACGATTTCCAATCTCTTTTGCCTCTGAAATGAATAGAAAATAAATCACTTAGAAACGACAGCAAAAAGTTATACAGGTGGTCTTCGACTTAAAACAGTTTGTTTAGTGACCACTTGAAGTCGCAACAGCATTGGAACAAAAATGACTTGTGACCGTTTTTCACACTTAGGACTAATGCAGGGTGCCCATGATCACATAAGCAAAATGCAGACATTTGGCAACTGACTCGTATTTATGACGGTTGCAGTGTCTAGGGGCCTTTTGACTATCTGACCAGAAAAGTCAATGGGGAAGCCAGATTCACTTCACAAATGAGTTGCTAACTTAACAACTGCGACAAGAAAGGTCGTAGAATGGGACACAACTTACCGTACTTTTTGGAGTATAAGACGCACGTTTTTCCCTCAAAGAAGAGGCTGAAAATCTGGGTGCGTCTTATATACTGAATACAGCATTATTTTGCCTCCCGAAACCATAAAAAAAACTCCCGAAAACCTCCCGAAAACCCTTCACCAAAATGGCTGTGCAGAGCCTTTAGGAGGCTTTCAGAGAGTTCTTGGGGGCTGGGGAGGGCAGAAATGACCGAAAAAAACGGGCCATTTTCATGAAAAACAGAGTGCAAGAACTTTTTTTAAAAAAAATTGCCTCTTCAAAATCTTGGTGCGTCTTATACTCCGAAAAATGCGGTACTTAACCAATGTCTCACTTAGCAACAGAAATGTTGGGCTCAGAAATTGTGGTCGTATGTCAAGGACTACCTGTAAATTTCCATAGCATGATTGCTAACCTGGCTTGCCGCACTTTATTCAAGCGTGCCAAGTCATTCAGCCAAAAAAACCACTGAAAAATCCAAGAGCCGTCTTCCACACAAATTGGCGAGGATTTGTTTTAACTGCCAGTGGTGGAAACAGGATTGTAAAAGCTGTAAATCTGGTGAGCCAAATTAGTTACATTTTTCTATTTTACATGCTCCACAAAATTTCCTCTTTCTGTATTCCATTTTCTCACACGCACAAAAATGAACATTTCGGTTGTGTTTGACAAAGTCCTGAATATTATTCTGTTTCACCGAATAGAGTTGAAAGGACCTTGGATGTCTTCTAGTCTGACTTCTGCTGAAGCAAGAGACCCTATATTCAGGCAAATAGTTGTCCAATCTCTTCTTGAAAACCTCCACTGTTGGAGTACTTACAATTTCTGAAGGCAACTTCTGTTCCACTGGTTAATTGTTCTCAATGTCAGGAAATTTCTCCTCAGTTCTAGGTTTCTTCTCTCCTTGATTAGTTTCCACCCATTGCTCCTCATCCTGCCTTCGGGTGCTTTGGAGAATAGTTTGACTCCCTCTTCTTTGTGGCAACCCCTGAGATATTGGAAGACTGCTACCATGTCTCCCCTAGACCTTCTTTTCATTAAACTAGATATACCCAATTCCTGCAACTGTTCTTCATGATGTTTTGGCCTCCAGTCCCCTAATCCTCTTTATTGCTCTTCTCTGCACTCTTTCCTACATCTTTTTTATAATATGGTGAGCAAAACTGGATGCAGTATTCCAGATGTGATCCTATTAAGGCTTTATAATTTTGTTTTTTATAGTTTATAATTATAGTTTTATAATTTTATATGGATAAAGTTAAGGCAAAATAGAAAAACTGGAGAAAAGCACTGATTTTTTTTTAAAAAATGACAACTTTTTAAATGTTTTCTTGGCCACAGATATTCAGAGCGTGGGGGATTGTTTATTTCTTTTGAGCCACAAAGAATATCTTTACATGCCTGATTTTGAATAAATCATCAAATTCCATAACAGTGGGTTTTTTTGGGTTGCAATTCAAATTTAGTGACACATGCATCAAAAGCAGCAAAGCATTTTCTTACACCAAGGATGCATGTACTGCTTCTGTTTTTTTTTTTAAATTAAATGCAGGAGAAATGAGTATATCAGCAGTCTTATTTAAAACTGTTGACCCACTCTGAAAAATGTTGCATTGAGAATAAACTGCTATTAAGCATGATTAGATTGACCTGCAGGACAGATGTTTTAGCTGCTGCAGTGTGAGTCAATCAAAAGGAACATCACTTGGATTGGGTGGGGAGGGAGGGAGGGAGGGAGATAGAGAGAGATAGAGAGAAAGAGAGAGATTGAGATTAACTGGTCCAGGCTCCTTTCATTTTTGATTTATGTGTCCATTCAAAAGGGGTACCATAGTTTTATTATTTTATTTTATTTTAGGAAGGATATGTGTATCCTGGGGAAAGTGTTAATTGCTGGCATTTTAGCAGCAATGGAAAGTGTGGGACTCCGATCAACTGAATCAAGAGGTAAAAAGGAAAATGTGCTTATTCAGGGTTTAGGCAACTGGGCACGTTTGATTGCAGAATAGATCTGCACTGCAGCGCGTTATCTCTCGCTACAGAGTTTGGGTTAAGCGGGCAGGGAATCCCTCCTCTTCTCCAGCCCATGTTGAGCCAGGTAGCCAGGTGGGATGGTTTGCCCAAAGGTATGGCAGTCCCTCCCCGCCCCAACCTCTTAGGTACATACTTCCCACCTAGCTAGCTAGCCTTGGCTAACTTTGAAAAAGCTAATCAGGAAATGAAGTTTGAAAGAAGGCAATGGGCAATTATTTTTAGATTGTTTCTAAAAAAAAAAAAAAGTATATGGATAGGCTAGGGCTGAAATTCCGCAGGTTCTGACAGGTTCCGGAGAACCGGTAGCGGAAATTTTGAGTAGCAAATACTACCTCTGGCTGGACCCAAAGTGAGGTAGGAATGGAGATTTTGCAGTATCCTTCCCCTGCCACACCCACCAAGCCATACCCACAGAACCGGTAGTAAAAAAAATTGAATTTCATCCCTGGGATAGACCCATATGTTTTTCAGAAGTCAAGCTTATCTCAAGAGAGATTTTATCTTCTTCTTCTTCCTCCTCCTCCTCCTTCCCCTTCTCCTCTCCTCCTCTTCCTCTTCCTCTGCCTCTGTCTCCATCTCCCTTCCTTTTCCTTCTCCTCCTCTTCCTTCTTCTCTGTCTCCATCTCCCTTATTTCTCCTTTCCTTCTCCTCCTCTTCTTCCTCCTCCTTTTCCCCTGTCTCCATCTCCCTTCCTTCTCTTCCTCTTCCTCCTCATCCATCTTTTTATTATTGATTAATTGATTGAACAAATGAAGTCTACATGCTTCAATCTTCTAAACTATATGTCCCATTCTAATACCCATCGTGTGATTTTTTTCGGTCAAGTGCATATCGGCAGTGAACAAAAGTTAGAACCATGATAATTTACAGCCCCGTGAGTTCAAGTAGAAAATGAGACAAAAAGGGACTAAACAACTAATTTGTGGTATGCTGCTGTCGGGAATCTCTAATTCAAATTAGCACATGGAACTGTGTTTTGCTTTTATTTTAAAGGTTGGCATTATCCAGTCCAATGTAAAAAGTGTATCTTGACGCTTGTCTGATATCACTGCTTTAGGAAAAACTCTGCAGGGTTGTTGTCGGTCCTTCCCATTCACCTTTTGTCCTCGTTTTCTGAATCTGCATTTCCTTTTTTCCTTTTGCTCTGTCTCCTCTTTTCTAATATCCATTTTTAATTTCTCATCTGCTTTTGGTGGCCCCCTAGCATAACGTGTAAACATATTGGTAGTGCCTACATTAAATGTTTTGGAGGAAATGAAGATGCTATAATAAAAACTCACTGTGGAAAATTGCAGTGACATATCTAGTCTCCCACTTTAACATTTAGCAAGGGAAAAATATTAACAGGAGGCCAGCCTACTGGCTATATTCAAACAATATGCTTAAATGGATCGTTTAAAAAGTAGAAGCTGCATCTATTACAATATGTAATAGGGTAGAGTTGCGTTTGCGTTCCACTGATTCATTGTTCTCACTGTCAGGAAATTTCTCCTCAGTTCTAAGTTGCTTCTCTCCTTGATTAGTTTCCACCCATTGCTTCTTGTTCTACCCTCAGGTGCCTTGGAGAATAGTTTGACTCCCTCTTCTTTGTGGCAGCCCCTGAGATATTGGAACACTGCTATCATGCCTCCCCTGGTCCTTCTTTCTCTTAAGCTAAACATACCCAGTTCCTGCAACCGTTCTTCATATGTTTTAGTCTCCAGTTTCCTAATCCTCTTTGTTGCTCTTTTCTGCACTCTGCACAATGGAATGACCAAGGGCAAAAGCAAGGAGAGAGAAATTTCCTGCTGGCCGGACCACAGCTGACCACCTCCCAGCAACCAATGGTGGGATTGATCTGCCTGGGTGATGGAAGTCTCAGGACTGGTCTCCTGAACTTCTGGGCAGCAGCAGTATGGTTGCATTGAAGCGACCACAAATTTGCCAAATTTCAATCCCCTGGATGTGATGGGTACCAAATTTGAATACATGGAAGTTACCCCATTTGACTCTCAAGTCATCCAGGTCATGGTTGTCCCAAAGGTGCTTTTTCAGAAGACAACTAGACTTTGTTTTTCCCTGAAGACATTTTGCTTCTCATCCAAGAAGCTTCTCCAGTTCTGACTCCACCATTCACTCAGAACTGAAGAAGCTTCTTAGAATGAAAAGCAAAACGACTTCAGGGAAAAACAAAGTCCCTTTGAAAAAGTATCCTTGGGTTAGTCATTTGTGGTACCTTGGTTCAAAAATGGTTGCCCTCGATGCCCTGTTTTTGCCCAGTTAAAAAGGTTATAGAATGAGAATTTCAGTAATCTATAAATTCCAAAACATCAGGAGCACCATCTGAACACCATCGGCATTGACAAACTCACCATCAGTCAATTGCAAAAGGCAGCCTTACTTGGAAAACCTTACATCCTGCAACAATAGCTTTCATGTTATCGAACAGCAACATCTGGCTATCTGAGGTCTTTGCAAAGGGTTCAATAGATGGACAATAAAACCAAATCCAGTCTAAACATTTGGTTGGCTGCGTGACCAATGATAATATTAATTGCCAGGAAGCTTCATGTTATGTGAAAGTCAAAGGAAAATTAAATTCTAGTCCACGTTTTAGTTGAAGTACTCCAAAGTACTGATCTTCGTATTAAAATGTAAACGCAACCAATGGTTCTCTGCTCCTAATTGTAAATCATTATCTACCCTAGCAGCTTCTGCACTGCATAGAATAGATGGAGGGATCCATACTGTGTTTTCCCCAAAATAAGACAGTGTCTTATTTTCTTTTGACCCCTGAAATAAGCATGTGGCCTTATTTTTGGGGAGGTCTTATTATTTTTGCAGTGTAGGAGGCAGCCACCTCATGGCTGCTGCTGTGTTGCAATATTTTCGGGGAGGGCTTATTTATGGGGAAGGGCTTATTTTAGCACATGTGCTCAAAAGCCCAATTGGACTTATTATCCAGGGAGGTCTTATTTTGGGGCAAACAGGGTAAATCTTTTAGCAACTCGACATATTCCAATAGACAAATGTGTTGCTATTGTAATATCTGACTTCACTGTATCCTACTTGTTTGAAATTCTTGTGACTTGCTCTGACAAGCATTGGAAGAAATAGGATGACAGTGGGAAGTTGGGTGTATCGAAGCTAGGCCATTGATCCATTAATGTTGAAGCATTTTTTAAAAAATAGATTCTTTTGTTTAGGACATTTAAAATAAAGCATTAAGCCAGGAACAAAAAAAAAAAAATGGATAGCTAAGTTTATTCAGTAATGCCATGTTATCATAATGTAGGATTCTGATCTGTTAACCTTTAAGGTTTGGTACAAAGAGAACAAGAGAAATTTCTGATAGCTACTTCATGTATTGTTTTAGGTTTTTTTTATACAAAACTGCTATTAAAATTTCCAGGTTTTTTCCCCCTGAGAGTAAGACACAAGGCAAGTTTATGGGAAGAAATCTAGAAACTTGTAGGATTTCTAGAGACCACAGACAGACCGATGGAAGTGACTTTCTATATTTTTGTCTGCTTCTTCCAATATGGTACCTTGCTCAACAGTAGTAACTGTGAGAGGGATCTTGGAGTCCTAGTGGACAACCATTTAATATGAGCAAGTCGTGTGCAGCAGCTGCCAAAAAAGCCAACACAGTTCTATGCTGCATAAACAGAGGGATAAGATCCTGTGAAGTGTTAATACCAATTTATAATTAATAATAATAATTTATTAAATTTCTAGACCGCCCCTTCTCCCCGGAGGGACTCGGGGTGGTGTACAGGAATAAATTTAAAAACATACAAACAATCATATACATAGCTAAAAGTCAAATTAAACAACCCCTGTACGAATTTATAAAATTAAAAGCATTAAAAACAGACCCTAAAACCAATCCTAAAAATTTAGAAATAAAACTGAGGTGGGAAAGATGGAATTAGGCCAAGCCGGCTAGCTGGAATAGGTGGGTTTTAAGTTTCTGATGGAAGAAGCGGAGGTCCGTAGTCATTCTAATGTCGGGGGGAAGGTCATTCCAGAGGGTCAGGCCCATCACAGAGAAGGCCCTTCCCCTAGGCGTCGCCCGCTGGCACAGCCTAGTGGACGGCACCCGGAGGAGTCCCTCTCTGTGTGAGCGATGTATGCCTTGGTAAGGCCACACTTGGAATACTACATCCAGTTTTGGTTGCCATGATGTAAAAAGGATGTGGAGACTCTAGAAAGAGTGCAGAGAAGAGCAACAAAGATGATTAGTGGATTGGAGGCTAAAACATACAAAGAACGGTTGCAGGAACTGGGTATGTCTAGTTTAATGAAAAGAAGGACCAGGGGTGACATGATAGCAGTCTTCCAATATCTCAGGGTTGCCACAAAGAAGAGCGTCTCTTGATAAACAAAGCAGAAATGAAAGAATGGAGTTAAAATGGAAGAACAAAGTATTTCTACTTGTGCGACACTCGCCAATTACAGATAGTCCTTGACTTAAGACCGTAAAAATTGAGTCTGGAATTACCATCATAAATGGAGCCAGTTGTTAAAATGGGTCACCTTGTGACAGTGCCCCATTTTATAACCTCTTTTTTTGTGTAGTGGTCATTAAGTGAACATAGCAGTCTTAAAGCAAATGCTGTGACTGTTAACTGAATTCACTATTTGCAATGGGCATTTTTGCCAGCAAAAAAATCCCTTCATGGCAAAATGTTATAAATTGCCATAAATTCTGACCAATGGCTAAGGTTCCAAAATGCAATTACAATGTGACCAGGTAAGGGGGGGGGGCTACTGTTGGAACAAATCTGGGTCGTAAATAACCATGGGAAAGTCTACTATAATTTTGCCAGTTGTAAGTCCAGTTATAATTTCCAGTATTTCTACTTTAAATCATCCTGCCCTGTCATATAGCTCGTGTTTTTCTTGCTCCTTTCCCAAATATACAAACAGTTCGTCCTCGGCTTATGATGCACCGTTGAGCCCAACATTTTAGTTGCTAAACAAGACAGAGTTGCCCCATTTTACGACCTTGCTTGCCACAGTTGTTAAGTCAGCAACACGGTTGTTAAATGAATCTGCCTTCCCCATCGATTTCGTCACTCAGAAGGTCACAAAAGGGGAACGGTGTTATCACAGGGACATTGTAAGTGTCCTAAATGCATCCCTCAAAATTTGATAACATGACCCTGGTGGATGCTTCAACGGTCGTAAGTGTGAAAAAGGGCCACACGTCACTTTTTTCCCCCAGTGCCGTCACAACTTTTGAATGGTCACTAAACAAATGATTGCAAGTTCAAGGACCCCCTGTAGTTTCGTCAAGGCAATCTGATTGAACTTTGACAAACTTTATAGATTTAAATCTACCCATTCTGACTTTATAAAAGTCTGACTATCCCTTCACTTTTTCAGGTAGGGGGAAAAGGGGGGGGGGGATGCAGAAAACTGGCATTTTAAGGCATGCGTGGTCTCCCTGGGTATGGATAGTAAGCTTCTTTGCAAATATATAGATACAGATATCCATCCCAAAAGGGTTGGAAAATTTGCAAAGCAGGTGGATTATCATGCAGGGCGCGCTGTCTCATACTTGCATAAGTCAGCAGGATACAGTCTAGCCACGTGTGCAATCTCGTTTTGCTCACTTATGCACAATACAATAGCTGCTCTTTCCCCCCATCCCCCCATCCCGTGTCATTCTGAAAGCCAAGCTAATGGAATAATGCAGTGTCTTTCTCTCTCTCTCTCTCTCTCTCTCTGTATAGGATACGCGATCTGATTGGCACTCTAGACACAGATGCCGCTCGATCCATATCTTATTTTTATCTGGCCTTAGATCTAAGCATTTTTTTTTGTTCCTTCCAGAACCGAGTACATTTCTGCAAACTCTCCTTAACCAAATCCACACCTTTCACTTTCCAATTTGTAGGCTTGCACTTCAATAATCAAATTATTTGAGAAGGCTGTTGCTTACTTAGATTATTTTTTCCCCTTTTACGTCAAGACGGTTACAAAGAATATGTTAAGCAGTCCTGCTTACTCTGTTACCCGTCAGCTGCTTGCCAACTTGTCCCATAGGTGTTTTTCCAAAAGGCAACTGGACTTCCTTGGTTTTTCCTTGAAGAGGTTTCACTTCTCATCCAAGAAGCGTATTCGGTTCTCACTGAAAACTGAAGCCAGAACTGAAGAAGCTTCTTGGATGAGAAGCAAAACATCTTCAAGGAAAAACCAAGAACGTCCAGTTGCCTTTTGAAAAAAGCACCTTTGGGACAACCATGACCTGAATGGCCGAGAATCTTCATAGACTCCTTGCCATCTTCTTCCATTAGTGGACAGATCATTCCCTTGATATTTTTCTTATTTCTTACATGTTGAAAGAAATCATCATCTTCTTCTTCTTCTTCTTCTTCTTCTTCTTCTTCTTCTTCTTCTTCTTCTTCTTCTTCTTCTTCTTCTTCTTCTTCTTCTTCTTCTTCTTCTTCTTCTTCTTCTTCTTCTTCTTCTCTATTATTACTATTATTATTGACATCTGTTTTAGCCTTAGTTCATTCTGACTTTCCTGACTTCATCGTTGCAGATTCGGACTATTTGCTGGTATTCTGTTTAATTATATGTCCCTCTTTCTGTTTTTTTATGTTTGCCCTTTTTTCTCCTCTAAGTATGTCACAGAGCTCTTTATAAGCATGCTGGTGTCTCCGTGTCCGGCTCTATGCATGTGAATTCTGTTTAGGTAGGGGAAAAAATGGATTAACCAGCATTATGAGTTGGAGAAGGTGATAAACTTTGCTTATAATTTTCACTTTTTCTGTGGGAGAGTGGAAGAAGAGGAAATGCATACAGTATATATCTTATAAGAATGCAATGCCAAGGCACCTGATATATCCAGAACAGATGTAGTGTGTGTGTGTGTGTGTGTGTGTGTGTGTGTGTTGGGGTGTGTGTGTTGGGGTGTGTGTGTTTAAATCACCCTGGCGTTGGAGACGTGAGCTGCTCTATATGCCCACATAAGGCCAGTATGTGGCCGAGTGCTTCACTCTATCTAGAAAATCCCATGGAGACCCTCAGTCAAGCCAAAAGAACTGTAGAACAGTTGATATAAATAGTCTTCATTCTCAGCTGCCCTGAAACTCTATTTGGAAGCTATCTAGGCAATCAAGAGGCACAAGGCCACCTCTTGATAGCCGAGTGTAGAAGTGCAACGTGATCAGTTCGCAAACAGCTGTAGGGACCAGAGTTACTGCTGGAAAGTCCGTAGATAGGCACATCCACAGCAGGCATTTCGGGGGCCAAGGAATTCAGAGAGTGAACAGCGACTGAGGATAAAGTTCATTCCCAAAAGAACAGGACACCAGAGACTAATTATGAAAGTCACACGATCGCCTTTAGAACCTGTGAATGACTAGCTGTTCTTTTTTTAACTGTGGTTGAAGCCAGAAGGTAGAGGTAAACCCTTTTCGGAAGAGTTCAGAAGGGAGGGAGGAAAGGAAAGAAAGATAAAGAAAGGAAGAAAAAGAAAGAAAGGAAAAAGAAGGAAAAGAAAAGAGGAAGAAAGGAAGAAAAAAGGAGAAAGAAGAAAAACGTAGAAGGAAGGAAGGAAGGAGAAAAGGGAGAAAAAGAGGGCAAGAAAAGAAAAAGGGAAGTAAGGAGAGAGAAAAAGAAAGAAAAGAGAAAGAATGAATGAATGTAGGTGTGTGAGGAAGGAGGAGGCAACTCATGGCAAAAGCACGTAAAATTGCAGCTTCCTAATCTTTTATGACAGGGTTATCTGCTTTTATGTCATAACAATTATGGTAGCATATTATGAGAATCTGTTAAGATTACGATTGCCAATTCTACATTCAGAGAGGGCAACATTAATCTCAGTGTTTTAAGGGAGAAAAAGAAAAAAGGGAGAGAGAGAGAGAGAAAGTTGTTCCCTTCATATTCTGGGAATGTTACCCCTGCCCACAACCAACCCCGTTAAAAAAAACCCTACTGGCAAAAATGATAAGGACAAAATTGTTGGAGCCTGACCTAGCAAGATTCTTCTGATATTCTAATCCTATTTATCTGCCCTTTAAAAAACCCTTTTTAAATACTCTCTCTATGCTTTCGGGTCCAGCCCTACTTTTTAGGACTATTTTACAACAAATGATGAAATTATTACTGTATTATTATACAATACATTATTGCATTCAATACATTATTGTATTTTGAATATATATATAGGAATCAGAAATCATAGCAGTAGCTCAGTGACTAAGACGCTGAGCTTGTCAATCAGAAAGGTCAGCAGTTTGGCAGCTCAAATCCCTAGCGCCGCGTAACAGAGTGAGCTCCTGTTACTTCTCCCAGCTTCTGCCAACCTAGCAGTTCAAAAGCACGTAAAAAATGCAAGTAGAAAAATAGGGACCACCTTTGGTGGGAAGATAACAGCGTTCCGTGTGCCTTCGGCGTTTAGTCCTGCCAGCCACATGACCATGGAGACGTCTTCGGACAGCGCTGGCCCGTCGGCTTTGAAACAGAGATGAGCACCGCACCCTAGAGTCAGGAACGACTAACATGTATGTGTGAGGGGAGCCTTTACTTTATTCTTCTTTGATGCATCAGACATCAAAATGCCTTAAACCTTCATTTATTATTAAGGGCCCCTTCATTTAAAGACATAAATCCAATGTCATGGGCTTCTGCTGATTCCCAGAACTGTCTTTTTTTTCCCTTGTAGAGCACTGGACTAATTTTGGAGCATTATGGAACATAGATAGACAACAGTTCCTCCATTTTCCCTTAGTGTGTTTTTGAAATGTAGTATTCATTACAGTAGATACGATCCGCTCCAAACCATCCGAATTCACTGGAAAAAAAAAAAAGCCAGATTAAAGTTGGCTTTTTAGGAGCATCTCACTGAATCAATTTTGGGATTGTTGTTATAAAACGGGTATCGATATGAGACCTGGTCTGGATGCACTTTTAAAACTAAAGCATTCTCTTGAGGGATGTCATAGGGATTTGTTCTCCCTTTTGCTGTTTCACATCTATTTAAAGCTGGTGAGACAGGTCATCCGGCCGTTTGGAGTGTGAGACCATCAACATGCTTATTTATTTATTAGATTTTTGGCAAGAGGCTGCCTGACTCCAAAAAGATTCTAAACAACTTGCATTTAAAATATATGCTTTTAAAAATATCGTTGCAACCGCGTAACAACAATAGCCTTTTCCTCTCTCTCTTTTTTTTTGTAGGATAGAATAGAATGGAATGGAATGGAATGGAATAGAATAGAATAGAATAGAATAGAATAGAATAGAATAGTTTATAGGCCAAGTGTGGTTGGACACACAAGGAATTTCTCTTTGGTGCATAGTCTCTCAGTGTACATAAAAAGACAAGATACATTCGTCAAGAATCATAAGATACAACACTTAATGATAGTCATAGGGTACAAATAAGCAATCAGGAAACAATATCAATATAAATCATAAGGATACCAGCAACAATGTTACAGTCCTGCAGTCGTAAGTGGGAGGAGGAGATGGGTCATAGGAACGATGAGAGGACTAATAGTAATGCAGCTTTAGTAAATAGTTTGACAGTGTTGAGGGAATTATTTGTTTAGCAGAGTGAAGATGTTCGAGGGGGAAAAACTCTCCTTGTGTCTAGTTGTTGGTGTGCAGTGCTCTATAGAGTCATTTTGAGGGTAGGAGTTGAAACAATTTGTGTCCAGGATGCGAGAGGTCTGTAACAGTGGTGGGTTCCTAACCGCTTTACCACTGGTTCCCTGAGAGAGGGCGTTTTGCATGAGGGCAAAACTTTTGCTCCAGAGGTCCTCAAGTCCAACCTACCACCCAAGCAGGAGACCCTATACCATTCCAGACAAATGGTTGTCCAATCCCTTCCACAGTGGTGCAGTGGTTAGAGTGCAGTACTGCAGGCTACTTCTGCTGATCACCAGCTGCCAGCAGTTCGGCAGTTCGAATCTCACCAGGCTCAAGGTTGACTCAGCCTTCCGTCCTTCCGAGGTTGGTAAAATTAGGACCCAGATTGTTGGGGGCAAGAGGCTGACTCTGTAAACCACTTAGAGAGGGCTGAAAATTATGTAAAGCAGTATATAAGTCTAAGTGCTATTGCACTTAGGCTCTTTAGAGGCTTCAGGAGCTTCCCCGAAGCCTCCGGAGCGCAAATCGGAAGTTCAAGAATGGACTTCCGGTTTGCTTGTAGGGCCATTTTTCACTCTCTGGAGGCTTCAAGGAAGCCTCCGGAGGGCGAAAAACGGCCTCAAAAGAAGGCTGAAGTCAGCTGGCCAGCACATGCATGTGCGCTGGAGCTGACAGGACAACGCCTCATGTGCCCTAACAAATGGCTCCGTGTGCCACCTGCGGCATGCGTGCCATAGGGTCGCCATCATGGGCATAGAGTTTCCTGCCTGAGCAGGAGGTTGGACTAGAAGACCTCCAAGGTCCCTTCCAGCTCTGCTATTCTAATTTTCTAAATTCTAAATGGTTGTCCAAACTTTTTTTCAAAACTGCCAGTTGTGGAGCACCCACAACTTCTGAAAGCAAATTGTTCCACTGGTTAATTGTTCTCACTGTCAGGAAATCCCTCCTTAGTTCTAGATTGCGTCTCTCCTTGGTTACTTTCCATAAACACAGTTCACTGAACAATGCTTAAATTTTATGCACTGCACAGTGCTAGCTGCAGATAGAATAAATTTTATGCAAAGGATTTCCTAAAACCTTATGAACATTCTTATCCACGGTTCCTTCAAGGTAAAAATGGTGAGAAAGACTGTTTTATGCTATGAAGCATAAGAAAGAGCCCATCTAAAGCTGTCAATTCAGATAATAACTTTGCTGGTCAATTCAGATAATAACTGGTTAGTTACTGGAACGGGATTATACCAAAGTCAGCTTTCTCTGTTCCTGCTAGAGCTCAATCATATGGCTTTAATTGCAGATCTCTGCAATAATATCTGAAGCCCAGATGATCTCAGTTTGAGGCCTATGTTTAAGTCAAAATGTTTGGGATGCTTTGACATGTGTTACGTGCATTCTTATTTAAGAACTTGGGTGTCTGTGTCTAAATATCAGCTGTTCAGCATCAGCTGTTCTCATCATGCGCATCGGAGTTCCATTTTGAAACCTAGTAAGAAAAAAAAAAGAAGGATGGGCTGGCTCAGTGGCCAAGACGCTGAGCTTGTCGATCAGAAAGGTCGGCAGTTCGGTGGTTTGAATCCCTAGCGCCATGTAACGAGGTGAGCTCCCGTTACTTGCCCCAGCTTCTGCCAACCTAGCAGTTTGAAAGCACATAAAAAATGCAAGTAGAAAAATAGGGACCCCCTTTGGTGGGAAGGTAACAGCGTTCCGTGCGCTTTCGGCATTTAGTCATGCCGGCCACATGACCACGGATAGCGCTGGCTCTTCGGCTTTGAAACGGAGATGAGCATCGCCCCCTAGAGTAGGAATGACTACCAAATATGTGCGAGGGGAACCTTTATCTTTAAGAGACAAAAAAAACTGATAAAAGAAAGCATCTCCGGGCTTGGCCTGGCGCAATAATTTTGCACAAGAACATTGGAAGAAGGAATTGTCTGTGAAAGGAACCAATCCTGGATGCCTTTCAAAGTCGCACAATACATCCTTTTAGGGCATAGAAAGTTGTGCTCAGGTTATTGGGCAAAGGGTGATTTTAATCTGGCAGGAACTTAAATCTAAAGCAGCGGAGACACTCAAGGGAGGAAAGGATTTGAAATGAAAAGAGAAGGAAAAATCTGAAGTTTGAGAACGATAGAAACATTACGATTTTGCAGTTTGGAGATTTTTTTTTTTGCTGTTGTTGTTCTGAATCAGGAGTCGGCAACTGCAACTGCAACTGCAACTGCATGGAGCTGCATGTGGCTCTTTCATCCCTCTGCTGCAGCTCCCTGTTGCCGGTCAGCGCCACAATTGATAGGGCTTCTGGTTAGGACAGGTAGAGGAAAAAGGACGCTGTGCTAGGAAGAGACTCTATGGTGGGGGAAACGGACTTCCGCTCAGCTCCAGAATTGAATGAGGGGCTTCCAGTTAGGACTTTTGTGGCTCTTTGAGTGTTTAAGGTTGCCGACCACCATTCTGGATCTACCCACCATGCCCTATTCCCTTTCATCTCCTTTGCCAATACATATCCTCTCTTCGTAGGCTTTCTGGATCTTTTAGACCCCATTGGGAGGGGGTAGGATGGCTCAGCGCAGTGGTGGGTTCTGGATCCTGTTGCAACCGGTACGGTGCAATGGGGCTCGATGTCCACCACATGAATGCATCTTTGCGACGCTCCAGCTACTCGGTGAAGCGTCCCGCAGGCGCCGCAGGCTCCATGTGCGGAAGCCCCAAACAGTTCAAATACCGGTAAGGAGAGCGGCGGGCTGGGTGGCCTTCCAGAGCACCGTACCGGAACAGTTCCTGGTGCTCCCAGAAGGCACCGCTACATCCGTACAATGGCATACCGCCTGCAACCCACCACTGGCTCAGTGGTTAAAAACACTGACTTTGTTAGCTGGAACACTGATAGTCCATGTTCAAGACCCCAGCGCTTGTGTGATGGGCTGAGCTTCCGTTACTTGCTCCAGGTCCTGTCAACCTGGCAGTTCAAAAGCATGCAAATGCAAGTAGATAAATAGGTACCACTTTGGTGGGAAGGTAACAGCGTTCTGTGTGCTTGTTAGTCGAGCATGGAAGCATCTTTGGACAATGCTGGCTACCTTGGCTAAGAAATGGATTTGAGTACTTCCCACTAATGCCAGACATGATTGGACAGAGAAAACTTTTAAATCCCCTGCAGTGAAGTATTTGGAGGTGGGAATTCCCTTCCTCTAACATCCCCACCCCCAAGCTTTGGAGAACTTAAAGCTCTTAAGTCAATGTTTCTCAACTCCAGCAATTTTTAAGAACTGTGGATTTCAACTCCCTGAATTCCTCAGCCAGTCATGATGTCCTGGAGAATTCTGGGAGTTAAAGTCCATAGATCTTAAAGTTTCTAAGGCTGAGACGCATTGTCTTAAGTGATAAATGATTTTTTTCGCAACCCACCCATAAATAAAATGAATGATTTCATTGGGGTTGGGCGAGAAATAAATACTCTTTAAAAAAATGTATAGAACGGGAATAGAACCTTGCAACTTTACAAAATCAAACCATTTTTGTTGAAAACAAAATTGCTTGAATTTGCATCTTTCAAAAAAAAAAACACCTAAGTTTAGTTTTGAGGCTAGACTGCTTATGTTTCATTTCACGTTCTACGATTGATTGTTGTTCAATATAGCAGCAGCTATAGAAAATCTTGATTTTTGCCATTGGCTTGTGCAAACAGATTTGATTCTGAATGGTCTCGACTGAGATTATTATTTAAAACAGTCCCAGCACTAAAAACATACTGTTTTTAGTGCTGGGACTGTTTTAAATAATAACAATAACAATAATAATATCCCTCCCTCCCACCCAAATTAGATATAATGTACAATTTTCAGTTAGTTCGTAACTGTTTTCTTTCTTTCTTTCTTTCTTTCTTTCTTTCTTTCTTTCTTTCTTTCTTTCTTTCTTTCTTTCTGTTTTCTTCTTTCTTTCTGAAAAACTGTTTTCTTTCTTTATTTTTAAGTGAGGATTTATTTTTCACAATATTTTGAAAAGGTTTTTTTCCCCTTTGTCTTCATTTCTCTCTAGATAACGTAATATAGGGTTTCAATTTTTTTCCCTCTTTTCACTAAGTTACTTTTATAAAAATATGGCAGCTAATTTCATTTTGGTATATAGGTTAATGCATCAGTAATATAGTGATATGGTTTTATTGTTCTTTGGTTTGTATATCATACCACAAACTACTAATTTATTTTTAAAGAAGATGCATTGCGTTTCAGTGCAATTAAATGTAATGCAACGCTTGGGGAAAATTAGTAGTTTGCGGTATTATGCATTTGTATATTTTTAAAGGTCAATCAAATGTAAAAAGAGGAAGGAAGGAATTTTGCATGTAGTCAGACCCCCAAATATGCGACATCCTCCACCCAAACATTTGCTCATGATTTATTGGGAGAGTCACAACCCAAAATTTAAAACTTATAGTCTTAAAGTATTTATTCTCTATTCTAGTCTTCTAACAGGGTACTCTTATGAGTAGGTGGTATGTCTAGTCCTCAACCTATGACCACAATTGAGCCCAAAATTTCTGTTGCTAAGCAAGACCGTTGTTAAGTGAATTTTGCCACCTTTCTTTCAACATGGCTAAGTGAATCACTGCAATTGTTAAGTTAGTAACACGGTTGTTAAGTGAATCAGGCAAAGTCCCCTATGACTTTGCTCATCCGAAGGGCGCAAAACGTGATCACGTAACCATCACCCCCCCCAGGGAACACTAAGACCGTCGTAAATAGGAGCCAGTTGCCAAGCATCCAATTTTGATCATGTGGGCACAGGAGATCCTGCAACAGTCGTAAGTATGAAAAAAACGGTCATACGTCCGTTCTTTCAGTGCTGTTGTAACTTCGAATGGTCACTAAATGGAACTGTTGTAAGTCAAAGACTACCTGTGCTGTTTCGGTTATATAAATATTAGGATTTGGAGGGGGAGGGGGAACCATGATCAAAATTGTAGGAAACCCTGCAATGGAGCACATCTGGAGACAGAACTGCTAAAGGCTGTTTCTCAATGGAACCTCAGCTTTGAAAAATGAGAGCTTTTGATATTATGGGATGTCCCAGCATAAACACAAATGGACTAGTTCCCTGTGGCGACAGTGCAACTTTTCATTTCTGTCTCCACATTTCGGATTTCGATGGACATCCTAACAAAAGGTTTGGCGTGTGAAATTAACTCCTCTTTTCCCCCTTGCTGGAAAGCTAAATTAATCAGCAGCTGTGATATGCACATCTGCAGAGAGATAAGGATTATGCGGTTCCTTTGAACCAGGCCTGCGTTAGTAATATAATCAGCCCCAAAATAAAAAAATAAAAAGGCACCTCAATACAGAATTTAGCATATGCAGGTAGTGCTTGACTTAAGACCACAATTCAGGCCCAAATTTCTTTTTTTAAAGCTATTTTTATTCTCTTATATATAGTTACAGGTGTACATTCCCATTGTTCTTATTTATCTTTATGACTTTTACATGTTTGTTTTCCATATGAAGGGTTAAAATATACATTCTGGGTTGCTTTGCTTGCCATCCCATACACCTATTTTGTGTTAACACCATTCTATTTTTTCTTTTCTTTTCACCCTCCCTTCCTTCTCTACTTTCGTCCTTCCTCCTCTCCTTTCCCTTTCCTTCTTCCCTTGCCTCTTCCCTACTCCTCTCTTCCTCTTCTCAGTCCTACCCTCTCTCCCTCTCTTTCTATCCTTTCCCTCCATCCTTTCCTTTCCTCTTTCTTCCTTCTCCTCCCTTTCCTCTCTTCTCCTCTCCTCTCCTGCTCTCTTCCTTTCCTTTTCTGTTGTCGTGGTTATCTCTTTTCAACTCTGAACTGGTGTATTTTCAGGATGTTATTCCCGCAAACCCTGCTGTCATTTTATGCTTATCCTTTCCAAATTTCTGTTGCTAAGTGAAACATTTGTTAAGTGAGTTTTGCCCCATTTTACGACCTCTCTGGCCTGCAGTTGCTAAGTGAATCGCTTCAGTTATTAAGTCACCATTGTTAAGTGAATCTGGCTTCCGCAATTGACTTTGCGGAGTTGCAAAAAAATGATCACATGACCCTGGGAAATTGCAAATGTCATAAATATGAGTCAGTTTCCAAGCGCCAAATTTTGATCATGTGATTGTGAGGATGCAGCAAAAGTCATAAGTATGAAAAATAGACATTAAGTTTCTTTTTTTTCCCCCGTTCCAATGTAACTTCGGTCACTACACGGGCTGCTGTAAGTTGATTCTGTTTTCACACTCCTTTCATCTTTGAAGTTTAAACCTGATTTCAGAGAAGAATTTGAGATGATTTTGTAAAAATTCAGTCAGCTTTGGGGATATTCAATCCCCTTCGTTGTGTGCACAGAGTATGATTTTCATTTTCATTTAATCACTCGTTAGATTTATATATTGCAAGGTTTGGTCAGTAGCTCAAGGCAGCATGTGTAATAGAATAGAATAACAGAGTTGGAAGGGAACTTGGAGGTCTTCTAGTCCAACCCCCTGCTTAGGCAGGAAACCCCACACCCCTACAGACAAATGGTTATCCAACATCTTCTTAAAAACTTCCAGTGTTGGAGCATTCAAAACTTCTGGAGGCAAGTTGTTCCACTGGTTAATTGTTGTACTTGTTAATAATGTTCCCTCCTTACAAACTACTCTGTGACGTAAGTTAGACTGGTTAGAATGGCCCAAGGTCACACAATAGACACATATAAAGGCAAGAATCAACCTTTCCATGGTCTCAAATTCGTGTTTTTTTTAAAGTGGGAAACTTGAAATCGTGTGGATTTAAAGTCAAGGGAAGAGAGCCAAATTTGTATAACACGATTCACTTAAGGACTAAAGTGATTCATTTAACAGTTATGGCAGAAAACTGAGGATGACGTACTTGACTCCTCACTTAGCTGGGTATGTCTAGTTTAATGAACTGGGTATGTCTAGTTTAATGAAAAGAAGGACTAGGGGAGACATGACAGCAGTCTTCCAATATCTCAGGGGTTGCCACAAAGAAGAGGGAGTCGAACTATTCTCCAAAGCACCTGAGGGTGGAACAAGAAGCAATGGGTGGAAACTAATCAAGGAGAGAAGCAACTTAGAACTGAGGAGAAACTTCCTGATGGTTAGAACAATTAATCAGTGGAACAGCTTGCCTCCAGAAGTTGTGAATGCCCCAACACTGGAAGTCTTTAAGAAGATGTTGGATAGCCATTTGTCTGAAATGGTATAGGGTTTCCCGCCAAAGCAGGGGGTGGGTTAGAAGACCTCCAAGGTCCCTTCTCTGTTATTCTATATTCTAGTGACCCAGACACTAAGGTCCCAGTCCCAATTATGGTCATAAGTCAAGAACCGCCTCTAATTAACTGTGCACTGGAGAAAGTCGATCGAAAGAAAAGGCAATAGAAACCTCGCTTTTATATCCCGTCTGTGTGCAGCCTCTGACTGCTAACTATTCCAAAGACGAACTCCAGGCGTAATGGTAGAGGATCACATGTATCTATATAATAAGTCCTGTCATTTTCTTTATTAAAGTAACTGGATTTTCCTCCAAGGTGCCTTGGGTGAAGTTTTCAAAATTTGCTTTAAAATTATGCTATTTTTGCAAAGAGCAGCAAAATCATCCCTTCTCTGCTCCTTTGGCTCTCCGTGCTTGGCGGCGGCTGCGTAGACCATTTGAAAAGAAATTTATTCTTCGGGAAGGCCCCATCAATTTGCTTTGCTCTTTTGTTGACACGTTTATTAAAAAGCCGAGCAACTTGGCATTAAGGTTTTATCAGCATTGGAGAAAAATATGCCATTTGAAGAGATTCAGTAGTTATAGGAATCAGGACTGAGGCTCTTTGCATGGCTGAGTCAGCAGTAAAAAAAGAACCCCTTTAATTTCCTTCCCCTCTGCGCTCGCTCCGTTTCTGTCTCTTTCATGCGCTCCATTTGTCCTTAAGCAAAAACAGGTCATCGGGAAGTCAAGAGTCAGAATTGATTTCCACAGACCTGCTGGGTAGATGCAATAGGAGAAAGTTACATCATGAGATCAAAGGTTCAATTCCCCCCCGCCCAAAGAAAATCCTCCGTCAAATGCATGAGGATGACTTGAGGGCAGTGGTGAGAATCAACTGGCTGAGTGGGTGCTTTGCGCACCTGCAGTTTGTTTCAAAACAGTTCTAAAACTTACCGTATTTTTCAGAGTATAAGACGCACCCTTCCCCCCCCAAAAAGAAAGAGGGTGAAAATCTGGGTGCATCTTATACACTGAATACAGCATTTTTGGCCTCCCAAAACCTCACTCCCTTTGCAAAAATGGACGTGCAGAGGGTTTGGGAGGCCTTCAAAGTGTTCCTGGGGGTAGAAAGGGCAAAAATGAGCAAAAAATGGGCCAATTTTCACTCGCTTTTGCCCTCCCCAGCCCCCGGGAGCACTCTACAAGCCTCCTAAAAGCTATGCATGCCCTTTTGTTGGCAATAAAATTAGGCGTGCAGAGGGTTTGAAAGGTCTGCAGAGTGCAAAAAGTTTTTTTTTATTTACCTCTTCAAAATCTTGGTGCACCTTATACTCCGGCGCGTCTTATACTCTGAAAAATATGGTACCTTCTACTGCAGCTCCAATGAGTAAAACAGCTGAGGCGTGGCAATTGCTCTGCTGTGCCTATCAGTTGGGCTTCAAACAAAGGAAATACAGGACAGACTAGCGCAGGGGTTGGTGGACAGGTTCAACTGATCGTCGGAGTGAACCTGTTCGCTCCCAGCTGATTGTCGGAGCGAACCGGTTCGTTCGAACCCTTCCAAACCGGTAGAATCCGACCCCTGCTTGGGGGAAATTCTGAACAATGGCTAATATCCATTGCAGGAATGTAAGGAAAACAAAATTACAGTGTGCTTTCATTTGCATGCAGGTAGTCCTTGAGGTGTGACCTGTCACTTAGTGACCATTGGAATGCCTGGCAGATTTACCTGGCAGGTACTTACAACCTGGAGTTCCAATGGTTCACCCCTCCCTACCTATACTTTAGGCATTCGGCAACTGGCCTGCAATTATGGGCATGGTTCAGGAGTCAGCATATTTTATGACAGTTTTGCTCAAAACAAGCATTTACTTCCTTTTTTGGCAAAATCGTGAACTATTAGTTCACTTTAGGTCCAAGGCATTTGCTTATTGACTGCTTGTCAGCTGTCCAATTAGCAAACCCGAAACAAGGAAACACACTAGGGAGAATTGAATTCCCAAAAGTAAAACTGTATTGGATATGCTATGTTGGTACTGAAGAAAGAAAACTAGCTCTGGTTTCTTGCGCAAATGCTTGCCCAGTTAAACATCCTTTCTCATTTTCCCCACACCTGGATGATCAGATTGTCCAATTATAAGATGTTCTTTTGTTACAGGAACAGACAATCTCTTTCTCAAGTACCTGCAGTGGTGACCTTGACGGCTTCTATGCTCTCACAATCAGAGGTGGATTGCTCCTGGTTCGGCCCGGATTAGGTGAACCGGTAGTAGCGGCAGCTAGAGGTTCCTCCCACCCGCCCGGATGTTTCTGTGCATGCACAGAAGTGTTGCGCGCAAGTGCGAACCGGTAGCAAAAAAATTAGAAACCCACCACTGCTCACAATCTCTGCGTACATTCTCCACGTGCCATTTCCCTCCCCCCACTTCATTGGCAAGTTGAAAAGCATTAAGTTTGAAAGAAGCAAAGCGATGCCTTTGAAGGAAGGATTTTATTTCTAAAAACATAGCCTTCCGTGCGATTCTTCCCTATAATGCCCCTCCACCTCATTTTTCACACAAGTAAGAAGTACATTTTCACTCTGTTGTAAATTGGGTGGTTGCTGATATAGGACTGGGCAGCTCCTTTGGGAAAAGACAGCAGCCCAAATGTGGCATTCAGAAATTAAGTTTGGCAGCTGAGTCAGCATTGGCAGTTGGATAGCAATGCAGGGAGAGGTCGCTTTAGAGCTGGGGATTTGCAAGTCTCGTGGTGGGCATGACTCTGTCTTTATATTCGGATAGGAAGAACAATGCATATATTCCAGTTTTGTCTCTGCTTGCTTGCCTGCAATGCACTGAGAAACAATAAATCAATACAATACAATACAATAGTAGAGTTGGAAGGGACCTTGGAGGTCTTCTAGTCCAACCCCCTGCCTAGGCAGCAAACCTTATACCGTTTCAGACAAATGGCTGTCCACATCTTCTTAAAGACTTCCAATGTTGGGGCATTCACAACTTTTGGAGGCAAGCTGTTCCAGTGAGAGAGTCCATCAGACAGTGAGAGAAAGATCTGAGATAGGTTGCCCAAGACTTTGGTCAAGATTATGTTAGCCGTAAACATCGGCAAGGTTCCTTAACCTGGTGTCCCTTTGCTCAAAATAGCAAATATAGGTAGCCCTCAACTTGTAACAGTTCATTTAATGACCGTTCGAAATTACAAAAGGGACAGGACAAGAGGTGGGTTCCTACCGGTTCGGACTGGTACGGTTGAGTAGGTAATAAGTCGGCCTTCCATGCCCCCGAAACGGTTCTATCGGTGGAGACGCCATCTTGATTTTCGGTTCTGTGCATGCACACAACAATCTTTATTGCAGGAATGTATTTTTTTCCCCGTTTCCAACATTGCACACATGCACGGGCCTTTTTAGGTGCAAATGTGCACCTGCATGGAGCGCACGATTGGCCGGTGCGTGAGCAAAAAGTTTGCATGCCGAACCAGCAGTAATGCCAGTAGCAACCCACCCCTGGATGGGAGCATTTTTCACATGCCAGTTTCACAGCATCCCCACCGTCACATCACCAACGTTTAGACGCATGGCAACTAGGGCTGGTAATCACTTATCTTCCCTACTGGTTCACAAATGAGAGCGTGCGCATCTGTGCATGCACTCAGCCTTCCGCGCATGCACTTTGGCTAAAATACCGTATCTAAATGGGATGCCATAGAGCCAGAGTGGGTGGGCAGAGACCACTCGTGATTTCCGCTATTGGTTTAGGCGAACTGGTCCAAACCAGCCAAATACTACCACAGTTAGCAATTGACATGTACTTATGACGGTTGCAGTGTCCCTGGGGGTGTGTGTCACGTGATCCCCTTTTGCAACCGAGCAAAGTCAATGGGGAAGCCAGGTCCCCTTAACAAACGTGATGCTAACTTAACAACTGCAGTGGTTCACTTAACAACTCTGATGAGAAAAGTCATAAAATGGAGCAAAACTCACTTAACAATTGTCTCACTTAGCCACAGAAATTTGGGGCTCAGTTGTCCTAAGTCAAGGACTACCTGCATTTGGGTTTTTATTGCTTTTTTTTAAAGATTGGCCCAAGTAAAAATGCAGTTACATGCGAAAATGACAATTAAGAAGGACTAAGTGAATCTTCTTGGTAGGGCAATAATTGTCAGCTTTTAGACTTTCTCAATCTTTGCATAACTTTGCTGCGGAATTCCTATTCAGTGACATGAAGGACTGATGCGATAAAGGAAAAAGTTGCTGTAGGTGTCCATCAAAATTCATGTGTTGAGTCTCAAGCATTCAGTTGGGCAATTGTTCCTTACAATCAATTATTGGAGCCTAAATGGAAGTTTCCTTCAGACCCAAATACAAGGAGACCCAGTGTGGTTTAGAGGTTAAGGCACCGGGCTAGAGAGCAGGAGACTGTGAGTTCAAATCCCTCCTTAGTTATGAAAGCCAGCTGGGGTGATCACTCTCTCTCAGCCCCAGCCCACCTTGCAGGGTAGTTGTGTGGAGAATAGGTAGAGGAAGATGTGTTGGATATATTCCCCATCTTGATTTATTGGTAAAAATAATAAAGGTGGAATGTAAAGAAAATAAACGTTAAAACCCGCCTTTAATAACTTAAGTCAGGGGTGTCCAAACTTGGGAACTTTAAGACTTGTGGACTTCAACTCCCAGAATTCCCCAGCCGGCTGGCTGGGGAATTCTGGGAGTTGAAGTCCACATGTCTTAAAGTTCCCAAGTTTGGACACCCCTGACTTAATTCTAATGCCAATTACTCTAAAAAGCAGCTAAATTTCAGAAGATGGCTACTTTTTTTGCAGTTATATTCATTTTTTACAGATACATGAAAATGTTATTAGTGCAGTTTAGCCGGCAACCTACAAGTAATCCTCGCTTAAGGACTGGTCACTTAATGACCATTCAAAGTTGCAATAGACCCCCCCCCAAAAGTTACTTATGACCCATCCTTGAAGTTATGACTGGTTCATATTTATGACTGGTGGCAGCATTCTGCAGTCAAGTGATTTGCGACCTTTTTGCCCATTTCAGGCAAAAAAAAAAAAAAAGCCCATTTGGGAGAATGGATTCCCTTAATGACTGCACAGTTCACTTAATGGCCACGTGGTTCACTTAATGACTACATAGTTCACTTCACAACCTTCATAACATTGGTCACAAAATCAAGTCAGGTCATGTGGTGACCTGTTTAACGACAATGCAGTGACTTACGACCAAAATTCTGGGCTCCAGTTATGATAGTTAAGCGAGGATTACCATACAGTTTTTACTAACGTGATAACCTTAATCTAACATCTAACACGGTTTACTCACATGGTAGCATCTCATGTTTTCTGAAGAGTTTACCCATTGGCACCATTACTGTCAAGTCATAATTTGGCATTGCTTAAGTACGAACCTTCCTTTTATTTTATTATTCATCTTAATACTTAACTGAAATGATGAGATTAAAAATTCATCAGGTGGCACTGCTTCTTAAAAGTCATTCTGATATAATCAGCAGGAAATCATTTACATTTAAAAACTGCAGATAATTGCGGTAAAGCCCCCCACACTTGTAAAGAAAAAAAAGGCTTCACAAACAATTAATAGTCATTGGAATATTAAACAAGAGAGCTTCTCAAACGAGGTTTGGATGTGGTTGAATTAATTGGCCCAAGATTAACTTGTTGCAAAATGATTCCTGCAGGGTCCTTCATCAAACATGATACAGGGAGTAGAAGGAAAAAAACACAGGATTCTCTACCCACAGGGTTAATATAATACAATAATCTATCTATCTATAAATTGCTGTGTGTGCATATGTGTTCCAGCATAACTCTGGAACATCTCGAGCAATTTCAACCAAGCTTGGTACACAGATGACTTACTCTCTGGAAACAAATACTGTGGAGGTAAGACACCCCTCCGGGGGAGGGTGTTCTGTTAAGATACAGCCTGTTGTATCTCAAAATGGCTTCTACCATACCGTGGAATGGGGTGGTGGTGGCATGTCCCTGTGTGTGTGTGTGTGTGTGTGTTCCAGCATAACCCCTTGGCCGTGGAAATGAAAAGGACTGAATTATATGTATAGAGTCAAGTCACAGTAGTTTTGACAATGATAGTATGCATTTTGGATTCATGTTCTGTTAAGATACAGCCTGTTGTGTCTCAAAATGGCTGCTACCATACCGTGAAATGGGGTGGTGGTGGCATGTCCCTGTGTGTGTGTGTGTGTGTGTGTGTGTTCCAGCATAACCCCTTGGCTGTGGAAATGAAAAGGACTGAATTATATGTATAGAGTCAATTCACAGTAGTTTTGACAATGATAGTATGCATTTTGGATTCATGTTCTGTTAAGATACAGCCTGTTGTGCCTTAAAATGGCTTCTACTGTACAGCACAGTAGAGTTGCCATGGTAACGGCCTCGCAGTACTCCATAAGGGGGCTCCCTCTAATACAGGATTGGGATAAATACATACCTGGGCTACGCTGGGTTATCAGCTAGTCTAAATTAAAAATGAACAATATCTGATCATCTGAATGTTACTGGGATGTCATTTCCCTACCTAGGCTAGTGTCAGGGCAAGCAACCAGAACGGCTCTGAGGGTTAACTTGAGAGATTTATTTTAGTCCTTGACTTACAACTGTTCATTTAGTGACTGTTCAAAGTTACAACGGCACTGAAAAAAGTGACTTAGGACCATTTTTCACACTTACAATTGTTGCAGCATCCCGAGGTTCACTTAACAACCATATTGCTAACTGAACAACCGCAGTGACTCATATTTATGACGGTGGCAATGTCCGGGGGTCATGCAATCTCCTTTGACAAGCAAAATCAAGGGGGAACCCTTCATTTAGCAGCCGTAATTACTAACTTAATGACTGCAGTGATTCACTTAACAAGCGTGTCAAGGAAGATCGCAAAATGGGCCGAAACTCACTTAGCGACTGTCTCACTTAGTGACACACATTTGGGGCTCGATGGTGGTCGCAGGTCGAGGACAACCTGTATGAAAAAGGGAGGGAGGGGGGAAGGAGAAAGAGAGAGAGGAAAGAAAGAAAAGAAAGAAAGAAGGAAGGAAGGAAGGAAGAAGGAAGGAGGGAGGGAGGGAAGAAAGAAGAAAGAAGGAAGGAAGGAAGGAAGGAAGGAAGGAAGGAAGGAAGGAAGAGGTTAAAGCAAGATAATAAAGGAATGTGTAAAATTTATATTACAGGCAGCTGCAGCCAAGGAAGAGGTAAAAAGGAATATTGTTATTGTGCAAGAGTTTTAAGGTGAATTTGAAGAAACGGAAGAACAGGTGGTACTTTCCCATGTATTTTGGAAATGAGATTCATATAAAAAAAGAGAATAAATAGAGAAAATTAATGGGAGAGGCCTTTGGGCAAATGAAGCTGATGGAGCATAGATCGGGGGAGTGAAAATCAAGAATAAAGTATTATGTTGCCTAAAACATTAAAAAAAAAAAAATACAGTCCATTTCTTCTTTTTATAAAATAACTCAAGCAAACTCACTGAGACTTACGCTCAGCTTTTCCCCCTTTAAATGTAAAGTTTTGCTTGGAGTTTTGACCATGCGGATGTCTTCTGCAGCAATAATAACTGCCAAGTGTATGGCTTAAGAAATTACTTGCCTGTCTGTGGTTTGCACAACTCCAGTGAAAAGAGCTTAGGCAGAGAAACATCTCTTCTGAAATGTTAATTACAGTGAAGTGTAGCTAGGAAGTGGCCCACAGGCTGAGCAGATATTAAATAGCATCTTTTTATTCCTTTCATCTTTTGGCACTTTAACACTAACCTACGGAGAATGTTTTAACGCAGGTTGGTAAACCGACCTTAGATTCCCACAGGGTGTGTGTCTGTGTCAGTTGTGTATGTACACAAATTCAGACACAAAATACACACACGCTTCAAAGTGTTGGAGCCCGAATTTAGACACATTTGAGAACAAAGAACTCTATCAAACTCATGTGTACAAGATAACTAGATAGAGGTTGATCCAGTTTGGTCTAGTAATTAAGGTGAGTTCTAGTCCCACCTTAGGCTTGAAATCCACTGGGTGATTTAGATCCAGTCGGGAGACTGTGAGTTCTAGTCCTACCTTAAATAATGAAAGCGGCTGAGTGACTTAGGGCCAATCACCAGGAGACCCTGAGTTCTAGTCCTGCTTAGGCATAAAAGCCGATGGGTGACGGCCAACCACTAGGAGACTGGGAAATTCTAGTCCTGTTTACAGTTGTCTTACCTCCACAATATTTTTTTTCTAGAGAATGTCATCTGTGTACCATGTTTGGTTGTTTGAGGCGTTCCAGAGTTATGCTGAAACACACACACACACACACGTACAAACATTTATATACACACACACGTACACAAACACATGTTTTCATAGATTTTCACGTGTGTAGGTATGCTGGTCTTGTTGTATTCGGGTCTTTTCCTGTGTAAGATTGAGATTGTCTTGGCGACGTTTTGACAAGGTCCTACTCGTCATCTTCAGCCTGGTGCCTTCGGCTTCGTGCTTGTGCGAGCAAAGCGTGATCGGAGCTGCCGTTTTTCTATAAATATAGGTGGGGTGTATGTGTGGAATGTTGGCTTTGTTGCTTTAAACGGATTGGTTGGCTGTGTTGTCACATCTTGATTGGTTGATGGAATTGATGTTTGGTGAGGGTGATTGGTGATGGCGTCCTGTGTTGTTCTGGGTCCTGCGTTGGTTTTTGTGCCTGGGACTCCTTTATTTTCCCTAGCCGTAGTCAATAAATGAGTCCCAGCCACAAAAACCAACACAGGACACAAGAACAACACAGGGCGCCATCACCCATCACCCTCACCAAACATCCATTCCATCAACCAATCAAGATGTGACAACAAGATATAGAACAATAATTTAGACCTTTTCATCTTGTGAATTTTGAAAGCCAAACTACGGCTCAGCCCTGCGACTGTCATAGTGCACTGTAGTTGTTCGAGCTAACAATTAGATGGGTTTCAAACATCTGCTGACTGCATTATCCAACTAGAGAACCCGCACTCAGCATTTCTGAACGATACTAGACACAGCTCTATTCAACCCAGCACCAACACCCATTTAAATCAATACAAAATTAGATGCTACGAAACTGCCGTATGTGTCCAATTAATTATAATTGAAGCCAATGTGGGTGTAGATAAGAGGCCAGGGTAAGATGTATCCACTTGAAATGCTTGTCGTTTAAGCTCGTTTTTAGCTTTGTAATGACAATTTCTTGATCCTGATAGGCCCTATCGTGTAAATGATGATTTGTCAAGCACGCAAATGTTAAAACATCGTCTAATTGCTCAGATGCACGAAGTCCTTAGCGATATCATGTATTCAACCCCTTGGCTTTTTTTTGGGTGGTGGGGGGAATCATGTTCTCTTAGTTTATTGAGAACTAGCTGGAGCAGAAAAATCTGAACTTAGAAAGAATTCTACACTTTGCTCTGACAATTTCATAAATATACTTTTGAAAGTCTGGAGTTTTTAATTGCTTACTTAAAACAAAGTTAAAAAAGAAAAGAAAACTTGAAGTCTGCAACATCCTTTCATTCCCCATTCTTTTTCCTATTTTTTAAGCCCGGTTCTTCTCGTATATCCTTCATATTTATCCATCATGTCATTCCATTTTAAGACAAGCACCGTTATGGAGAATTAACTCAAAAAATGTAGGACCCTCACTCAATATGGGAAGAATGGTAGCAGGATTTGGGCTTGGCTACTCTAGAGAAAGAAAGGACTAGGGGGTGACATGATAACAATATTTGAGGGTATTAGCCTATTTTCCAAAGCACCAGAAGGCAGGACAAGAAACAATGAATGGAAACTCATCAAGGAGAGAAGCAACCTGGAGTATCTTGACAAACTTGAACATTGGGCACTATCTAATAAAATGAAATTCAATGGTGAAAAGAGTAAGGTTCTACATTTAGGCAACAAAAATGGAATGCACAGGTACAGTATAGGTGATACCTTGCTCAGTAGTAGTAACTGTGAAAGGGATCTTGGAGTCCTAGTGGACAACCATTTAAATATGAGCCAGCAGTGTGCAGCAGCTGCCAAAAAAGCCAACACAGTCCTAGGCTGCATCAA
This sequence comes from Natrix helvetica, assembly GCF_964273705.1. NCBI lineage: Eukaryota > Metazoa > Chordata > Lepidosauria > Squamata > Natricidae > Natrix > Natrix helvetica. Next base: position 168,249,981 of record NC_138549.1, read on the forward strand.
CAGAAGGATAGAATCAAGATCACGTGAAGGGTTAATACCACTTTATAATGCCTTGGTAAGGCCACATTTGGAATACTGCATTCAGTTCTGGTCGCCACGATGTAGAAAAGATGTGGAGATTCTAGAAAGAGTGCAGAGAATAGCAACAAAGATGATTAGGGGACTGGAGACTAAAACATATGAAGAACGGTTGCAGGAACTGGGTATGTTTAGCTTAAGAGAAAGAAGGACTAGGGGAGACATGATAGCATTGTTCCAATATCTCAGGGGCTGCCACAAAGAAGAGGGAGTCAAACTATTCTCCAAGGCACCTGAGGGTAGAACAAGAAGCAATGGGTGGAAACTAATCAAGGAGAGAAGCAACTTAGAACTGAGGAGAAATTTCCTGACAGAACAATTAATCAGTGGAACAGAAATTGCCTCCAGAAGTTGTGAATGCCCCAACACTGGAAGTCTTTAAGAAGATGTTGGATAGCTATTTGTCTGAAACAGTATAGGGTTTCCTGCCTAGGCACGACTAGAAGACTTCCAAGGTCCCTTCCAACTCTACTATTGTATTGTATAGTTAAGGTGAAACTTTCTAACAGTGAGGACAATTTAAGCACTGGAACAAGTTGTAGGTGCTCCATCACTGGGGGCTTTTAAGAAGAGACTGGATGACCACCTATCTGAAATGATACAGGGTCTCCTGTTCAATCAGGGGGTTGGACTAGAAGACCTCCAAAACTAATCAAAGAGAGAAGCAACTTAGAACTAGAAATTTCCTGACAGTTAGAACAATTAATCAGCGGATTGCCTCCAGAAGTTGTGAATGCTTCAACACTGGAAGTTTTTAAGAAGATGTTGGATAACCATTTGCCTGAAGTGGTGTAGGGTTTTCTGCCTAAGCAGGGGGTTGGACTAGAAGACCTCCAAGGTCCCTTCCAACTCTGTTATTCTATTCTATTCTCTTCCAACTCTATTCTGATGAACCTGGCTTTCTTAGAATACAATTAGAAGTTTTGTAGTAAAACTAGACTTTTAGTTGCCCCTGTGTTCTTTCCAGTAACATTAACTGCATTGGAAGGTTTGACCAATTTCACTCTTGATTTCTGCATTCGCCCGCATGTTTCCTATGCATATATGTGCCATTTTAGATGAAAACAAATGTACCGTGTTATTAGATCTAATATTACAGTCAAGATTGATGTCTGTGAGTCGGATACGTAAAACATTGCATTTCTTGGTTGTAGAATCTGTAGCTTATATAGAGCGTTTTTTTTGTTTTGTTTAACCCGCAATCACAATTTGCTTGTACGATCTACATTACATTTATCTTTTTTTGGAGGGGGGACAAGAAAGATAAGAGACCGCCTAGGTTATCAAAGATTGCTTCATCTCTGGCAGGAGGCCTTTAGATTTAGCAACATCAAACACTACATTAACTTGCAGAAAATTTCCAAAAGCTAATTACTGAAGGAACATGTACCTCATTAAGATAAAGCTGTAAAAAAAATAATCAATATTTAGCATTGTTGTTCTGATTGGATTTCCCCAATGATAAACTGCTCACAGGTGGGTTCACCTCCCCTCTGCCAAAGCGTTTCTATATCCAGATGAAGAATATTGGGACTGTCTGAAATGTGGGTAACTGGGTATTTGGGGTGACCACGTTGGAGGGTTTTAAAATCTCTCCCTCTCTGGTCCAAAGGGACTGGTCCAAAGTCACCCAGTAGACTTTCATGCCTAAGGCTAGAACTCCCAGTCTCCTGGTGATTGGCCAGAGTCACCCAGCTGGCTTTCATGCCAAAGGCAGGACTAGAACTCCCAGTCTCCTGGCGATTGATTCAAATCACCCGGCCAGTTCTCATGCCTAAAGCGAAAGTAGAATTCACCATCTTTTTGTTTCTAACCTAGTTAGAATGCAGTTTTGCAGGCAAACTCTGCCCACTGTCAGGAGTTCGAGTCAAGGTTGACTCCGCCTTCCATCCTTCTGAGGTTGGTAAAACGAGGATCCAGATTTTGGGGGGCCATAGGCTGACTGTGTAAACCGCTTAGAGAGGTGCTGTAAAGCGGCGTGAAGTGGTATATAAGTCTAATTGCTATTGCTTCTCATCTCTGGAATAAATTATGGTGGGCAGGCCTCTCTGCTGACATTAGAGGCAGTCCTTGAATTATGACCAGAATTGAGGCCATCTTTTCCATTGCTAAGTGAGACAATCCTCCCTTGCTGATGGAAAGAATGTGAATCAGAGGCAAAAAGAGAGAAGATAGAAGTTGCAATTCCCCTCTTTGTGGGCAGAATGAGGAAGAACTTTTGGAACACAGGGAATTTGGAGGTACAGTTAGTCTGCGACGAACGACCGCAATTGAGCCTAGTTTTTCCATTGCCAAGCAAGACAGCTGTCATGTGAGCTTTGCCCCATTTTACAACCTTATTGCCATAGTTGCTAAGTGAATCACTGCAGTCGTTAAGTTAGGAGCCCAACTGTTAAGCAAATCTGGCTTTCCTATTGGCTTTGCTTGTCAGACGTTCGCAAAAGGGGATCACATGACCCCAAGACACTGCCACCGTCATAAGTCGGATGCTGCACCGGTCATATGTGTGAAAAACAACCATACGTCACCTCCTTTTTCAGTGCCGTCGCAATGTTGGTCACTCAACAAGTGGTTGTAACTCAGGCACTGCCTGGATTGGCTCGATATTCTTTCATTTTATCGCATGGAGGGAGTCGTCTGCTTTTTTAGAAACTAGCTGATAATCTGGCATTGCCCAGGTATTTATTTATCCTAATCCATACATTTGTCCTCAGAAATAATCCCAGATGAAATGTAATTTCTATTGTTGGATTTTCCCCCTTGCCAGAGGGAGCCCCACTGCGCTGTACAGTAGAAGCCATTTTACGGCAGTATGGTAGAAGCCATTTTAAGGCACAACAGGCTGTATCTTAACAGAACAGATACCCCGAGGGGTGTTGGGGGGGGATTCTTACCCTCACAGTATTTGTTTCCAGAGAGTAAGTCATCTGTGTACCAAGTTTGGTTGAAATTGCTCGAGAGTTATGCTGGAACATTCACACACACAGCCATTTTTATATAGATAGACATTGATATGGTGGGATTTGGGATGACAATTTGGGATTCGTTAAGACAAAAGAAAGGAAGATACAATCCTTTAGGGCCCAAATGAGGATGCAAAAAGATTTGCTCGGTACCAGTAATGACATCATGAGTGTCATCGCAGTTCAGAACTGATGAAAAATTCAGAGTGCTAAAATGCACATTTTTGTCTTGAGTCAAGGGTCATCCTTAGCCTCTGAGTTTAAAAACTCAGAACGATCAGTAATAGTGGCTTTGTCCTGGCCAAAAACTAATGTTGTTGATGTCATTCGATTCACATTTACATTTAAATGCAATTGAAATCCATCACAGTTCATTTGGTTGATCTCTGGTTTGCCATTCCGTCCCATTAAAAATTACAATGCTTGTGCCCAGGTGATTAAGCAAGGACGTTTACTTGTGAGTAAGGACATTTTGGGGTTGCAAATTCCCCACTGCAAAGCAAATTTCGCTGTCAAAGTCTTGGTTTTTCTAACATTCTCCTAGAAGTTCCAACCAAGTTGTTTACCCTGGTTTTAATCAATTCTATTTGAGTAGCAAGTAAGATGGGGGCACGGTGGCTCAGTGGCTAAGAGGCAGAGCTTGTCGATCAGAAAGGTCGGCAGTTCAGTGGTTCGAATCCCTAGCGCCGCATAACAGGGTGAGCTCCTGTTACTTGTCCCAGCTTCTGCCAACAAAGCACATAAAAATGCAAGTAGAAAAATAGGGACCACCTTTGGGTGGGAAGATAACAGCGTTCCGTGCGCCTTTGGCGTTTAGTCATACTGGCCACATGACCACAAAGACGTCTTCGGACAGCACTGGCTCTTCTGCTTTGAAATGGAGATGAGCACCGCCCCCTAGAGTTGGGAACGTCTAGCACATATGTACAAGGGGAACCTTTACCTTTAAGGACATCTAGGATTGCAAATTCCCAACTGCAAAGCAAATTTCTCTGTAGAAGTCTTGGTTTTTCTAACATTCTCCTAGAAGTTCTAACCAAGATGGTTACACTGGTTTTAATCAATTCTATTTGAGTAGCAAGTAAGATCTTGTTTTGTAAGTAAGGTGACAGTTGGCATTTTAAAAAATCATAAAATATAAGGCTAGGTCAGGTTGACATGATACAACAGTAGAAATGATCTATATTGCTGAACAGAGGTAATCCTTGACTTATAAACCATTCCTTTAGCTGCAATTTAAAGTCATGGCACTGAGAAAAGTGACTTACGACTGGCCCTTGCACGTATGACCATCACAGCAATCAACATTGGAGTGCTTTGGAACCAGCATGCATTTGTGATTGTTTTAGCATCTTGGGCTCGTGTGATTTCCCCCTCTTGTGACCTATCCAGCCGGCTTCCAACAAAGTCAGTTGGGGCAACCGGATTTGCTTAATGACTGTGACTTACATAACAACCACATTGATTCACTTAACAACCCTGGGGAAGAAAGTTTGTTAAGATCAAGTATAACTCAAGTAACAACCATTGTTTTGCAATGGGAATTCTGGTCCCACGCTGGGTCATAAGTCAAGGACTACATGTAATGATGTCACGGAAGTAAGAAAGATACTGAGACTCTAGAAAGAGTGCAGAGAAGAGCAACAAAGATGATTAGGGGACTAGAGGCTAAAACATAGGAAGAACAGTTGCTGGAACTGGGTATATTTAGTTTGATGAAAAGAAGGACAAGGGGAGACATGATAGCAGTCTTCCAATATCTCAGGGGTTGCCACAAAGAAGAGGGAGTCAAGCTATTCTCCAAGGCACCTGAGGTTAGAACAAGAAGCAATGGGTGGAAACTAATCAAGGAGAGAAGCAACTTAGAACTAAAGAGAAATTTCCTGACAATTAATAGATTGTTAGAACAATTAATCAGCGGAACAACTTGCCTCCAGAAGTTGTGAATGCTCCAACACTGGAAATTTTAAGAAGACGTTGGATAACCATTTGTCTGAATCGGTGTAGGGTTTCCTGCCTAGGCAGGGGGTTGGACTAGAAGACCTCCAAGGTCCCTTCCAACTCTGTTATTCTATTCTATTCTATTCTAATTGCTGGAAGCTAGCAGCAATCCCCTGAAGTGTGTGTTCACATTGCTGTCCTTTTTCCTAAGAAATGTGAGCATTCACCATCCGCAGAACAGGAAAAGTCTTCAAAGATTTAATGTTGTTATCCAGAGAGAGCTTTTCCATCGGAGAGTGTTAAAATGACAAAATTCTGTAGGTTAAGCATAATGTGTTCCCTAACTAAAGCTTGGCATTGCCCCGCTGTGTTTGTGAAAACAGTGTGCAAATTATGCTGACGGCATAGAGCCACAATGTGCAAATCGGATGCTCTCATCAAGCTCTTTATAGATTTCCAATGAGCTACTCGGAACTAACCAAGTTTCGCCTTTCTGTTAAAAATAGATGTTGTTATAGCGGTCTTAGCAAAGAAACTAAACAGCTAAGCTAATATATTTTCTGCTCCTGCACGCTATGACTGGCAGAGAATGATGCAAGATCTCCCTAAAAGATTAGATAAGCAAGAATTGGAAATGCTTTGATTACAGATTTCAGAAGGAGCCACTTTTACTGCCAGGTTAAATAAAATAAGAACACCTTGCCAAGATATCTTCAAATGCATTTAAAGAAGGACCCAGGACACCAAGTGAAGGATGGATACCGCAGGAGAACCAGTGGGAAATTAATTTAGTTTGCCTTGAAATGGGAACTCTTCCAATTCTGCATTTTCAGCTAATGCACCAACGCGGACAATCTTGTCCTTTGAAATGCTGTGAATTTTGCAACGCCGCTTCGTAATAGAATTAGAATAAAATAGGAGATAACAGATTGTAGAACAGAATAGAATAGAATAGAATTCTTTATTGGCCAAGTGTGATTGGATACACAAGGAATTTGTCTTTGGTGCATATGCACTCAATGTACATAAAAAGAAAAGATACATTTGTCAAGAATCATAAGGTACACCTGGCTCAATAGTAGTAACGTGATATTAATATATATCCGTATTTTGCATTGCAGCCTTTATCATTGGTTTCAAGCACTTTTGGTTTAATGCAGCACATTTAAGGAGGACAAGAAGGACTGGACACGCAGTCCAAGGAATTTCTCCTCCTGTAAAGATCGCGAAAGGGACACGGTGGTTTAGTGGCTAAGGCGCTGAGCTTGCCAATCAGAAAGGTCAGCAGTTCGATGGTTCGAATCCCTAGCGCCACATAACGGAGTGAGCTCCCGTGACTTGTCCCAGCTTCTGCCAACCTAGCAGTTCGAAAGCATGTAAAAATGCAAGTAGAAAAATAGGGACCACCTTTGGTGCGAAGGTAACAGCGTTCCGTGCACCTTCGGGGTTTAGTCATGCCGGCCACATGACCACGGAGACATCTTCGGACACTGCTGGCTCTTTAGCTTTGAAACGGAGATGAGCACCGCCCCCTAGCGTCGGGAACGACTAGCACATATATGCGAGGGGCATCTTTACCTTTACCTAAAGATTGTGAAGTGTATAGAGACTTTGGAGGCATTTTGGGTAGAAACAGTCCTTTCATTATCCCAGGTGGTAGAATATACCTGTCTGTTTATTCATGTGCATTGAGTTTATTTCAATGTCCGTTTAGACTTTTTTGCATTGGTTAGTATGTGTGTTTAAAGGATTAACCCAGGGACGGGGAACCTTGTCGCTTTAAGACAGTCTGGCTGGGGAATTCTGGGAGTTGAAGTCCACAAGTCTTAAAATAGGGCCAAGGTTGGACACCCCTGGATTAGCCCATCCTGAGCCTTGAAAAACAGAAACCTTAGCATGAAAAGAGTTGCCCCAAAGGAACATTTTCACATCTAAGAATCTAGCCAGCAGGCAGAAGTGTTAGCGAGCCGATGGCAGTTGATTGCAACTCTGCCACTAAAATCTCTCTGGTGGAAAACACATTATTGTTTTTGATTAATGGTGAACAACCAGCAAACACTTTTTTATATGTGTAAAAGCAAGCCTCCAACTATATAACTCGTTGTAGGAATGAGGTCTCATGTAGGAAGCTAAGTAAATGTTACAACATAGAATAGAGTAGAGTTAGAATTAGAATTAGAATTAGAGTAGAGTAGATAGAGTAGAGTAGAGTAGAATAGAATAGAATAGAATAGAATAGAATAGAATAGAATAGAATAGAATAGAATAGAATAGAATAGAATAGAACAGATTGTAGAACAGAATAGAATAGAATTCTTTATTGGCCCAGTGTGATTGGATACACAAAGAATTTGTCTTTGGTGCATATACTCTCAGTGTACATAAAGAAAAAATAAAATATATTCCTCAAGAATCATAAGATACAACATTTAGTGATAATTAGAGGTTGCTAATAAGCAATCAAATCATACTGGGAAACAAATAAAACAATATGAATTGTAAAGATACAAGCCACATGGTTATAGCCATAAGTGGGAAAAGATAGATACTAGTAAGGATGAGAATAATAATAGTAATACAGTCTTAGTAGATAATTTGACAGTGTTGTGGGAATTAGTTGTTTAGCAGAGGGATGGCATTTGGGAAAAAGCTGTCCTTGTGTCTAGTTGCTCTGGTGTACAACTACAGCGTTGTTTTGAGGGTACAAGTTGAAACAATTTATGACCTGGATGCAAGGGGTCAGTAGATATCGCTACCCCACACTTTCTCTCATCCACATCGTAACTGATTTGAGATGGAAGTCTGTAGAGATTCTCAGTCATCCAGGTCATGGTTGTCCCAAAAGTGCTTTTTTAAAGGAGTTAACCGGACTTCCTTTTTTTTTTCTTTGAAGACATTTTGCTTCTCAGCCAAGAAGCTTCTTTGGCTCTGACAGGCTTCCATTCCCCACCATTCTGCCAGCGCTGAAGAAGCTTCTTGGATGAGAAGCGAAACATCTTCAAAGAAAAAAAAAACAAGGAAGTCCAGTTGCCTCCTAAAACAAAAAAGCACGTTTGGGATGATTTGAGATGGCCCTTCTTCTCACAACCACCCTTCCTTTTCAAAGAAGAGAAGAGAATATTAACTAATTGCCTACTGTCATTCCCACAATTAATTTCTTTTTACAAATTTTCAGCGGAGGTAATCCTCGACTTATAACCATTGGAGTTGTGGCTGCCCCATCCATCACTGGAGGTTTTCAAAAATAGACTGGACAACCATTTAATACAATATAATACAATACAATAGCAGAGTTGGAAGGGACCTTGGAGGTCTTCTAGTCCAACCCCCTGCCTAGGCAGGAAACCCTATACCATTTCAGACAGATGGCTCTCCAACATCTTCTTAAAGACTTCCAGTGTTGGGGCGTTCACAACTTCTGGAGGCAATTTCTGTTCCACTGATTAATTGTTCTAACTGTCAGGAAGTTTCTCCTCAGTTCTAAGTTGCTTCTCTCCTTGATTAGTTTCCACCCATTGCTTCTTGTTCTACCCTCAGGTGCCTTGGAGAATAGTTTGACTCCCTCTTCTTTGTGGCATCCCCTGAGATATTGGAAGACTACTATCATGTCTCCCCTAGTCCTTCTTTTCATTGAACTAGACATACTCAGTTCCTGCAACCATTCTTCATATGTTTTAGCCTCCAGTCCCATAATCATCTTTGTTGCTCTTCTCTGCACTCTTTCTAGAGTCTCCACATCTTTTCTACATCGTGGTGACCAAAACTGAATGCAGTATTCCAAATGTGGCCTTACCAAGGCATTATGAAGTGGTATTTTTATTGGGATAGTGTCAGAGTTAGGTTGCTCCCGGTTCAGCCAAACTGGTAGTAGCGGAAGGCTCCGCCTGGACGCTTTTGCGTGCCTGAACCGGTAGTACAAAAATTGGCAAGCCACCACTGGATGGTATAAGATCCCCTGCTTTAAGCAGGGGGTTGGACTAGAAGACCTCTGAGGTCCCTTTCAGCTTCATGAATCTATGTTCCAATCATCCACCATCCTGAACACGATTTCCCCCTTCTGGTTACATTATGTTGTGCTATGTTAAGCCATCATTCTCTTCCCATGCTGGAGCTCCTAGGAATCCCATCACCCTAGCTTTGCAAAAGGCTGTTGACAGTACTGAATAAACTAAGACTGATTTTAATTGAACATCATGACCGAAATGATGAGATGCGGGTTTTGCTTTTTCTTTGTGCTGGAGTGTGGGGGAGGGGACACGGAAGAGATGATGGAAACATTGACTTCCAGTAATGGGGTTTAACTAGACGGAGCTCTGAGACGGAGGATTTCTTGAAGTAGCAAGGAATAAAAGACAATAGAAATCTGCCATGACTGCAGTTTCAGAAGCTTGAACTGAGTAATGTGCAATGTATCATATTGTGCTTAGGGCAGCTCATGTATCTTACCTTTTAAACATTTGTGATTTATGTATGATTAATCACATCTTGATTTCTTCTCATGTCCCTTGGAGATACAAACAGGGAAAGGAAGAGGTTGATGTCAAGCTTCAGCTGGTTTCCTTCCTTCCTTCCTTCTTCTCTCCCTCCCTCATAAAAATCTTTCTCCCTTCCTTTCTTCGTCATAAAAATCTTCCTTCCTTCTCCTCTCTCTCCCTTACAAAATTTTTTCTCTCTTCCTTTCTTCCTCATAAAAATCTTCCTTCCTTCTTTCCTCCCTCCCTCATAAAAATCTTTTGCCCTTCCTTTCTTCCTCATAAAAATCTTCCTTCTTCGCTCCCTCCCTCATTAAAATCTTTCTCCCTTCCTTTCTTCCTCATAAAAATCTTCCTTCTTCCCTCCCTCCCTCATAAAAATCTTTCTCCCTTCCTTTCTTCCTCATAAAAATCTTCCTTCTTCCCTCCCTCTCTCATAAAAATCTTTCTCCTTTCCTTTCTTCCCCATAAAAATCTTCCTTCCTTCCTTCCTTCCTTCCTTCATTCATTCATTCATTCATTCCCTTTCTCCTTCCTTCCTTCCTTCCTTCCTTCCTTCCTTCCTTCCTTCCTTCCTTCCATCCATCCATCCATCCATCATTATTCTCCTTTGCCTTACTAGGTCTGTAGAAGACAAACTACCACCTATCGTAAATATTGTTGAAATGTGGGTGTAATTTTATAAATAATTCATTTGGCAATATTTAAATCAAGTAAGAACTACTACAGTTGGAACTGTTATCATTAGCCAAGGTTCAGTGAAGAAAGCATTTCATGTTTATTGCCTAATGGTTACAACATCAGATCATGATTGTATCACATACTCACATCTTCACAACCACAATAATCAATACTGAGGATAGGATGAATGTTAACCTATGACCAAACAAACGTCAATTTAGATTCAAAGCACTTTGCTTGGGTCAACTGTATTATCTACTCCCCTTAGCCTAAGTCAGACAATTTATATTTCTATTTTCCTTTTTTGCTCTATTTCCTAATTCTCTTTTTATATTTAAACATTACTATGTTCTCACTATCAGAAGAAATCAAAAACCCCAAATACAGATCATGAGATGTTCGTTGCACCCAACATTCTACACAGATATGTCTAATTTATACTTTATGAATCTGTAGGTAAACCAGAACATACATATAGACTAAAATCTGGAACTTTACAAGCCAACCCCCCACCCCCTCTATTTGAGGAGAAATGTCCATGAAATAATATGTGAATGCTACATTCTTTTTCTCTCCCAAATTGCAAAATCGGAACAAACCGTTACATGTACTCTATAAAATAAGAAACTGAATGAACGCAGAACTGATGAATTTATCTATCTTACCTGCAAAAACGTAAATATTTTGAAATGACCTCAGGCAAAACCATCTTTTAGTCTCCATTGGTTTCTGAAGTGTTGCAGACTTACGCACCTACAAAGATGGGCTGGTTCTAAATCATTGTTGGCATTTTGGTGTTATTAATAAATATAATGGAATTTTGTTGGGACATCTTGTACCACTGCAGCTAACCTGGAACTGGGAAAGGAGCCTCTTGAAGTAGCATCTGAGTTACACTAAAGGTTTTAAGTAGTAGAGCTCGAATTGACTCTAATAGCAGTTGAACAATCAACAGAGTGATCTGAAAGGGGATGGCCCTATGTTCTAGATTGACACGGTCCTCAACATATATTTCACAGATATTTTTTTTATATATTTGATGTATGCCATATAGGAGACCTATTTTCCAGTGGTGGGATTCAGCCAGTTTGCACCTATTCGGGATAACCAGTTGTTAACTTTCTAAGGAGTTTGGAGAACTGGTTGTTGGAAGAAATCTTATTTTGTTTTTTTCCAATTAATCCTGTAAGGAAGGAAGGCAGGAAGGAAACATTCTGGTATTGTTTCTAGCCTAATCTTTATTGCCCTGCTTACAGAAACTGCATCTCTGATTAACCCTTATTACATTGTCACAGCTAAGGCGAAGCGCCCATCGACGTGAGTGACGTTGAGTTGGCCATGCCCACACAGTCACATGACCACAAAGCCACGCCTACCCAGCTGGTCATTAGGGCAGAGAACCAGTTGTTAAATTATTTGAATCCCGCCACTGATTTTTTCCCCTCATCCACCCCCATAGATTTGATTGCCTTCATCTTTATGCATGGATCTGCCTTGGCTTTTGATGAGTTTGACCCATTGGAAGACACCCAACCTTGGTTGCCGGCAAATAGCCTTCTAGAACGGGTATGGAGGCCATCTTGCTTTTTTGCTCTCCTCTGTAGCCTTCTGCCAACAGTGACGAGGCCTAGAATGCTTTGCTAAAGCTGGTAAAATGGAACCAAATCAAGTGTTCAATGGATTTGGTCCCCTTCAACCAGCTGTAGCTGTGCATTGATCACACTCCCAGAGACGGCGGTGAAGGATAAATGCTCCGAGTGGACCAAGACTTCGGGAAGACAAATAGCCCCCTGGACATTGTCGATAAAAGAAATTATGATGATTGACACCTGGAGATCTATCGCCTCGGCTCTAAACTTGTGGGCTGGGCCCAAAGTCATTATGTGCTTGCCAGTCAATTCTCGGTACTCAGAGATGGATAATCTCCATCTTTATTGATCTGAGCGGTAAATTAGAACTGTATATTTTAACCACAGAAGCTTGCAAGTTTCTATGAGGCTCTCCTCCAAAGAGAGCCCTGCTTTGTTGTCTGTCTGTTGCAGTGATTAATAAAGAAACACCTTTCGTTCAATGCTCCCTTTTCTGCAAACTTATTTTATTTTATTTTATTTTAAAACGAAACAATAAAGCCCTTTGCTTTGAGATCAGCAATTCCACTGAGGGGGGGGGGGTTCTGTGGAAGTGCCACGAGATGCAAAATAACACAAAACTGAAATGCAGACTTTACTCGGCTAAATTGGCAGGGTGAAATTTACAGGGAAAGTACTTCAAAAAGGGTCAAGCGTTCTCCTTAGCTGTTATTTTCTTAAACAAACTTGGTGGCAGTGCCAGAAAATGTACAAACGTCATGCTGGAAAGGAGACAATTTAAAACAGCAAGTTACTGCCAAAACTACACAGGGCATCTGCAGCATTGTAGAATGGATGGAGCTAAGAAATGCTATACAAAGGAGCAGTTACAAGCAGAATCCCATCTTAAGAATCAATTGGGTTTAGAAAGTTTTAGTTGAGGGACAAGGAGTAATTATTTAAGAGGAAAGTCTATTTTATGGACAAGGAAGAAATGTTTCCACTTCCACGAAGCATGCAATAATTAACTTGTTTGCAAGATTACGGACAAAAAAAAAATTCCATCTTCCCAGCACGCACAGAGAAAACTCATTGCCCCAAATTGTAATCATTTGCACCATTTTGTTTGGATCTGCAAGGAATTTACCTCGAGGTAAGAAGGTAAATCAAGATCTGTAAGTTCCCCATTTTTAGCTGCAGAATAGCATGGCTGTGTTGGAACTTGCCAAAACTAAACAAACACCGCTCAAATAAAGGATATTTGGGAGATGGGTGACCAAGATTTTAAGAGAGCAAGGAGAGATGGCGGGGGGCGGGGGGAGGCACAGATTCCATTCACTTTTTACAATAAAAATTAAAGCTCTGAATTATTTCATTTAAGCTATCAGTTTCCATTTCTTGGATATTGGGATTTTGTTTTTAAAAGGAAACTCACAAGCTCATCTCACCAAAACTAAACAAAGACATGACTGAAATAAATAAATAAAAATATTTGGGGGACAGGTGACCAAAATTTTAACATACAGAGAAAGAGAGAGAGAGAGAGAGAGAGAGAGAGAACATAGAAAAGTGTACAGATTTTGAGCTCCATTCACTTTTACGCTACCCGCCCCCCTTTTACACTAAAAATTAAAGCCAGGCTATGAATTATTTAACTCAACCAATCAGTCTCCCTGTTTTGGATATTTAGATTAAAAAAGAAAAAGAAAATAGCATTTAGGATTCAGGCTTATATAGCAATAGCATTTAGACTTATATATGGCTTCACAGTGCTTTACACCCTTCTCTAAGCAGTTTACAGAGCCTTTTGCCCCCCAAAAATTTGGGTCCACATTTTACCAATCTTGGAAGGATGAGTCAACCTTGAGTCTGGTGAGATTCGAACTACCAAACTACCAGTTCAGCCAGCAGTCAGCAGAAGTTAGCCTGCAGTACTACACTCTAACCACTGTGCCACCACAGCACTTATATACTGCCTCAAAGTGTTTTACAGCACACACACTGTAGTTTACAACATCAAAGCGTTATTTGCATATCACCCCCAACAACCTAGGTGCTCATTTTACCGACCTCGGAAAGACGGACAACTGAGTCAATCTCGACCACTGTAAGGATTGCACTCCAGGCTGTGGGCAGAGTTTGCCTGCAATGCTGTGTTCTAACAACTCCATCACCAGGGAACCCCTAAGCTCGCCACTCTCCGGGCATCGCTGTCTTTAAAATCTTTATTCCTGTTAATGAAGATTGTTGATCAGCAGCTGCTAGTCTTACAAACTGGTTACCTTCTAACTCCCATATTCAGGGATGGAACCAGATGTGGAGGCAAAAAAAAAGGTACAACTCATGGCAACCCTAGGCTGCATTAATAGGGGGATAGAATCAAGATCAGGGGAAGTGATTGGACTCTAGAAAGAGTCCAGAGAAGAGCAAAAAAGAGGATTAGGGGACTGAGGCGAAGACATATGAAGTACAGTTGCAGGAACTGGGTATGTCTAGTTTAATGAAAAGAAGGACTAGGGGAGACATGATAGCAGTTTTCCAACATCTCAGAGGTTGCCACAAAGAAGAGGGAGTCAAACTATTCTCCAAGGCACCTGAGGGTAGAACAAGAAGGAACCCACCCCTGTTTTAGATACACCGTTTACTCGGACCAATTAATTAGCAGATTGCAGAGACATGATGCAGCTCAGGCAAACATCTTCCCAGTCACAAATGTAAGGCTCTTGATCAGCGGGATCAAACTCAAGGGGTGCTTAGATCTGGCCCACTGGGCTGCCCTGGAAACAGTGAAGGACTGGCCCGCGATGCCTCTGCCAGTGAAAATTGACCCCTCCCACCTGAGCTCAGCCCTGGAGGCCATCTTTAAATTTGGATCTTTGCGGCTGCCACAAGCGGCAGGCGGGCGAGCAGTGGGGATGGGAGTGGGATGGATGGAGATAGTGTGGGATGTACAGCCATAACAATCTTTTTCTCCTGGGAGTTAAGGACGTTCAGCCTGCACCTGGAGGGGCGTGACTGGGAGTCAACCCCAGCTGGGACAGTGACCTGATTGGACCATGTGATGCCGATGCCGGGGAAGGAATTTTGACTTTACTTTGGGTGGGGAAAACCAGGGAGCTTTCAGATTCAGGTTTTCCCAGATGTGTCAATATGAAAAATACAAAACAATACAACAGCAGAATTGGAAGGGACCTTGGAGGTCTTCTAGTCCAACCCCCTGCCTAGGCAGGAAACCCTATACCGTTTCAGACAAATGGCTATCCAACATCTTCTTAAAGACTTCCAGTGTTGGGGCATTCACAACTTCTAGACATCTCTAATAAACTCAAGCTTTGAGAGAAATATCTGCCTTGGAGTTTTGATTCCATTGGGGGTGTTACTTGGAACCCTGACTTCGATTTTTGCTGGCAGAGGGCTGCAGGAAGATCCCTCCCAGCCCTGCCTGAGCCACTCCAGTTGCTCCTGACACAAGCGACACCGAGCTGGCCACACCAAACCTGGCCACACACCCCTCTCCCTTTGCATTTCAGGGAAATGTTTCCCCTTTTGCATTTCAGCATGCAAGAAGGAACAGGAAAGGAGAAAGGGAAAGAGGAAAGACAAAGAAAAAAGAAGGAAAGATGGGAAGAGAGCAAGGAAAAAATAAGTAAAGAGGGGAAGGAAGAAAGGAGAATGAAGAGGGAAGGAAAAAGAAGAAAAGGAAGGAAGGAGTGAGGGAGGGTCTCAGGGTAGTCCTGGCTTAGCACTTGGCCACCACAGGTGCCCCCGACAGGAGTGACGTTGAGCTGGCCACATCCATCATAGCCACATCATGGGGGGGTTGCTCCCAGCTGTCAGGCCTGCAGTTATATATTTTTTTAGGATCTTTGGCCTGCTACACTCTCTATTATTTCATTATGCTGTTTCATTAGTGTAGTAGTTGGGAGGGGGGAATAGAAAGGAGTAGACTTGTGGAATGTGTTGTTGTCATTCCTTTCTAGAAGCCCAAGGTCATCTTTTGTCTCCGCACCTCTGCACCTGACCGGAAGCAGCTGGGTGGAGATGCCAGCGTGGCCGAAGAAGATTGGACCATGTGATGGATTTATGCGTGTGGGGATAAGATCATGAACTTTCAACTGAGTGGAATCCCAGGAAGCTTTTAGATTTGGGATTCCACAGATGTGCCAACATGTCTGTCTTATTAAATTGGGACTTTAAGGATAGCTCTGCCTTGGACTCTGATTTAATTCTGCATGATATTTGGAACGCTGACACCAGCATTACTGCTGGTTCGGTGTGTGTAAAAAGAATGTGTGTGCGCATTTGCACAAAAATAGGTCCGCACATGCGCAAAACGTTTAAAAAATGTGCAATTACAATTGTTCTGCACACACACACAGAGAACTCAAGATCACGTGAAGTGTTAATACCACTTTATAATGCCTTGGTAAGGCCACACTTGGAATACTGCATTCAGTTCTGGTCGCCATGATGTAGAAAAAATGTGAAGACTCTAGAAAGAGTGCAGAGAAGAGCAACAAAGATGATTAGGGGACTGGAGACTAAAACATATGAAGAATTATTGTAGGAACTGGGTATGTCTAGTTTAATGAAAAGAAGGACTATGGGAGACATGATAGTAGTCTTCCAATATCTCAGGGGTTGCCACAAAGAAGAGGGAGTCAAACTATTCTCCAAGGCACCTGAGGGCAGAACAAGAAGCAATGAGTGGAAACTAATCAAGGAGAGAAGCAACTTAGAACTGAGGAGAAACTTCCTGACAGTCAGAACAATTAATCAGTGGAACAGCTTGCCTCCAGAAGTTGTGAATGCCCCAACACTGGAAGTCTTTAAGAAGATGTTGGATAGCCATTTGTCTGAAACGATATAGGGTTTCCTGCCTAGGCAGGGGGCTGGACTAGAAGACCTCCAAGGTCGCTTCCAACTCTACTATTGTATTGTATTGTATTGTAAAAATCAAGATGGCAGCTCTGTAGGAGAACTGGTTCAGGGGTGTGGCAGGCCTGGGTCGCTGCTGGTTCCAGTGACAGAGGCCGCCAAACCATTACCGGTTCGAACCGGTCCGAAACTGTAGGAACCCACCTCAGAGCCACAACCAGTCATGCCCCCTCTGCCCACCCCCACTGTGGTCAAACAGAACCCTGATGCGGCCCTCGATGAAATCGAGTTTGACACACCTGCTCTTGATTCTTTAAATGGATCTTGGCAACAGGTACCCAGCTTCATTTGGCTGTAATAAGCATTGATGTTATGTTAATGGCTTAAAGAAAATCACTCGCTTTCTCGTGTTATAATGATTGGGAAAAGTAAACCGAGTGTCATCTTTTCTTAACTTTATTGTAAATCCATATAAGTATCACAAGCTACAAATGCTGTTGGTATAATACCAATCCATTGGAATACCAATATGGATCTTAACTTAAAGTCACTGCCCAGCTCTGGGGATAAAATGTAAATCTGTGATTTGATCAACACAGCCAGGACTGGATCTGTGTAGCCAATCCTTGGGACCTGGAATGAAGAAAGAAGAGGGAGTCAAACTATTTTCCAAGGCACCTGAGGGTAGAACAAGAAGCAATGGGTGGAAACTAATCAAGGAGAGAAGCAACTTAGAACTGAGGAGAAATTTCCTGACAGTTAGAACAATTAATCAGTGGAACAGAAATTGCCTCTAGAAGTTGTGAATGCCCCAACACTGGAAGTCTTTAAGAAGATGTTGGATAGCCATTTGTCTGGAACGGTATAGGGTTTCCTGCCTAGGCAGGGGGTTGGACTAGAAGACCTCCAAAGTCCCTTCCAACTCTGCTATTGTATTGTATTGTATTGTATTGTATTGTATTGTATTGTATTGTATTGTATTGTATTGTATTGTATTGTATTGTATTGTATTGTATTGTATTGTATCTTGGTTTATTTATTTTTTTAATCTGCATTTGTCTTCCTATACTCTTCCCATTAACATTTATACTCATTCCTGTAACATAAATAATAAATACATTTGCAATGTGTCCAATCAACCTACTATAGAAGTGGCTCCATTTATATAAATAGTGCTTAATGCGTTCATAATCTAGCATTGACTTGATTTGGTGCACTCCAAACAAGCATTGCCTACATCTTATTTGCAATGTATCAAAAATGAAGAAACTGGACTGGGAATAGGGTTTCATTACAAAATTTATTCCAAGGTACAATTCAACCATTCAGAATATCATCTGCCTTAACTTGGTCTGAATCAAAAGAACTCCTTTCTCAAGAGGAGGTCATTGACTGCATCACAACTCATTACCAGAAACATTCTAACGCAGCCTTTTCCCCCCAACCTTGGCAACTTTATGAGGTGTGGACTTCCACTCCCAGAATTCCCAATCCTAAGAAGAAATTCTGTGAATTCTGGGAGCGGAAGCCCATATAGTTCAGGACGGTGGTGGGCTATGGCTGGTACGCCCCGGTACCGGTGGCAGCTGGGAGCAGCAGCCACCGTACCGGAACGGTGTTTTGGAGGGCCCACCCGTCCGCGTCCCTTACCTCTATTGAAGCTAACTGGGCCATTTGTACACACACGCACAGTGTACGGTGCCTGCGTGAACTCCACGGAGCAGCTGGAGCGTCGCAGGGTGGTGGGTGCACATGTTTGTGCAGCGCGCATGCCCAAGGTGGACGCTCAGCCCTATCACAGCATATCAGTTGCCATGGGATCTGGAACCCACCACTGATTCAGGGGTCTCAAACTCGATTTCATTGAGGGCAGCATCAGGGTTGTGTTTGACTTCAGGGGGCCAGGGGTGGGCATTGCCAGGTAGGTGGGTGGGACCATGACCATATATCATTTCAGACAAGCGGCTGTCCAGTCTCATCTCCAGTGATGAAGCACCTACAACAGGGATGGTGAACCTTTTTCGCAACAAGTGCCCAAACCAGAACCAGCTGGCTGGCGATCAGGTGCATGCGCCGGATTGCCTAAAACCTGAAGACTGACTGGCCGGTGTGCATGTGTGCATTGGCCAGCCAGTCTTCAGGTTTCCAGCATGCACATGTTCGCCAGCCAGCTGGTCTTTGTGCATGCTGCACCACCGACAACCCAAAGACTACCATGCCTGTGTTTTGGCCGTTTTGGGCCATTTTCAGGCTGTTTTCCAGTGCTCCAGTGCTTGCAAAAAACAGCTGGCTGGCACATGCGTGCCAGAAACCAGAAGAGCAGCTGGCGACAGCCTGCGTGCCCACAGAGAGGGCTCTGCATGCCACCTCTGACACCCGTGCCATGGGTTCACCCTCATGGACCTACAACTTCTGCAGGCAACTTCTGTTCCACTGGTTAATTGTCCTCACTGTTAGGAAGTTTCTCCTTAATTCCAGGTTGCTTCTCTCCTTGATTAGTTTTCACCCATTGTTTCTTCTCTTGCCTTCTGGTACTTTGGAGAATAAGTTGACGTCCTTTTCTTTGTGGCAACCCCACAAATACTGGAATACTGCTATCCGTTCACCCCTGGTCCTTCTTTTCTCTAGACTGGCCATACCCAATTCCTGCAACCCTTCTTCATATGTTTTTGTCTCCAGGCCTTGAATCCTTTTAGTTGCTCTTCTTTGCACTTTGCACATTCTCAACATCTTTTTTTTTTTGTAAATGGTGACCAAAACTGAATGCAGCTCAGTTACAACTGTGGGAAGCATGGACAGAGAAGATTGAATTGTCCTAATATCGCTACTATGACCGTAGACAAAGCCACCATGCCTACACTTCCAGAATCATTTATCTAAGTTTAGTAACACACACAAAAACCCCTTAAGTAAAATATGTACAATACCATAAAATCTGACGTCTTGCTTTTAGCCAGGTCCCTAAATTAGAGCACTCCTTGCCTATATTTAGCCATCAAGAACTGCCCTAATTTTTCGTGCATTCTGCACACCTGCAGCTTCTTCAGCAACCTCCTTCAGGATGCTCCTAGCTAGATGAAAATAAAGTTTAAAAAAAATATTATCCTCTGCTTGCGTACTTGAGCGAAGGACTTCTGTCTGCACCCACATTCCCTCCTAGACTTCAGCCTACATTTATGAGTAAATAATCAGCACAGCAGAAGTCAGTTCCTTAATATATGGATTAAAGAATTCTTCTTTTGAATAATGGAGGGGATATAATGAGTAAACCAGGGCACATTTGGGAGAAGAAGGCCAGGCTAATCCTGCAAGACATTAAAATATTTATTGATGAATTAAAATTAATTCAATCGTCCCTCTAACGAAGTGTCAGATGGAACTGTAAGAGTTTGCTTTCTCCTGATGACAGGTTCTATCCACCAACAGTGTGAAAATTGTACTAATTCTACTTTCAGAAGATATTGGTGGGAATATTGACCTAGTTAATAACTTAAGGCACGAGGTTAGAAAGCAGGAGACCATGATCTCAAGTCCCATCCCATCTTGAAAGCTGACTGGGTGACTTTGGGCCAATCATGAGGAGACAGTGAGTTCTAATCTTGCCTTTGGCATGAAAACAGACCGATTAACTTTGGGCCAATCCAGGAGATGGTGAATTCTAGTCCCGCCTTAGGCATTAAAGTAGTCTGGATGATTTTGGGCCAATCACCAGGAGACTGTGAGTTCTAGTCCTGCCTTAGGCATGAAAGCAGACTGGGTAACTTTGGGCCAATCACCAGGAGATGGTGAGTTCTAGTCCCGCCTTAGGCATAAAAGCAGACTGGGTAACTTTGGGCCAATCACCAGGAAATGGTGAGTTCTAGTCCCGCCAGGCATTTAAAGTAGTCTGGATGATTTTGGGCCAATCACCAGGAGACTGTGAGTTTTAGTCCCGCCTTAGGCATGAAAGCAGACTGGGTAACTTTGGGCCAATCACCAGGAGATGGTGAGTTCTAGTCCCGCCTTAGGCATGAAAGTAGTCTGGATGATTTTGGGCCAATCACCAGGAGACGGTGAGTTTTAGTCCCGCCTTAGGCATAAAAGCAGACTGGGTAACTTTGGGCCAATCACCAGGAGACGGTGAGTTCTAGTCCCGCCTTAGGCATAAAAGCAGACTGGGTAACTTTGGGCCAATCACACCAGGCCAGCCCACCTCACAGGCTTATACACCTGCATTTATTTATGTATTTATATCTACACATGTGCAGTTTGTGGGACGAGGCGGTGGCTCGGGGGCTAAGACGCTGAGCTTGTTGATCAGAAAGGTCAGCAGTTCAGCGGTTCGAATCCCTCGCGCTGCGTGACGGAGTGAGCTCCCATTACTTGTCCCAGCTTCTGCTTCTGCCAACCTAGCAGCTTGAAAGCACGTAAAAAATGCAAGTAGAAAAATAGGAACCACCTTTGGTGGGAAGGTAACAGCGTTCCGTGCGCCTTTGCTGTTTAGTCCTGCCGGCCACATGACCACAGAGACGTCTTCGGATAGCGCTGGCTCTTCGGCTTTGAAACGGAGATGAGCAGCGCCCCCTGGAGTCAGGAACGACTAGCACATCTGTGCGAGGGGAACCTTGACCTTATACTGTCTACATACGTGCAGTTTTATGGTGCTCTTCTTCCAAAGATGTTGCACTCTGCGCTGAATTCCATCAAGGAATCCCCGCCCAAAGGTTGCTCTTATTATAGGTAATCCTCAACTTTAGAACCGTTCTTTTAGTGCAATGTTTCTCAACCTTGGCAACTTGAAGATGTCCGGACTTCAACTCCCAGAATTCCCCAACTTACGACACTGACAAAAGGGACTTACGACCGTTTTTCACACGGCCGTTGCTGCATCTCCATGGTCACAGGATTTACATTCAGATGCTTGACAACTGACTCGCATGTCTGACGGTTGCAGGGTATCCCCAGGGTCATGATCTTTGGCCACCTTCTGACCAGCAAAGACAGTGGGGAACCCAGATGCACTTAACAACTGTAATAACTGTGATTCACTGTGGCAAGACAGGTCATAAGACAGGTAAGTTGGTAAGTTGGGTCATAAAATGGGACCAAACTCATTTTACAACTGTGTCGCTTTGCTGCAGAAATGTTGGGCTGAATTTTCAAATGGTTGTAAGTCAAGGGTTACCTCTGGATCCAATTATATTCAGGTGGTTTATTTCCAGGATGACAGGTGGAGACCCTAAAAATCTGGAAGCATCACTATGGCTTTCCCCCTCTCTCTCCCCTCTCCCAGCCACCCCTTCTCTCTTTCTTTCCTTCTCCCTCTCTCCCTCTTTCTCCTTTTCTCTCTCCTTTTCCCTCTCCCCCTTTCTTTCTCCCCTCCCTCTCTCCTTCTCTGTCCTTTCCCCTCTCCCCACTCTTTCTCTCTTTCCCTCTTTCAGTCTTTCCTTTTCCCTCTTCTTCTTCTCTCCCGCTCTCCTTCTCGCTCCCTCTCCTTCACCCCACTCTTTCTCTCTCTCCCTCTTTCAGTCTTTCCTTCTCCCTCTTCTTCCTCTCTTCCCTTCTCCCTCTCCTTCTCTCTCCTCTCCCCACTCTTTATCCCTCTCCCTCTCTCAATCTGTCCTTCTCCCTCTTCTCCCTCTTCCCCCTCTTTCCCCTTCCCCCTCTCCTTCCTCTCCCCACTCTTTCTCCCTCTCCCTCTCTCCTTCTCTCTCCTTCTCCCTCTCCCAATTCTTTCTCCCTCTCCCTCTTTCAGGCTTTCCTTCTCCCCCTCTCCTTCTCCCCACTCTCTCTCTCCCTGCCTCTTTCAGTCTTTCCTTCTCCCTCTTCTTCCTCTCTTCCCTTCTCCCTCCCCACTCTTTATCCCTCTCCCTCTCTCAATCTGTCCTTCTCCCTCTTCTCCCTCTTCCCCCTTTCCCCTTCCCCTCTCATTCCTCTCCCCACTCTTTCTCCCTCTCCCTCTCTCCTTCTCTCTCCTTCTCCCTCTCCCAAATCTTTCTCCCTCTCCCTCTTTCAATCTTTCCTTCTCCCCATCTCCTTCTCCCCACTCTTTCTCTCTCTCCCTCTTTCAGTCTTTCCTTCTCCCTCTTCTTCCTCTTCCCTCTTCTCCCTCTCCTTCTCTCTCCCTCTCCCCACTCTTTATCCCCTCTCCCTCTCTCAATCTGTCCTTCTTCCTCTTCTCCCTCTTCCCCTCTTTCCCCTTCCCCCTCTCATTCCTCTCCCCACTCTTTCTCCCTCTCTCCTTCTTTCTCCTTCTCCCTCTCCCAATTCTTTCTCCCTCTCCCTCTTTCAGGCTTTCCTTCTCGCCCTCTCCTTCTCCCTACTCTCTCTCTCCTCCCTCTTTCAGTCTTACCTTCTCCCTCTTCTCCCTCTCCTTCTCTCTCCCTCTCCCCACTCTTTATCCCTCTCCCTCTCTCAATCTGTCCTTCTCCCTCTTCTCCCTCTTCCCCTCTTTCCCCTTCCCCCTCTCCTTCCTCTCCCCACTCTTTCTCCCTCTCCCTCTCTCCTTCTCTCTCCTTCTCCCTCTCCCAAATCTTTCTCCCTCTCCCTCTTTCAATCTTTCCTTCTCCCCATCTCCTTCTCCCCACTCTTTCTCTCTCTCCCTCTTTCAGTCTTTCCTTCTCCCTCTTCTTCCTCTCTTCCCTTCTCCCTCTCCTTCTCTCTCCCTCTCCCCACTCTTTATCCCCTCTCCCTCTCTCAATCTGTCCTTCTTCCTCTTCTCCCTCTTCCCCCTCTTTCCCCTTCCCCCTCTCATTCCTCTCCCCACTCTTTCTCCCTCTCCCTCTCTCCTTCTCTCTCCTTCTCCCTCTCCCAATTCTTTCTCCCTCTCCCTCTTTCAGGCTTTCCTTCTCCCCCTCTCCTTCTCCCCACTCTCTCTCTCTCCCTCTTTCAGTCTTTCCTTCTCCCTCTTCTCCCTCTTTGCCTCTCCCCCTCTCTTTCCTCTCCCCACTCTTTCTCCCTCTCCCTCTCTCAGTCGGTCCTTCTCCCTCTTCTCCTCCTCCCCTCTCTCTTGCAGCAATTTTTGCAATAATTTCATTCAGATGCATTGGTTAAACACTTCCACCTTTTTTTAAAAAAGCTTTGGATCAAGCCCATCCATGCATGCTGATTTTTTGACGGAAACTCCACTCGTTCAACAATGGAAAAGGAATTCCAAAGTCTCTACAGCTAAACCAGATTTTTTTTTACATTTACTCACCGAAGCTAATGAGGCACATAGCTGAAGGGCCTCTCAGTAACCGAACTTAAAATATAATTAAGGACATTAAAAAGTGATAGGAGGTGAGCACCACCTATGCAAGTTGCAGGAAGAAAGAGGGAGGGGAGAAAGAGAGGAGAGCAGAATGAAGAGACAGAGAGAGAGGAGGGAGAGAAACAGAGGATGAGAGGGTGGAGAGAGACACACAGAGAGGAGAGAGAGGGAGAGAGGGGGATAGAGGGGGGGAGAACAGAGGCAGGGGGAAGAGAGAGACACACAGAGAGGGAGGGGGGAGAGAGGAGAGGGAGGTAGATCAGAGAGAGAAGGAAGGAGGGAGGAGAGAAAGAAGAGAGAGAGGAGAGAGAGGTAGGAGAAAGAGGAGGAAGGGAGGGAGGAGAGGGAGGAGAGAAACAGAGAGAGAGGGAGGAGACAGACATACAGAGAGGAGAGAGACAGAGAGGGAGGAGAGAGAGGGGGAGAACAGAGGGAGGGGGAAGAGAGACAGAGAGAGACGGAGGGAGGAGAGAGAGGGAAGAGAGAGAGGGAGGAGAGGAACAGGGAGAGAGGGACATACAGAGAGGAGAGAGACAGAGAGGGAGGAGGGGGGGAGAACAGAGGGAGGGGGAAGAGAGACAGAGAGTGACAGAGGGAGGAGAGAGGGAGGAGGGAGAGGGAGGAGAGAGAGAGGGAGGAGAGAGAGAGGAGGGAGAGGGAGGAGAGAGAGAGGGAGGAGAGAGAGAGGTAGATCAGAGAGAGAAGATGGAGGGGGGAGAGAAAGAAGAGAGAAAGAAGAGAGAGACAGATAACACAGAGAGAGAGATGAAGGCATTGGGCAAAATCTGGTTTCTGCTGAGCCTGCAATAGTAGCTCTCTAGCCAGAGATGTTTCGAAGGAGGAAAGCATGAAATATACATAACCTGAGAAACTGTAGATGAGGTGTACAGGTATTTACTGTGACGTCTGTGCAGGCAAGCTACAGATGGGCCTCGGTATTTCATCGGCATAAGGCAGCTTCTGCTGGCTCCGGTTGGCTCAAAAACCCAGAAAGGAACGAAAACATAAATATAATGGGGTTGAATTGTGGTTCATCGGGGAGCATTCATCACTAATGCAATGATAAAGCTGATCACACAAGTGATCTTCCCGGCACTTTAAAAAAAAAAAAAAAAAAAACATTCCTACCACTCCACCGAATCGCCCTTTTGGCTGCCGGATTTTGCAAACGTCTTTGCATGGTCTCAGCGTTAGGTTAAATAATAAATATTCCACTTAGAAAAAGGTTATAAATCTTGCTAGGAGGCTGGGACGATTTGCATTTTTTCCACTGGGTGACACTGCCTCTTTCCAACTCTATAATTTACTTGCTGAGGCAGCAAAGGGACTCGCTGGAAAAAACCGAACTCTTTTCGTAAAGCAGGCTGCGGTTTGGAGGGAATCGTGTGCAATGATCCACCAGAGTTAAGGAGCTTACAGATAGAATACAATAACAGAGTTGGAAGGGATCTTGGAGGTCTTCTAGTCCAACCCCCCGCTTAGGCAGGAAACCCTTCAGACAAATGGATACCCAACATCTTCCAATGTTGGAACACTCACAACTTCTGGAGGCAAGTTGTTCCACTGATTAATTATTCTTGGTGTCAGGAAATTTGTCCTTCGTTCTAGGTAGCTTCTCTCCTCTCCTCTCCAATATCTCACCCCTGAGATATTGGAACACTGCTATCATGTCTCCCCTAGTCCTCCTTTTCATTAAACTAGACCTACCCAGTTCCTGCAACCGTTCTTCCTATGTTTTAGTCTCCAGTCCCCTAATCCTCTTTGTTGCTCTTCTCTGCACTCTTTCTAGAGTCTCAGCATCTTTTTTACAACGTGGCTACCAAAACTGGATGCAGTATTTCAAGTGTGGCCTTACCAAGGCATTATAAAGTAGTATTAACACTTCACGTGATCTTGATTCTATCTCTCTATCCCTTTCATGCCTAAGGCTTTTTTGATGAAGAAGTTGTCACTTCTTCCGACAGGAATGAATGACAGCTGTTGAGGATGTTATCCGTTCAGTCATGTCCAACTCTTGGCGATTCTATGAGCCAGGTGTGTCTCCACATCTTCTGATGCTGCACTACAAGTAGTCCTTGATTTACGACCACAATTGAGCCCAACAGGTCTGCTGCTAAGCGAGATGGTTGCTAAGTGAGCTTTAGCCCACATTGCAACCTTTGATGGTCACAGTTGTTAAGCGAATCCCTGCAGCTGTTAAGTTAGTTACATGGTAATTAAGGGAACCTATTAACTTTGCTGGTCAGAAGGTCGCAAAAGGGGATCGCAGGACCTCAAGACCCTGCAACCGTCATAGATAGAGGTCAGTTTGCCAAACGTTTTGATTTTGTTCATTGGGATGCTGCAACAAGCGTAGGTGTGAAAAATGGCAGTAACGTGAAGTGCTGAGCAAATCAGGAGATTCAGGCAGTTCAAATGAGTGTAAAGATTTATTGCAAGCTAAAGCTCTCGACAAGAATCTGACCAACTAACAGACAAGCGAAATGAGCGGGAGATAAGATGGCATTCAAGATGGGCTGGACTTAGATCTCTTATAGGCATGCAGGGGCTCATTACTTACAATGCCTTTGACCCCTACTTCAGGCTCAGTCTGGTCATCTCCTACACATACAGTAACTCACTTTTTCAGTGCCTCTGTAACTTCAAACAGTGACTAAATGAACCATTGTAAGTTGAGGACTAGCTTTGATGATGTCCAGTCAACATGTTTTTTAGCAGCTTGGTTTCTTTTTACCACTAACACTTCCAAACATAATTGCTTTCTTCAGTGAATTCCCCTGCATGACATGGCCAAAATAGTGCGACATTGTTTTGTGATTTTTGCCTTTCAGTGACATGTCTGCTGTTATGCGCTAACAAGCCATGCGAACTGCTTGTTAGTCACCTTTGCTAGCCGAGGAATACACAGCGGCCTTTTTCAGCACCACAACTCAAAAAAGTTGATTTTCTTCCTGTATTGCTTTTTTAAAGTCCATGAATTATGCCCCAGATTGCCTAATTTTGGAGCACTGGGCTGTAGTCTGCACTTAAACTAGAGGTAGTATTCAGCCAGTTCTGACAGGTTCTGGAGAGCCAGTAGTGGAAATTTTGAGTAGTTAGGAGAACCGGCAAATAGGCTGGCCCCGCCCCTGCTGCCTCCCTGCTGATCTTCTTTTGTTGCCCTGAACAGGAGAACGGAGCTGGAAAGCAGGTTAGTGGGACAGGGAGGGAATAGGGATTTTGCAGTACCTGTCCCAATGTCAGGGTTCCAAATAGCATCCAAAATTAAATCAGAGTCCAAGGCAAAGTATTGCTCAAAGTTCCAATGTATTAAGAGAGCCATGTTGGCACATCTGGGAAAATCCGAATCTGAAAGCTTCCTGGTTTTCCCCACCCAGTTGAAAGTTCAAGATCCTGCCCCCACACCCACAAGTCCATCGCATGGTCCAATCTTCCACTGCCACACTGGCAGTTCCACCCATCCAGTTCCAGTCAGGTGCAGAGACAAAGGATGACCTTGGCTTTCTAGAAGGAATTTTGTTTTGGCTACATAGCATTTAACTCCGTACAATCCCCCCCTACCATTTTCCCACAATAGAAATGGAAATGGAGAAATGGAAATGGAGATTTTACAGTATCCTTCCACCAGGAGTGGGGAGGGAATGGAGATTTTACAGTATCAAAGGATGACCTTGGCTTTCTAGAAGGAATTTTGTTTTGGCTACATAGCATTTAACTCCGTACAATCCCCCCTCCCATTTTCCCACAATAGAAATGGCATAGTAGAATAATAGAAAGTGGGGCAGGCCAAAGATCCAAATATGGCTGCAGGCCTGATACCCCCCAGGAGTGAGGAAGGAATGGGAATTTTGCAGTATCCTTCACCTGCCACGCTCACAAAGCCACACCACACCCACAAGGTCACACCCACAGAACCGGTAGTAAAAATTTTTGAATCCCACCACTGACTGAAACCTGTTTCAGGGATTGGCCACTGCTCTTCAGAAGAATGTTTTGTCATGGAACTGCATATTGTTTTGAAATGGCAATTCAGAAATTGTTTGGATGGAAAGCATATGAAATCAAACATAGGACACCCCCCCCCCAAAAAAAACCAATAATCAAGAATCACTGTAATCTAGAGAAAAGAATGACCAGGGGTGACGTAATAGCAATATTCTGGTACTTGAGGGTTTGCAACAAAGAAGAGGGGGTCAACTTATTTTCCAAAGCACCTGAAGGCAGGACAAGAAACAATGGATGGAAACTAATGAAGGAGAGAAGCAACTTAGAACTAAGGAGAAATTTCCTGACAGTGAGGACAATGAATCAGTGGAACAACTTGCCTCCAGAAGTTGTAAATGCTCCAACAATGGAAGTTTGTAAGAAGAGACTGGGCAGCCACTTGCCTGAAATTTTATAGGGTCTCCTGCTTGAGCAGGGAGTTGGACTAGAAGATCTCCAAGGTCCCTTTCAACTCAATTGTGGTCATAAGTCAAGGACCACCTGCATTTGCCTTCATTTCAGAGGTGGTATTCAGCCAGTTCTGACAGGTTCTGGAGAACTGGTAGCGGAAATTTTGAGTAGTTCGGAGAACTGCCAAATACCACCTCTGGCTGGCCCCGCCCCCATCTATTCTCTACCTCCCGAGTTGCAGCTGATCAGCTGGGTCTTCTTTTATTGCTCTGCACAGGAGAAGGGAGCTGGAAAGCAGGTTGGTGGGATGGAGAGGTAATGGCGACTTTACAGTATCCTTCCCCTGGAGTGGGGAGGGAATGGAGATTTTACAGTATCCTTCCACCAGGAGTGAGGAGGGAATGGAGATTTTGCAGTATCCTTCCACCAGGAGTGGGGAGGGAATCAAGATTTTACAGTATCCTTCCACCAGAAGTGGGGAGGGAATGGAGATTTCACAGTATCCTTCCACCAGGAGTGGGGAGGGAATGGAGATTTTGCAGTATCCTTCCACCAGAAGTGGGGAGGGAATGGAGATTTCACAGTATCCTTCCACCAGGAGTGGGGAGGGAATGGAGATTTTGCAGTATCCTTCCACCAGAAGTGGGGAGGGAATGGAGATTTTACAGTATCCTTCCACCAGAAGTGGGGAGGGAATGGAGATTTCACAGTATCCTTCCACCAGGAGTGGGGAGGGAATGGAGATTTTGCAGTATCCTTCCACCAGAAGTGGGGAGGGAATGGAGATTTCACAGTATCCTTCCACCAGGAGTGGGGAGGGAATGGAGATTTTACAGTATCCTTCTTTGGAGTGGGGAGGGAATGGAGATTTTACAGTGTCCTTCGACCAGGAGTGGGGAGGGAATGGAGATTTTACAGTATCCTTCCACCAGGAGTGGGGAGGGAATGGAGATTTTGCAGTATCCTTCCACCAGGAGTGGGGAGGGAATGGAGATTTTACAGTATCCTTCCACCAGAAGTGGGGAGGGAATGGAGATTTTACAGTATCCTTCCACCAGGAGTGGGGAGGGAATGGAGATTTTACAGTATCCTTCCACCAGGAGTGGGGAGGGAATGGAGATTTTACAGTATCCTTCCACCAGGAGTGGGGAGGGAATAGAGATTTTGCAGTATCCTTCCACCAGGACTGGGGAGGGAATAGAGATTTTACAGTATCCTTCCACCAGGAGTGGGGAGGGAATGGAGATTTTGCAGTATCCTTCCACCAGGAGTGGGGAGGGAATAGAGATTTTGCAGTATCCTTCCACCAGAAGTGGGGAGGGAATCAAGATTTTACAGTATCCTTCCACCAGGAGTGTGGAGGGAATCAAGATTTTACAGTATCCTTCCACCAGAAGTGGGGAGGGAATAGAGATTTTGCAGTATCCTTCCACCAGAAGTGGGGAGGGAATCAAGATTTTACAGTATCCTTCCACCAGGAGTGTGGAGGGAATCAAGATTTTACAGTATCCTTCCACCAGAAGTGGGGAGGGAATGGAGATTTCACAGTATCCTTCCACCAGGAATGTGGAGGGAATGGAGATTTTACAGTATCCTTCCACCAGGAGTGGGGAGGGAATGGAGATTTTACAGTATCCTTCCACCAGGAGTGGGGAGGGAATGGAGATTTTGCAGTATCCTTCCACCAGGAGTGGGGAGGGAATAGAGATTTTGCAGTATCCTTCCACCAGAAGTGGGGAGGGAATGGAGATTTTACAGTATCCTTCCACCAGGAGTGTGGAGGGAATCAAGATTTTACAGTATCCTTCCACCAGAAGTGGGGAGGGAATGGAGATTTCACAGTATCCTTCCACCAGGAGTGTGGAGGGAATGGAGATTTTACAGTATCCTTCCACCAGGAGTGGGGAGGGAATGGAGATTTTGCAGTATCCTTCCACCAGGAGTGGGGAGGGAATGGAGATTTTACAGTATCCTTCCACCAGGAGTGGGGTGGAAATGGAGATTTTGCAGAATCCTTCCCTGCCACGCCCACCAAGCCATACCCACAGAACCGATAGTAAAAAAAATTGAAACTCACCACTGCTTCATTTGTACTGACAAACCAGTTTCCCAGTATTCTAAAATGGGAAACATTCAAGTAACCTCAGCTGCAAAGTAGGTTTGCACTGTTAATGACTTGCAGAAAATTCACAGGACTGAATTTTTGATATTGTTTGGGCACATTAGGATAAATCTCTGGGATGAGAAGGCCATTAGCTTTAAACTAAAACACTCTTCTCTTCTCTTCTCTTCTCTTCTCTTCTCTTCTCTTCTCTTCTCTTCTCTTCTCTTCTCTTCTCTTCTCTTCTCTTCTCTTCCCTTCCCTTCCCTTCCCTTCCCTTCCCTTCCCTTCCCTTCTCCTCCTCCCTCTTCTCTTCCCTTCCCTTCCCTTCCCTCTTCCTCTTCCCTCTTCTCTTCTCTTCTCTTCTCTTCCCTTCTCCTCCTCCCTCTTCTCTTCTCTTCTCTTCCCTCTTCCTCTTCCCTCTTCCCTCTTCTCTTCTCTTCCCTTCCCTCTTCCTCTTCCTCTTCCTCTTCCCTCTTCTCTTCTCTTCTCTTCTCTTCTCTTCTCTTCTCTTCTCTTCTCTTCTCTTCTCTTCTCTTCTCTTCCCTTCCCTCTTCCTCTTCCTCTTCCTCTTCTCTTCTCTTCTCTTCTCTTCTCTTCTCTTCTCTTCTCTTCTCTTCTCTTCTCTTCTCTTCTCTTCTCTTCTCTTCTCTTCTCTTCTCTTCCCTTCCCTCTTCCTCTTCCTCTTCATCTTCCCTCTTCTCTTCCCATCCCATCCCATCCCATCCCATTATATCCGAAACTGTTTTCTGTGATATTTTTGTGAAATACCCTACCCTACCCTATGCTCTCATCTACCCTACCCTGACCTGACTTACCCTACCCTACCCTACCCTATCCTAAACTCAGCTTTTTCAAGTTTTTGTGTGTGAAATATCCTCCCCTCTCCTCTCCTCTCCTCCCCTGTCCTATCCCATCCCATCCCACCTTATCCTATCCTATCAAGTTTTTTCTTGTTATTCGTGTTGATTCATGAAACTCCCAGGCATTTTGAGAACAGCATTTATTCCTTGCCTGTCTACACGGGAACAACATTTACAGAATTCAGTACCATTTACTCCCCACTGAGTAACTACCATATACCAATACCAATATTGTCTCCACTGGAAGAAAATAAAACCTCATCTACTCTACCTATGAATTAAAAGGTACCAGTTGGTATCTTCCAGATGTACTGGATTGCATTGAAATTCCTAGCCAACGCTAATGTTTGTTGTCCTAATGTATCTGAAAAACTCATTTGGGTTGTATTATTTGTTTATTTATGTCCTGCCTTTATTGCTTTTACAAATAATTCAAGGCAGTGAAACTACCCAACACACCTTCTTCCTCCTGTTTTCCTTACAAACAACCCTGTGAAGTAGGCTGGCCTGAGAGTAGAGGTGGGCTTCAAAAATGTTGGCAAGGGGTTCTCTGCCTGGTGGCTGGGTGGGCGTGGCCATAGTAGGTGTGGCCTAGTTGGCCTCCTGCACCATGGTGGGGGGAGATGCATTTTGCCCTCCCCAGGCTCTGGAGGCTTTCCCCGAGCATCCGGGAGGGCGAAAACATCCTCCCCAGGGATCTGGAGGTCTCTGGAGGCACAGGCTCCCGGAACTTCCGTTAGGCCTGATTTTTTTGCCCTTCCAGAGGCTCCGTTCGCACCCTGCACTTACCTGCATCCAAAACGGGCCACCTGGGGACTCCTGGGAGGGGAGAGGTGGGGTGCAGAGGTGGGTTCCTACTGGTTCAGACTGGTTCGGTCAAGTAGGTAGTAACTTGGCTGGCCATGCCCCCAAACTGGCAGTAACAGAAGCTGGAACTCACCCCTGGTGGGGTGGGACTTATGGGTTCTCTGAATTGCACAGAAACTTAGCTAGAGGTTCTCCCGAACCCCTACAAACCCCCAGCAGCCCATCCCTAAAACATCCCTGTGAGGTAGGCTGGGCTGAGGGGGAGGGAGGCCGTGACCCCATATCACCCAGCCAGTTTTCATGCCTAAAGTGAGACTAGAATTCATAATCTCCTGGTGATTGGTCCTAAATCACCCAGCCACTTTCATGCCTAAAGTGGGGCCAGAACTCCCAGTCTCCTGGTGATTGGCCCAAAGTCACCCAGCTGGCTTTGATGCCTAATATAGGACCAGAACTCACAGTCTCCTGCTTCTAGTCTGATGCCTTAACCCCTAGACAAACTGACCTTATTTAAATAATATTCAGTTCTGGTCGCCACGATGTAGAAAAGATGTGGAGACTCTGGAGAGAGTGCAGAGAAGAACAGCAAAGATGATTAGGGGACTGGAGACTAAAACATATGAAGAACGGTTGCAGGAACTAGGTATGTCTAGCTTAAGAGAAAGAAGGACTTGGGGAGACATGATAGCAGTGTTCCAATATCTCAGGGGTTGCCACAAAGAAGAGGGAGTCAAGCTATTCTCCAAGGCACCTGAGGGTAGAACAAGAAGCAATGGGTGGAAACTAATCAAGGAGAGAAGCAACTTAGAACTGAGGAGAAATTTCCTGACAGAACAATTAAATCAGTGGAACAGCTCGCCTACAGAAGTTGTGAATGCCCCAACACTGGAAGTCTTTAAGAAGATGTTGGATAGCCATCTGTCTGAAACGGTATAGGGTTTCCTGCCTAGGCAGGGCGTTGGACTAGAAGACCTCCAAGGTCCCTTCCAACTCTACTATTGTATTGTATTGTATTGTATAATATTTGGAGGGAAATTTTAAAAACCAAAAATAGAATTTAACTGGAGTAGTGAGTAAATGGGTGCAAGAGAGGACAGAAATGGTCAATCCTGCCGTCTGAATTGCTAGTCGACCTGTCTCTGTTCTGCTGTGGCCCTTTCTTGTATCAAAATGCAACACAACTACCTACTCGATTCTGTTTTCACACAGCAAAGGGTCGAGGGAATGGCTTGTCTTGTTCTAAGGATCATGATTTACCATTTCCTGGCAAATACAATTTTTCACACTTGTGGGGAATCTGGTCAATAGCTCTGTTTCTGAGAACAGCTTCATCTAGCAAATACGTTTGTGTGCTGCAGACTATTAAGATGATATCAGTTGTTTCCAGTAGGAAAAGCGCGCAGATGAATGAGTGTTTGTTCACATTTAGACTTATTCCCCGAAGAGCCAAAATCAGGCACCGCAACTGGTGTTTTTGTCTGCGGCCATTTTGGGGACAAAACTCTGGTGTTCATTTTTCATACTGGTGGTGAGAAGGCACAGTTCTCCACTTTTATTTATTTATTACTATCCTGTCTTTATTATTTTTATAATAAATGGCGACCAACGTAACTAATACTACTACTCCTATTTTCTCTACTACAACAACCCTGTGAGGGGAGGTGGACTGGGGTGGGCTGAGAGAGAGGGATTGGCCCAAAGTCACCCAGTTGCTTACCTACCTAAGTCAGGACTAGAACTTGCAGTCTCCTGGTGATTGGCCCAAAGTCACCGAGCCACCTTTCATGTCTAAGGTGGAACTAGAACTCCTAGTCACCTGGGATTTGGCCCAAAATCACCCAGTTGGCTTTCCTGCCTAAGGCAAGACTAGAACGTCCAGTCTCCTGGCGATTGTCCCAAAGTCACCCCGTTGGCTTTCTTACCTTAGGCAGGACTAGAATCCCAGTCCCCAGGAGACTGGCCCAGTCACCTAGCCACCTTTCATGCCTAAGGCAAGACTAGAACTCCCAGTCTCCTGGTGATTGTCCCAAAGTCACCCCGTTGGCTTTCTTACCTTAGGCAGGACTAGAATCCCAGTCCCCAGGAGACTGGCCCAGTCACCTAGCCACCTTTCATGCCTAAGGCAAGACTAGAACTCCCAGTCTCCTGGTGATTGTCCCAAAGTCACCCAGTCAGCTTTCCTGCCTAAGGTGGGACTAGAACTCACAGACTCCTGATGATTGGCCCAGTCACCCAGCCATCTTTCATGCCTAAGGCAGGACTAGAGCTTCCAGTCCCCTGGTTGATTGGCACAAATTCGCCCAGCCACCTTTCCTGTTTAATGTGGGACTAGAACTCACAATCTCCCGGTGATTGGCCCAAAGTCACCCAGTTGGCTCTCATGTGTAAAGTGGGACCAAAACTCAGAATTCCTTAGCCAGCCATGAAGAAACTTCTCGGATAAGAAGCAAAATGTTTTGTTTTTTTTTAAAAAAAACAACAAGTCCAGTTTCCTTTTGGAAAAAACACCTTTGGGTTTTTTTCATTACATTCCACCCCCCACCATGATTTTACTTACTTACTTTACTTTATTTAAATTTCTAGACCGCCCCCTCTCCCGAAAGGGACTCGGGGCGGTGTACAGTCAAATTAAAACACAAGGAATACATAAGAATAAATATATAAATACACAGATCCTTAAATACTTAGATGAGGAGGCTATAAAAACTGTATCTTAAAGTAAAGCGATTAAAAAACAGTATTAAGAAATAACCCCTAAAAGTACCCCAAAAAGTTAAAGTTAAAATAATGACCTAGAAATTCCCAATTAAAAAATATCTGCCAGGAGGTGAGATAAAAACTATGAATGGGCCAAGCTGGCTAGTCGAAACAGGTGAGTCTTTAGTTTTTGTCGGAAGGAGCGGAAGTCGGTGGTGGTTCTAATGTCGGGGGGGTGGTCATTCCAGAGGGTTGGGCCCATCACAGAGAAGGCTCTACTCCTAGGCGCCGCCCGTTGGCATTGCTTGGTGGACGGCACCAGGAGGAGTCCTTCCCTGTGAGAGCGAATTGGTCGCAGGGATGTGTGCGGTAGGATGCAATCCCGCATGACATAGTCTTCATGAAAGATTCAAAATCTGCCATTTAGTAATAGTAAATTAATCATATGCCTATAATGAAGCCTAATACAAGCACACAATAAAAGCAGCATTTAATATGCACAGCTATATATTATTAATTTAATATATAGCAATATATTATATGTCTGCATGCATATTATATATGCATAATAATAACTGTAAACTTACAAATAGATTGGCCCTTAAGACGTATTGATAAGGCATAGCAGCAGATCCCTTTTGATTGAATGCCAATGTCACCAACGACAAATAAATACAATTCAGAATCAACCTGAATAATAAAATATTTTTAATCCTTTCAAAGCAATCACTGAACTTTTTTTTTATTAGAAAGGGGGGATTTTTTTCTTAAGCTCCTCAAAATATTTTTACCGAGCTTTGCTTTAGACTACAGGATTAAATTTTGAGAGGGTTTTGTAATTTTATTTTTAGTTTGCAACGTTTACATTAATTTTTTTTAAAAGCCTTTCTTCATTTTTAGAAATGTTTTATTCATGTTAATGTTTAAAATTCTGCAAGTTGGTTGTGGTACGTCTGCATTTGCGTCAAATATTGTTGATACTAATAAACCTTGCCAGGAACTATTTATTTTTCCCCCTTTATTTCAATCTCTGATTTATTGCTAAATATGTAAGAAAATATAAATTGAAAGGGGATATATATAAATTCAAGAATGCAAAGGTAAAGGCTGAAGAAGAAAAGGTTTGGAGGAATGCTGGCCACCGTGTCCTCTGGTGGGACTCGATCTTCTGTCTGTGTGACCTGGCAGCTATCATGCTTCTTGGATCTAGCCACCTTTTTAAAATACAAAGAACAGCATTCTTCAACTAAAGGTACAGATTCCTCTTGTACGTATGTGCTAGTCGTTCCTGACTCTAGGGGGCGGTGCTCATCTCCGTTTCAAAGCCAAAGAGCCAGCGCTGTCCGAAGACGTTTCCGTGGTCATGTGGCCAGCATGACTAACCCCGAAGGCGCACAGAATGCTCTTACCTTCCACCAAATTGGTTCCTATTTTTCTACTTGCATTTTTACATACTTTCGAACTGCTAGGTGGGCAGAAGCTGGGACAAGTAACAGGAGCTCACTCTGTTAAGCAGCGCTAGGGATTCGAACCACCGAACTGCTGACCTTTCTGATCAACAAGCTCAGTGTCTTAGCCACTGAGCCACTGTGTCCCGTATGTTGTTCAACTAGGCATCCTGAAATTGTGGACTTCAACTCCCATAATTCCTCAGCAGCATGACTTTTGCTGATAATTCTGGGAGTTATAGTCCAATTCACATTTCTGCATGATGCCAGTTTAGGAGGAAGTTGGATTTCCAGGAAACCAAGCCTAAAAAAAGATTTGGCCCCAAGGTTCAGCTCAAAGCTGTTCACTAAGACATAACTGTGGTAGTGGTTTTCCAGAATGCTCATCTTACAAAATGAAGCAAAGACCTGAAATTGCCATGTCATTGCCTCTAATGTCCAGGTGTGACAGCATCCTGAAAACCATACCTTGAGACTGTAGAAAGAATGCAGAAAAGAGCAACCAAAATGATTAGGGGACTGGTGGCTAAACATCTGAAGAATGATTGCAGGAATTGGGTAGGTCTGCTTTAATGAAAAGAAGGACTAGGGGAGACATGATAGCAATGCTCCAATATCTCAGGGGTTGCCACAAAGAAGGAGTGAAACTATTATCCAAAGCACCTGAAGGGAAGAACAAGAAGCAATGGGTGGAGATTGATCAAGGAGAGAAGCAACCTAGAAATAAGGAGAAATTTCCTGACATTGAGAACCATTAATCAGTGGCAAAATATTTAAATCCTCCAGTGATGGAGCACCTATAACTTCTGGAAGCAAATCCGCTTCCAGAAGTTATAGGTGCTCCATCACTGGAGGATTTAAAGAAGAGATTGGACGGTCATTTGTCTGAAATGGTAATGAACTATACCCTGGATTTTAAGGCATGGAAGAAGAAAAAAGAGACAAAACGATGGATTTAAGGAGAGAGAACTTCTCAGAAGCAAGATTGACAACCAAAGATAACCTGATTAAAATAGCAGATGGAGGGCATCGAGATTACTTAAGTGATGTTACAAGCAGCAAGCCTGCGGAGACGAGTCCACAAAAATTTTATTTAGGAAATAAATAGATCAATTCCACAAATAACAAAAGAAATAAGACTGCATTATTACTGGAAGGATACAGGCTGATATATGAAAGTTGATAATAAAAAATTAGTTAATTTTAGTAATTAGTAATTTAGTAATTTCTAGAGTGCTATGTTAAATAAACAATTGATAAGGATAATAAGGGACATACATCTGTTGGTTTGATGAGAGGAAATTTGATATAATTAGCGAATTATTTTTTGTTAATAAATAATATTTATAACAATAACAATGAAATGACAAGGGATATAGTGAACAATACATATACGTATGTACTTGCTTAATAGAAGGAATTGGGATATAAATTGTAAACATCGATTTGGAAAGGAGGATCAGAAACCTTGTTATCAAACATAATTAATTTTTACTTAGAACATGCTATAAAGGGGTAATGTTATTAGGTGATGTTAGAAATAATTAATGAAATGCTACTATGTGCTTGTGTTTTTTAATTTTGGACTATTTCATGTAAAAGGATGCTAAAACAACCACTGTCAAATGAGAAGCGTGGTATGTTGATAGTAAGATATATAAAGATTTTTGATTTAAAATACATAATGTGATTTGAATTATAAGCAATGACTGTGGAAAAGATGCATGAAAGTTATTTGTAACCAATCGACAGACTTCTACAATATGATTAGTGATTAGTAATTTAGTAATCTTTAGAGTGATATGTTAAATAAATAATTGATAATGATAACAAGGTACACACGTGTGTTGATTTGAAGAGAGGAAACCTGATATAATTAGCGAATGAATTTCTATTAATAAATAACAATTATAATAATAACAATGAAATGATAAGGGATATACTTAACAATGTATGTATGTATGTATGTATGTATGTATGTATGTATGTATGTATGTATGTATGTATTGGCTCAATAAAAGGTATTGGGATACAAATAGTAAACAGCGACTTGGAAAAGAGGATTAGAAATTTTGTTACCAATCATAATTAATTCTTACTTAGAACATGTTATAAAGGTGTAATGTTATTGGATGATATTAGAAATAATTAATGAAATGTCATTTATGTGGTTGTGTTTTTCAATTTTGGATTATTTTATGCAAAAGGACGTTAAAACAATTATAGTCAAATGAGAATTGTGAGATGTTGATAGTAAGATATATAAAGATTTTTGATTTAAAATATACAATGTGATATGAACGGTAAGTAATGACTGTGGAAGAGATGCGCGAAAGTTATTTGTAACCAATCGACACTTCTACAATAGGTAACGAAGGGTGATTTTATTTTTATATTTGGGGTTGTGTTTGTCTCTTTAACCAAAAATAAAAAATTCTTTAAAAAAAATGTTTTCTATCTAGCCGCTGATCAAGCATACAGGTAATCCTTGACTTCCAGCCATTGGTTTTGTGACCATTCAGAGTTATGGCATGTAAAAACTGGCTCACGACTGTTTTTCATACTTACGACTCTTGTGGCATCCCCAGGGTCACGTGATCAGAATTTGGATGCTTGGCAACTGACTCATAATTATGACGGTCGCAGTGTCCCGGAGTCACCTGATCCCCTTTTGCAACCTTCTGACAAGCAAAGTCCATGGGGAAGCCCGATTCAATTAACAACCGTGTTGCTAAATTAACGACAGTGATTCACTTAACAACGGTGGCAAAAAAAGTCGTAAAACGGGGAAAAACTTAACAGTGGTATATTAAACTCTTGAATCAATACCCAACAGCATGAAAAAAAATGTGGAGAAGCAAACAGAGGAAAAGACAAAGGCAGATTCGTCTTAAGGGAGGGGCCAATCTTGGAGCCAGATTTTGGCTCCCCAAAACCCAGTGGCACAGCTGTGCATCAAAATATTAGATGAATGCAGATGTTGGGAGTTTCTCAGAGGGGGGGGGAACTGTGCAACCTGCATGTGACATGCTTTAAAAGAAAAAGAATTCTTCAGCTATTAACTCCAGGTGCTTTTTTTCAAGAGGCAACTGGTTTTTCTTTGAAGACGTTTCACTTCTCATCCAAGAAGCTTCTTTATGCAGAGCTGAAGAAGCTTTTTGGATGAGAAAAGGGGTGGGATTCAGCTGGTTCGGACCGGTTCGGGCGAACCGGATGTTAATTTTAATCTGGTTCGCCAAACCGGTAGTTTCAAGGAGTGGCTGACTCTGCCTACCCCGCCCCGCCCTACCCAGGAGTCTCCACATGGCCCATTTTGAATGCGAGGGATGTGCAGGGCCCGCGCGGAGGCTCTGGGAGGACGAAAAACGGGCCTACCGGAAGTACCTGAAGCCCGGAAATGGGCCTATTTCCAGCTTCTGGAGCATGGGGGAGGCCGTTTTCGCCCTCCCGGAGGCTCAAGAAAAGCCTCCGGAACATAGGGAGGGTGAAAAATAGGCCTACCAGAAGTCCGGAAACGGGTTCATTTCTTGGCCTCTAGAGGGCCTGCAGAGGCTCGTTTTCGCCCTCCCAGAGGCTCGAGGAAAGTCTCCGGAAACTGGGGAGGGGGGAAATGCCCCCCCGCCATGGTGCAGGAAACCAAGTAGGCCATGCCCCCATGGCCACACCCATCCAGCAACCAGGTAGAGAACCGGTTGCTAAAAATTTTCAATCCCAACCCCTGGGTGAGAAGCAAAACGTCAGAAAGTTCAATTGCCTCTTGAAAAAAAGAAAAGAACTTTTGAGACAACCATGACCTGGATGACTGAGAATCTCCGTAGACTTCTGCTATTAACCTCTGTATTTTCAGAAATCATCCAGTATGGATTTTTTTTCCCCAATAAAGAAAGAAAATTAGAGATAGCTGTGTGTGGTGATGAAAATGTTGGTCACAGAAGCCAGAATAACTGAATAACAGAGTCGGAAGGGACCTTGGAGGTCTTCTAGTCCAGGGGTCGGCAAACGTAAACACTCAAAGAGCCATTTGGACCTGTTTCCCACAGGAAAAAAAGATACCGGGAGCCATAAAGGTCCTAACCGGAAGCCCCCTGTTCCATTCTGGAGCTGACCGGAAGTTCAGTTCCCCCACCATAGAGTCTCCTCCTAACGCGGCGTACTTTTTCCTCTACCTGTCATAACCGAAAGCCCTATCAATTGTGGAGACAACTGGAAAACCCTCCCCTTGCCATAGAGTCTTCTCCTGGTGCACTGTGCTTCTCTCCCCCCTGGAAGCTCCTCTCAAAATTGTGGCGCCGACCAGTGACGGAGCTGCAGCAGAGGGAGGAAAGAGCCACATGTGGCTCCAGAGCCGCAGTTTGCTGACCCCTGTCCTAGTCCAACCCCTGCTCAGGCAGAAAACTCTATATCAGTGATGGCTCACCTTTTTCTCATTGCGTGCCGAAAGCAATGCAAAATAATGCAATGTATGTGTGACCCTCCTGAACTCCCCTTCCCCCCCCCCCCACATGCATGCATGACCCCTGCACATGTGCACATGATCCCCGTGCCCCGTTTTGGGCCTAGTAAGCCTCCCGGCAGCCTCCTGGAACCAAAAATTAGCCCATGGGGGGACATTCCCCTGTGCTCCCCCATATCCCCCATGCATGCGTGCACATCTCCCACATGCACGCCCCCCCGCGCATGCACGGCAGAGACCCGAAAACCAGCTGGTATGTATGCGCGGTGGAGCTGAACTGTGGCAACGGCTTATGTGCCCACAGAGAAAACTCCATGTACCACCTATGGCACGCGTGCCATAGGTTCATCATCACAGCCTTATACTGTAACTGCTGGGTTACTAACTTAACAACTATGCTGATTCACTTAAGGACTCTGGCAAAACAGATCGTCAAATGGGGCAAAGCTCACTTAACTACTGATTTACTTAGCAATGGAAGATTTGGGCTCAATTGTGGTCATAAGTCAACGACGACCTGTACCTCCAAATTCCCTGCACACCAAAAGTTGTTCTTCCTCATTCCACCCACAAAGAAAGGGATTGCAACTACGGCTCGTGTCTTCTCTCTTTTTAACTCTGATTCATATTCTTTTCATCGGCAAGGGAGGATTGCCTCGCTTAGCCAAGTAAAACCTGGGCTCCATTGCGGTCGTAAGTCGAGGACTACCTATATCCATGTTTCGAGAGTGCAAAAGATGTGGGGAGGCATATATTTTTTTCTCATTAACGAAGAGGGAAAACCAATTAGATGAACGCTTGATATGATATTGGGATGCTTTATTCGGGCAGCTTTTATTTTGTAATGTT
Organism: Natrix helvetica; assembly: GCF_964273705.1. Taxonomy (NCBI): domain Eukaryota; kingdom Metazoa; phylum Chordata; class Lepidosauria; order Squamata; family Natricidae; genus Natrix; species Natrix helvetica. The sequence goes on from NC_138549.1 coordinate 168,291,406, forward strand.
TTGACTCATTGATTTGATGTGCCTCCATTATGTACACAGGCGTTCGCAAATGTTTCTGCCAAAGATGATGAGAGGGACTGGAGGCTAAAACATATGGAGAATGATTGCTGGAATTGGGTATGTCTGGTTTAATGAAAAGAAGGACTAGGGGAGACATGATAGCATTGTTCGAATATCTCAGGGGATTCCCCAAAGAAGAGGGAGTCAAGCTATTCTCCAAAGCAACTGAGGGTAGAACAAGAAGCAATGGGTGGAAACTAATCAAGGAGAGAAGCAACGTGGAATTAAGGAGAACTTTTCTGAGAATGAGAACAATGAATCAGAGGAACAACTTGCCCCCAGAAGTTGTGAATGCTCCAACACTGGAGGTTTTTAAGAAGATGTTGGATATCCATTTGTCTGGAGTGGTGTACGGTTTCCTACCTAGGCAGAGAATTGGACTAGAAGACCTCCAAGGTCCTGTCCAACTCTGTTATTCTGTTCTAAAGAAGCGGGAGCGAAGCTATTCTCTAAAGTACCTGAGGGCAGGACAGGAAGCAATGGGTGGAAGCTAATCAAGGAGAGAAGCAACCTAGAACGAAGGAGAAATTTGCTGACAGTGAGAACAATTAATCAGTGGAACAACTTGCCTCCAGATGTTGTGGACGCTCCAACACTGGAGGTTTTCAAGAAGAGATTGGACAACGTTTTGCTTGAATATAGGGCTTCCTGCCTAAGCAGGGGGTTGGACTAGAAGACCTCAAAGTTTTTTAGAAGAGATCAGAGAGCCTACTTTCTGAAATAGTACAGAGCAGGGGTGTCAAACTTGATTTCGTTGAGGGCAGCATCAGAGTTGTGTTTGACCTTGGAGGGAACGACAGGTGGACATGGCCTGGGTGGACCTGGCCAGCTTGATGTCACTTGTGGCAGGGGGGCTTGTGGTGGCCTGAGCACCTGCGGTTCTCCCAAGCTCCATTTTCTCTGGCAGAGGCATCACGGGTCGGTCCTTGGCTGTTTCCAGGGCAGCCCCACGGATCAGATCTAAGCACCCCGTGGGCCTGATCTGGCCCCTGGGCCTTGAGTTTGAGTTTCCTGCCTGAGCAGGGGGTTGGACTAGAAGACCTCCAAGGTCCCTTCCAACTCTGTGGTTATCCTGTTACAGGTTGTGCTTTGCATTGAGGGAGTGAATGCAACCCCAGAAGAAGCTGTTCCTGGTGATTGCGGGAAAGAAACAGTGAATCTCAATTCCAAAGGAATTCCTCTGAGACATTTGCAGACTCCCCCTTCTTCGTGTACTCCAACCTGGATGATGGTGTGTTTGTGTCTGTGTGAGTGTGTTTAAAATGCAATGACTCATTAAACATTGCCTGCAGTCAATGTGGTATCACTTGCAGTGATACGACTAACACAGCTCTGCGTTTGCAACTTGCTCCCCTAGCAATTGCTGCACGGGAAAACAGACGGCAAACTGTTCTACGATCGAGCACCTGGGGAACGATCCTCTCAATCCTCTCAATCTTCTCCATCCGAATGGACACACCCAGGCTCGCCAAGTCGTGCCATTTCAGCAGAGCTTCTGCCAAAGCCTTCATCCACGACTACTCCCGTAAGGAATTTACATAGGTTTGTCTCAAATGGAGGGAAGTAAGCAGTGGGGTAAGTCTAAGGTTCCGTCTTAGGCCCCATACTCTTCCATATCTTCGTAAATAGCTTAGATGGGGGAATAGAAGGGGAATTTGCAGATGACACGAAGCTGGAGGAATAGCCAACACCCTTGATCAGGATTGTCAAACTTGGTTTCATTGAGGGCTGCATCAGGGTTGCGTTTGACCTCAGAGGCCAGGGTGGGCGTGGCCCAGTGGTGGGATTCAGTCAGTTTGCACCACTTCGGGAGAACTGGTTGTGAACTTTCTGAGCAGTTTGGTGAACTGGTTGTTAGAGGAAAACATTAGGGCAGAGAACTGATTGTTAAATTATTTGAATCCCACCACTGGCAGGATTGCTGGCCAAGTGCTAAGGCAGGACTTCCCTGAGATCCTCCCTCCCTCTCATTAAAGCTCCCTTCCTTCCTTCCTTCCTTTCTTCCTTCCTTCCCTTTTCTCCTTTTTCCTTCCCTCTTCATTTTCCTTTCTTCTTCCTTCCCCTCCTCCCCTATTTTTCCTTCCTTGCTCTCTTCCCATCTTCCCTTCTTTTCCTTCATCTTTCCTCTTTCCTTTTCTCCTTTCCTATCCCTTCTTGCATGCTCAAATGCAAAAGAGGAAACATTTTTCCCCTTTTTTGGTTTTGCTAGTCCTCTGCCAGGCCCCAAGCTCCATTTTCACTGGCAGACGTACTGCAGGCCAGTCTTTGCTGTTTCCAGGATGGCCATACAGACCAGATCTAAGCACCCTGTGGGCTGGATCTGGATGAGAGGATCAGTTCGACCGAAATGGTAGTATCTTGGCAACCTGGGTCGCTGGAACTGACAGTGACCCAGGCCTGCCACCCCCCTGAACTGATTCTCTCAGTGGCGCTGTAGGCACCATCTTGTTTTTGCCTTCTGCACATGCACAGAGCAATTTTTGTTTTTGCACGCATCAAGCACACGCACAAGCGGCATGTCCCTGAGCAAACCGGCACTAGCGGTAGCCAGAACCCACCCTTGGCCCACAGGCCTTGAGTTTGACACCCCTGCCTTAGAAGATAGGCTCAAGATCCAGATGGATCTTGACAGACTTGAACACTGGGCCCTAACTAACAAAATGAAATTCAATGGAGAGAAAAGTAAAGTCTTACATTTAGGCAAGAAAAACCAGAAGTAAACATATAGATTGGGTAAAAGCAGGCTTAATAGCAGTAACTGTGAAAGGGATCTTGGAGTCTTAGTGGACAACCAGTTAAATATGAGCCAACGTTGTGTGGTGGCAGCCAAAAAAGCCAATGCAATCCTAAACTGAATTAAGAGAGGGATTAAATCAAGATTACATGAGGTACTAATACCACTCTATAAAGTCTTAGTAAGACTACACCTAGAATACTGCTCCCAATTTTGGTCACCACACTATAAAAAAGATGTGGAAACTCTAGAAAGACTGCAGAGAAGAGCAACAAAAATGATAAGGGGGCTGGAAGCCAAAACGTAAGATGAACGGTTGCAGGAACTGGGCATGGATAGCCTAGTGAAGAGAAGGACCAGGGGAGACAGGATAGCAGTCTTCCAATAGTTGAGGGGCTGCCACAGAGAGGAAGGGGTCAAGCTATTTTCCAAGGCACCTGAAGGTCAGACAAAGAATAATGCATGGAAAATGACCAAGGAGAGATCCAACCTGGAAATAAGGAGACATTTTCTGACAGTGAGAACAATCAACCAATGGAACAGAAGTTGCCTTCAGAAGTTGTGGAAGCTTTCAAGAAGAGACTGGACTGCCGTCTGCCAGAAATGGTGTAGGGTCTTCTGCTTGAGGGTGGGGAGTTGGACTAGTTGACCTCCATGGTCCCTTCCAACTCTGTTATTCTGTTCTGTTCCATGTTATATAGGGTCCCCCCTCCCCCATATCTCTTTGCCAAGCTTCTGAACACTATTTTCTCTCCCACCACTGGGTTGAAAAAAATCTTACCAGTTTTGATTAGGGAAAGGACTCTCTGAGTACACAGCCTGCAAGTCATGGTTGTCAACAGCTCTGGGTTAAGGGACGAAAAGATAATTCAAACGTGGTTCCAGTATGGACAGCTGCAGGCTAGATGGCGAAAAGATCAGAAAATTGGTATTATTCAAAACGAGGATAACTTGGTAAAACAGATTAGGGACCAGGGTCCATTGCACATAAAAAGGTTGTATAATGTATTGATAGAAATAGACTCTGAAACAGAGCTAGTCAAAGATTGCATGATAAAATGGGCACAAAACTTTGAGGAACCAATAATGATGGAAACATGGGAAAAGATCTGGGTAAAAAATGTAAAATTCACACAAGTTCAGAATACTATACAAGAATGGACATTAAAAGTAGTAAACCTAGCCGAGATGGCCAAAATATCAGCATATTTGAAGGACCACTCAGATGAGAAATACAAGTTGGACTGGAGAAGATGGATTGATTATATTCAAAACAAATATCAGACTAAAAAGCTTCAATTAGCTTATGAATGAAGGCATAAGCAATATTAGAATTTATTCAAAGTTAGCTGGAGAAGGGGGGAGTTAAAGCACAAGAATGGTTGATTGTTAAAATTAGTTAGCTTATGTTAGCATATGTTTGTTACATGATTATACCCTGAACTTTGCTCTGGGAGGGAGGGGGGAGGGAGGAATGGAGACGGGGTAGGGTTGGGGGGAGAGGGAGAAAACAATTGTAAAACTTATTAAAACTTTAATTAAAAAAACAGCTCTGGGGTAAAACGTGAACACAGGGCCCTTCTCAATTGCATAGCAACATCAAGCATCTTTTTTTTCTTGTTAAACAAAGTTTTATTGGTTTTTATGAATATATGGGGAAAGGTAAGGGGATATACAAAAAATTTTGTCAGCTTCCACACTGGTGGTAGAAATCCCTCCAAAGAAACTCCCAGATTTAACAATCTTAAAAACAAAATATAAAAGAAAGCAGTAGACAAGGTCGCATTCTATATTGTCAACCCTGTGTTCATTCATTTATCTTTGTCACTTTCTAGAATATCACTACTTGCAATTATTTCAAACACTTTTATTTTTGTGATCTGAGCCTTTTCGATATTGCTCCTTCCTCCCTGCCCCCAGAGGAAGCCTCAGCCCCCACCCTCCTTCTTATCCTGCGTCTTACTGTCTCTTCCACTACTCTTACTGTACTCTTCCTCCGGGAAAGAAAAATGCTTTTGGATGAAGACTTCCACCTGAACTGTGTTAATTCTGATCCTATTTCCCTCCCAGAAGACTAACATTCCCTCTGGTAACAGCCATCTAAACCAGATTCCTTTATTATATAATTTCTTTTTGATAAAGAGGAATATTTCCTCCTTCTCTCTCTTATTTTTTTGGGAATCTGTTTAAGAATGGTAATTTCTTCCTCTTTATATTTCAGTGGTCTCTCCCTTTGGGTCCCAAGTACCTCATCCCTTGTGGTTCTCCTGAGAAATTTAACATGTACCTCCCTTGGAACATTGTGAGTTCTAGCATATGCTGAATTTATCCTATAAACTAGATCCATATCCCACCATAATTGTTTTTTTATCTCTCTTAATATAATCTGCTAAGATTGTACTCATGATATCTTTAAGGTTTTCATTCTCTGTCTCTGGTAGGTTCTGGAATCTAAGAAAAAAGGACATTCTTTCAAATTCTTTCTTGGTCAAAAAAATTTCCATGTCTATATTTCCCTTCCGTATTGTTTTAACTTCTTCCCCTAACCCTGCTGCTCCCTCTTTTAACACCAAAATTCTCTGTTTATTTCCAGCAATATGTTCTTTAACATCTCTAAGTTCCTCTTTAATCTCTGTCATTTCTTTTCTCAGTTCATTTTGACCCCTCATAAGTTCTTGAAACATTTGAGTAACAGATAGTTCTTTTGATTCCTCTCCAGCCCCTCCCCTTTCTGTAACAGTGAGGTGATTTTAGTCTGTTGCGTTGTGGGGCTGGGAGCGGCAGATGTAGGGGCTGAGGGGGACTTGCCCGTCGGCGGCTTCCTTGATGTCATTTGTTTAAGTTCAGAGATGTAAATTTCCCAGGAAGATGGTGTCCTTGAATTTCGCAGCTGCGCTGGTCTCAGAAGATAAACAAAACCAAAAACTCAGATGTTCACAGTTCCAAGGCAGAGGTAATCCAAAGGAAGAAATCAAATAGTTAAAGTTCAGAAGATCCACGTTCAGGAAGAGATCTCAGCTTCCCTCAGAGAGAGTGAAACAAGAACTCCAAAAGGGATTTTTTCTTTTTTCTTTTTTTCCCCTTTAAGAGTAGCTTCAGAGAGCAGACTTCATTTATAAGTAGACAAAGGAAGGAGGGCGGGCGCCATCTTGGCCCCCCTTTCCGCAGGGAGAAAGGAATCAAAAGTCACGAAAAGTTTTTTTTTTTTTAAAAAGAACGGCTCAGCAATCATTTCTGGCAATTGTGATAAGAATCTTTCTCAGTTAACTGGTTCAAGTGACGAGTCAGCCTTTGTTCTCTCTCCTCAAGAGAGTTCGTTTAACTGCTGCTTAATCCGAGGGGGGAGTAGTAAAGAAAAAACACCCCACTCTAATCTCTATTCCAATAACCAGAACACAAAGACTTACAAAAGTCTGCTGCTTTTCCTTTAGTCAGTCAAAGAGCTCAGGACAGGATCCCCACCTCCAGTCTCCAGCCGTGTCTCTCCAGATGCTCTTTTTGCCTCCGGTGCCATTTGGCGAAAGGGCGAAGTCTCTCGCCCCCCCCCCCCCGCTCCCTGGCTCCTAGACGAAGCTGAAAAGCACCCCCGCCGGCTGCCGCCGATTCCGGGGGGCTTCAGCAAGCCGTCCTTCGGCAGGGGACTCCTCGAGACCCCCCTGTGCTCCTTTCGGAACCAGCCGGGAAGACAAACGGCGGACAGCACGTTTGTCACCAGCAGAGACCGGAAGTGATCTTCGCAACATCAAGCATCTTGTATAGCCCCAAACAAGTGTGAACACAGGTACTCCTCGATTTACAACAATTCATTACTGACCGTTCCAAGTTACAGCGGCACTGAAAAAAAAATGACTTATGACCATTTTTCACACCATTGTAGATCCCTGATCAAAATTCAGACTCTTGGCAACTGCCCAATATTTATGACGGTTGCAGCGTCCTGGGTTCTGTGATCCCCTTTTGAGACTTTGATTGGCAAGCAAATTCAACGGGGAAGCCAGATTCACTTAATAACCATGTTACTGTCTTAACAAGTGCAGTGATGCACTTAACAACTGTGGCAAGACACGTCATAAAATGGGTGAAAACTTACTTAAGAACGATCTCACTTGGTAACAGAAATTTTGGACTCAATTGGGATTGTAAGTCAAGGACTACCAGTATAAGAATAGAATAAATGGTCAAAGGACTGAAGTTATGTGAACTTCGGGCTATTATCTTGTATCTCTGAAGGCAGGACAAGTAGTAATGGATGGAAACTAATCAAGGAGAGATCCAAACTAGAATTATGGAGAAATTTCCTCACAATGAAAGCAATTAACCAGTGGAACAACTTGCCTTCAGAAGTTGTGGAGTTTTTTTAAGGATTGGACAACCATTTGTCTGAAATGGCATAGGGTTTCCTGCCTGAGCAGGGGGTTGGACTAGAAGACCTCCAAGGTCCCCTCCAACTCTGTTATTCTGTTAAAATGGTGCCAATATTTTCTAATCAAGGGTTGAATGATGATTGGGTGATGGAACTGCCAACGACATGGCAGCAATAGAAGGTGCCTCCTTGTAGATATATGCCAGCAGAAGAATTTGCTATATTAATTGGGTTTGTTTTTTGGATACTTATCTAATTTCCTTTTAACTTTTGTGATATGTGATTTTTAATGTTGTACGCCGCCCTGAGTCCTTTGTGAGAAGGGCGGCATATAAATCCAAAAAATCCAATCCAAATCCAATCCAAGAATGCAACAAAGAGAGGTGAATCGGGGAAGGAAAAATACAAAGGAAGTTTAGAATTCTACCTTAGCAGAAACTTCCATCGGTCTGAGGAATAGGATTAGGAATAATTTGAAGCCAGAGAATGATAGCATCAATAGGATTATAGATACTTTGCTGAAGTAAGTGAACTTGCTCAAAATCAAAATTCAAAATAGGCAAGTAGTGATTGGCTATAGATACACTGGAGAATCCAGTAAGCCTATTGGTGAACAATTTTAAGTTATTAAATAGAAATCCATTGGTTTCCTCCCTCTTATATTAACTGATCACCAGTGCCATTCTACGTTTTCTTCACATCTCAGTCAATTTAACTTTCTAGGATAGTATTTCTCAACCTTGGCCACTTTAAGATGTGTGGACTTCAATGCCCAGAATTCTCCAGCCAGTTCTGTCTTAGGCTGGAGTAAGGAGGGAATGGGGATTCTGCAGTATCCTTCTCCCAGGAGTGGGGAGAGAATGGAGATTTTGCAGTATCCTTCCCCTGGAGTGGGGTGGGAATAGAGATTTTGCAGTATCCTTCTCCCAGGAGTGGGGAGAGAATGGAGATTTTGCAGTATCCTTCCCCTGGAGTGGGGTGGGAATAGAGATTTTGCAGTATCCTTCTCCCAGAAGTGGGGAGAGAATGGAGATTTTGCAGTATCCTTCCCCTGGAGTGGGGTGGGAATAGAGATTTTGCAGTATCCTTCCCCCAGGAGAGGGGAGGGAATGGGGATTTTGCAGTATCCTTCCCCCAGGAGTGGGGAGGAAATGGAGATTTTACAGTATCCTTCCCCTGGAGTGGGGAGAGAATGGAGATTTTGCAGTATCCTTCCCCCAGGAGAGGGGAGGGAATGGAGATTTTGCAGTATCCTTCCCCCAGGAGAGGGGTGGGAATGTAGATTTTACAGTTTCCTTCCCCTGGAGTGGGGAGGAAATCGGGATTTTGTGGTATCCTTCCCCTGGAGTGGGGAGGGAATGGAGATTTTGCCGTATCCTTCCCCTGGAGTGGGGAGGGAATGGGGATTTTGCAGTATCCATACCCTGCCATGCCCACCAAGCCACGCCCACAGAACCAATAGTAAAAAAAAATTGCCACCACTGTTTCGTGCCTAAGTCAGAACTGAATCTCCTGGTTTCTAAATCATCAGCTTAACCCCTAAACCAGACTAACTCTCCTTTTCAAACTCCCATTCATTTCCCCTGACGAGAAAAATAGATCTACTATTTGAGACGGATTTGCAGAAAATAACAATAAAGGCGATTCTTGAGCTCCAAAAAATTATGAATGGTATAATAGCAATGGGTAGAGATCATTCCTCCCTCCTCTTCCCCATTATCTCCTAGAATACGAATTAGCCAACCATCCATCAACCCTAGTGGGAAATTCAAGTGAGATTTTTTTTTAAAAAAAGTACAGCAATTCTTCACACATCATAAAATTCAGCAAAGGAATTTGTTAGCAAATGGCTTAGATGCTATAAGAATGGATTCTGATGTACGGGGGTCTCTGAAATTGGGAGCCTGTTTTTTTTTTTTTAATGATTTTCAGAAAACATCCAATCAGCATTCAATCTTATTTTCCAGCACATTGTCTTACCCCTGTTAATACATGCAAATAAACTGCCAGCGAATTGTTAAATATGCCTGTTTATTGCTAATCCATCAACACAATGCTGTTTAAAAACAAGTAATTAAAGCATTTCACTGTTGATCAACAAAGGGCAAAAAACCCCAAAGGACTGATTAGCACATTAACAGAATAAGAGAATAACAAGAGATGAAAGGGACCTTGGAGGTCTTCTAGTCCAACCCACTGCTCAGACAAGAAGCCTTATATTGTTTCAAACAAATGGTTGTTCAATCTCTTCTTTAAAACTTCCATTGTTGGAACATTCACAAGTTCTGGAGGCAAGTCGTTCCACTGATTAATTGTTCTCACTGTCAGAAAATTTCTCCTTAGTTCTAAGTTGCTTCTCTTCTTGGTTAGTTTCCACCCATTGCTTCTTTTTCCTGCCCTCAGGTGCCTTGGATAATAGTTTGACTCCCTCTTCTTTGTGGCAGCCCCTGAGATATTGGAAGACTGCTATCATGTCACCTCTGGTCCTTCTTTTCATCAAACTAGACATACCCAATTCATGCAACCATTCTTTAACATTTAGTCATGCTGGCCACATGACTACAGAGACCTCTTCGGACAGTGCTGGCTCTTCGGCTTTGAAATGGAGATGAGCATCGCCCCCTAGAGTCAGGAACAACTAGCATATATGTGTGAGGGGAACCTGAACCTTTACCTTATCCAGTTCCTGCAACTGTTCTTCATATGTTTTAGCCTCCAGTCTCCTAATCATCTTTGTTGCTCTTCTCTGCACTCTTTCTAGAGTCTCAACATCACAATAACTTTCTAGAGTTTCAACATCTTGGACTATAACTCCCAGAATTCTCAGCAAAAGTCATGCTACTGAGGAAATATGGGAGTTGAAGTCCCCAACTGCAGAATGCCTAGTTTAAGAATGCTATTCTTGGAATTTTAAAAAGGTGGCAAGATCTCAGAAGCATAATAGCTCCCAGATCTTACAGACAGAAGATTGTGTTCCACCAGAGGACAATGTGGTTAGCATGCCTCCAGACCTTTTTCTTCAGCCTTTACACTGGACTAGACAAACCCAATGACTGAAACCGTTCTTCGTATGTTTTAGTCTCCAGTCCCCCAATCATCTTCCTTGCTCTTCTCTTATCTTTCTAGAGCCTCAACATTTTTTTACATCGTGGCGACCAAAACTGGATACAGTACTCCAAGTGTGGTCTTAGGAAAGCATAAAGTGGTATTCACACATCATGTGCTGTTGAGTTTGTCCCTCTGGTATTGCAGCCTAGGACATTCTGGCTGTCACAGCAATACAGACAAATTAAGACAGTGCTGTAACGTTCAATTATGCATAAGGGAGTGTCTCTTATAGACCTTAGGCAGGGCTGTTGACTCAGGCTTACAAATCTGAAGCACAAGCAGCCAATATCTATACATTAAATGCTAAGGGCTACTCCTCCTGTTGACTGAAGAATCCAATACTTCTTTACTATACACATATAGTTCCTACAGGGCATGCAAACAAGATTTTAAGTCTGATCCACAAATTAGCTAACGGGCCACGATGCTATTTTGATTTAATGCCCATTTCTCTCCACCGCGGGGTTTGATGTCAAGCATGTTCAAAACAGTCCTTGGCTATGCAAATATTTCTTAACCAGCTTTTAAACTTGACCTTCAAGTTCAAAGCGTCTGCAGCAGCAATCAATGTCTCATGTGAAATGCAGCATTCTATCTGTGGAAGCTTCAGATGGGTGTCCTGCAGGAAAAGGTAGAAATTTATTTGATCGTGTGTTGTTAAATCACATTTATCTCAGGGCAGGCTGGTTGGTTCTTCCTCTTGTTTTCATTCTTACAACAATGCATACAGGTAAGGCTTCCTTCCTTCCGGTTGTGGCCTGCCAGCAGATCTGGCAGCAGATTTGGACAGTGAGGAGGTTGGGGAGGAACATGGGCCAGTCCTGGAGTCTGGGGAAGGCTCAGATGAGGGCTCTGTGTCGGAAGCAGAGATGGGGCCAGGGCCGTCTGACAGTTATCAGCTGTCCTCTGAGTCAGAGATCAGCAGGGCAGAAGAACATCTGGAGCCTGTTCCCAGTGTGCCCATGTGCAGAGCTGCCAGGAGAAGGGAACAGCTAAGGTACAAGACTTGGGAGTAAAGCCACAAGTGGATGATGAATGGCCCCGAGGAGCGAAAGGGGAGGGGAGTTTGCAGGAGACAATTAGTTCAAATCATTAAGGGGAAGATCTGTTCCTGACTTCTTGCCAAGTAATTGCTGCTACAGCTTGGAGTTTGGAAGATATCAAGCTGGCAGCTCTCCAAGCCTGATAAAGGTCTGTAGTTGTGAAATCTCTTGAAAGACTGTGGGACGGGACTTTGCTGGAGAGGAATTCCCTTTAACTAAATAAAAGAGGTTTTATCGGGACGAGGAGTCGGCTTTGTGCTTTTGGGAAGTCTAGGTCAGAACACTTCACACTCAATGGTGAAAAGAGTAAGGTTCTACATTTAGGCAACAAAAATGGAATGCACAGGTACAGTATAGATGATACCTTGCTCAGTAATAGTAACTGTGAGAGGGATCTTGGAGTCCTAGTGGACAACCATTTAAATATGAGCCAGCCATGTGCAGCAGCTGCCAAAAAAGCCAACACAGTTCTAGGCTGCATGAACAGAGGGATAGAATCAAGATCACGTGAAGTGTTAATACCACTTTATAAGGCCTTGGTAAGGCCACACTTGGAATACTGCATTCAGTTTTGGTCACCACGATGTAAAAAAGATATGGAGACTCTAGAAAGAGTGCAGAGAAGAGCAACAAAGAGGATTAGGGGACTGGAGACTAAAACATATAAAGAATGGTTGCAGGAACTGGGTATGTTTAGCTTAAGAGAAAGAAGGACTAAGGGAGAAATGATAGCATTGTTCCAGTATCTCAGGGGTTGCCACAAAGAAGAGGGAGTCAAACTATTCTCTAAGGCACCTGAGGGTAGAACAAGAAGCAATGGGTGGAAACTAATCAAGGAGAGAAGCAACTTAGAACTGAGGAGAAACTTCCTGACAGTTAGAACAATTAATCAGTGGAACAGAAGTTGCCTCCAGAAGTTGTGAATGCTCCAACACTGGAAGTCTTTAAGAAGATGTTGGATAGCCATTTGTCTGAAACGGTATAGGGTTTCCTGCCTAGGCAGGGGGTTGGACTAGAAGACCTCCAAGGTCCCTTCCAACTCTACTATTGTATTGTATTGTATTGTACTTCCTCCCTCCCTCCCTTCCTCCCTGATACTTGCACGAAACTCAGGACGGTGGCAAGCTTAGATAGAGACCTAAATTTGGTTTATCTTGGCCTGATTCTGGTCTTGTAAGCACTGCACTGCACTGTTGCTAACAGGAAAAAAAAGCATACAGGGCCTTTTATCTATTATCAAACACTAAACAGATTTGTTGATAAGAGAGTGTAGGATTGGGTAAATCCTCAAAGAGCTGTGCAAATCCTTGAAGGGCTGTCATAGAGAAATAAGGGGTTTGACCAATTCTCCAAAGCCCCTTTGGCAGGACAGGAAGCAATGGGTGGAAGATCATTAAAGGGAGATCCAACAAGTGAACAATCAGTGGAACAGGTTTACCACCAGAAGTTGTGGGTGCTCCATCCATCACTGGAACTTTGAAGAAGAGACTAGGCAGCCATTTTTCTGGAATGGTACAGTGCAGTGATGATAAACATTTTCGACACCAAGTATCCAAATTGGAATGCTTGTATATACACGCATGCTGGAGCGCCAGAAACCATAAAGACCAGTTGGCCAGAGGGCGCATACCTGTTTTGGGGGCATTTTGGGGGCTGTTTTGAGGCAATTTTTGGGTTGTTTTCTAGATCGTTTTCAGGCTGTTTTCAGGCTGTTTTTTGGGGCTGTTTTCAGGCCATTTTCAGGCTGTTTTCCAGCGCTCTGGCCCCCACCAAGACCAGATGGTCAGTGCACATGTGCACACCAGAAACTAGAAGAGCAGGTGGAGACAGCCTGCATGCCCAGAGAGGGCTCTGCACGCCACCTCTGGTGCATGTGCCATAGGTTTGCCATCATGGGTACAGTGTCTCTTGCTTCAACAGGCAACCGGAGTAGAAGACCTCCAAGGTCCCTTCCAATCCCATTATTCTCTATTCTATGTTCTTCAAGGTGGTGCTTCAGAATGATTCTGAAGTAACCTTGCAAGCTTAAAAAAAAGACTCCGCTGTTACTTTGATGATTGAAAAAGGGATGCCTCAAACTCAAGAACAAAGAAGTAAGACCACACCTAAAATACTGCACCCAGTTTTGGTCACCACACTATAAACAAGATGTTGAGACTCTAGAAAAAGTGCAGAGAAGAGCAACTAAGACGATTAGGGGACTGGAGGCTGAAACCATTTTCCGACAGTAGGAGCTATCAACCAATAGGATAGAAGTTGCCTTCAGATGTTGTGGGAGCTTCACCAACTGGAAGCTTTCAAGAAGAGACTGGACTGTCATCTGTCAGAAATGGTGTAGGGATCTCCTGCTTGGGTGGAGGTGGGGGTTTGAACTAGATGACCTATACCAGCGATGGCGAAACTTTTTTGGCTCGCGTGCCATAAGTGGGGGGAGCACAGGGGGGTCGTTTGCAGGTGTGCCACACCCATAATGCAATGTGTGACCCCCCCCAGTGCACATGCGTGCACTACAGGTGCGACCCCCCATTTTTGCATGCTTTTTTTGCCCTCCCCAGGCTCCAGAGGCTTTATAGGAGCATGGGGAGGGTGAAAACAGCCTCCCCTGCCCCCCCCCGGAAGCCCTCCGGAGGCTTCAGGGACCTTCAGGAGACTTCCCTGAAGCCTCCGAAGCAGTCAAAACGACCCTCCGAGCAAACAGGAAGTCACTCCGGTTTGCTCAGAGGATCGTTTCGAGCGCTCCGAAGGCCTCAGGGACTTTCAGGAGGCTTCTCTGAAGCCTCGAGAGCAATCAAAACGTTTTGAGCGCTCCGAAGGCTTCAGAGACCTTCAGAAAACTTCCCTGAAGCCTCCAGAGCAGTCAAAACGACCCTCCGAGCAAACAGGAAGTCCGTTCCTGAACTTCCGGTTTGCCCGTAGGGCCGGTTTTTTGGGCTCCGGAGGCTTCAGGGAAACTCATGAAGCTTCCGGAAGGCCTCCAGGGGGGCAGGGGAGGCTCTTTTCACCCTCCCCAGGCTCCTATAAAGCCTCTGGAGCCTGGGGAGGGCGAAAAACGGCTTTAAAAAAGGGTGAACTCAGCTGGCCAGTGCGCGCACGCGTGCCATAGGTTCGCCATCACTGACCTATACAGTCCTTTCCAGCTCTGTTATTCTGTCCTGAATCACTGCAGTTATTAAGTTAGTAACACGGTTGTTAAGTAATCTGGCTTCCCCATTGACTTTGCCTGTAAGAAAGTCACAAAAGGGGATCAAGTGACTCCAGAGCACTGCAAGCATCATAAATATGAACCTGTTGCCAAGCATCCAAATTTTGATCACGTGGCCATGGGGATGGCTGTGAATGTGAAAAACTGTCGGACACTGAACACATAATTGCAAGTTGAGGATTTATCTGTATTGTGGTGGAATGGAGTGCAGTCTCTCAGAAGGGAGGGAATGACTTCCACCACATGTGTACATATGCAGTATGCAGGGGTGGGATTCAGCCGGTTCGGACAGGTTTGGGCAAACCGGATGCTAATTTTACATTTTGTTTGCTGAACCGGTAGTTGAAAGGACTCGCCCACCCTGCTCCGCCCCTCCCAGGAGTCTCCATGTGGCACGTGTTGGAGAATAGCTTGACTCTCTTTAATTAGTGCAACTCCTGAGATATTGGAAGACTCCTATCATGTCTCCCCTAGTCCTTCTTTTCATTAAACTAGACATACCCAGTTCCTGCAACCGTTCTTCATAAGTTTTAGCCTCCAGTCCCCTAATCCTCTTTGCTGCTCTTCTCTGCACTGTTTCTAGAGTCTCAATATTTTAAATTTCAGAGTTAATTTAGAATATAGAATAACAGAGTTGGAAGGGACCTTGGGGGCCTTCTAGTCCAACCCCCTGCTTGGACAGGAAACCCTACACCACTTCAGACACATGGATATCCAACATCTTCTTAAGAACTTCCAATGTTGTGAGCCTTCACAACTTCTGGAGGCAACTTCTGTTCCACTGATTCATTGTTCTCACTGTCAGGAAATTTCTCCTTAGTTCTACGTTGCTTCACCCACCCTGCTCTGCCCCTCCCAGGAGTCTCCACATGGCACGTTTTGGATGCCAAGTAAGTGCAGGGCCCACATGGAGGCTCTGGGAGGGTGGAAAATGGGTCTCCCCGAAGTTCTGGAAGTCCAGAAACAGGCTCATTTCTGGCCTGCGGAGGGGCTCCGGAGCTTGAGGGAGGCTGTTTACGCCTTCCCAGCGGCTCAAGGAAAGCCTCCAGAGCCTGGGGAGGGTGAAACACCCCCCACCATGGTTCAGGAGGCTGAGTAGGCCATGCCCACCTTGGCCACGCCCACCCAGCAACCGGGAAGAGAACCGGTTGCTAATTTTTTTCAATCCCACCCCTATTAATATGTGTACATATTAGCCAGTGGAACAACTTGCCTTCAGAAGTTGTGGATACTTCATCACTGGAGGTTTTTAAGAAGAGACTGGACAGCCACTTGTCTGAAATGCTATATGGACTCCTTCTTGACCAGGGGGTTGGACTAGAAGACCTCCAAGGTCCCTTCCTGATCTATTCTGATTGTATGTAGCAACCGTAGTCTCCGAGTTTCCCTATACCACGTGAATCCAATCTTACGAATCTGACATGAGGACCCCTGCACAAGAGCTCAGATTTGCATGCGGAGTCATTGGCAGGAGGCTTCACACCCTCTCCGTCTTAGCAACACAACATGAGCAATGAGCAAAGCGGTGGCATTTTTCAAACCGCCACCCTATTTCACGGCGGAGACCAGGGCTGCACTATTGGGAAAGGAAAGTAATTGACATTCCCGAAGGGAAACCTCTTTAGAAATTCGGGACCCACGACGCCTGGATTTATTATCAGCCGCTCCTTACAGGCTCAGAATATGATAATGCTCTTTCTCTCTCTCTCTCTTTCTCTCTCTCTTATTCTCCTTCCTTCTTTTTTTTTAAAGCACAACAAAACCCTAAGTTCGGATTCAGCGCTCTCCTGGAAGACTGGAAAGCGCACTCTCGGTCTGGGCAGCCGTGACCTTCAAGGGGTTTAATAATAAATGCCAGGTGAGGACAGCAGATCTAAATTAAAATCCAGACAGCCAATAAATGGCATGCTGGAATGTGTCCGAAATAAACAGCTACTTAGCAAGGCTGGTCCGGGAGGAGACGGAGATATTAATGAGAACATGCAGGAAAAGCCTGCTGGATGGAATGCAAACTGGGGAAAGGAAGCCAGTGTGTGTGTGTGTGTGTGTGTGTGTGTGTGTGTGTGTGTGTGTGTGTGTGTGTGTATCCCTCTGCTTTATGATCTGAAGCTGTCACACTGCTTTTGTGCAGGGAAGTTCCTTCACCTACAGCGTCACTTATCGACAGAGGGCTGATTAACTTCATGCTCCCTCAAGCTTGCCAAGATTTTTATTTCTCCCTCTGGGGAAGAAATGCATAAAATACCTACGGCATCGTTTTAACCCTGTTTGGAAGGGGAAAAGAGGCCCATCCTCTCCCATCAAACAGCAAAGCTGGTCCGTGCTTCGAGACAGCGTTAGGGAGCCAGTTTGGCCGAGCGATGAAGGCGTCAGGCTAGAAACCAGGAGACTGTGAGTTCTAGTTCTTCCTTAGGCCTGAAAGCTGGCTGGGTGACTTTGAGCCCATCACCAGATGACTGTGAGTTCTAGATCCTCCTTAGGCATGACATGACAGCCGGTTGGGTGACTTTGGGCCAATCACCAGGAGACTGTGAGTTCTAGTTCCTCCTTAGAAATGAGATGAAAGCTGGTTGGGTGACTTTGGGCCAATCACCAGGAGACTGTGAGTTCTAGTTCCTCCTTAGAAATGAGATGAAAGCTGGTTGGGTGACTTTGGGCCAATCACCAGGAGACTGTGAGTTCTAGTTCCTCCTTAGAAATGAGATGAAAGCTGGTTGGGTGACTTTGGGCCAATCACCAGGAGACTGTGAGTTCTAGTTCCTCCTTAGAAATGAGATGAAAGCTGGTTGGGTGACTTTGGGCCAATCACCAGGAGACTGTGAGTTCTAGTTCCTCCTTAGACATGGAAGCCAGTTGGGTGACTTTGGGCCAATCACCAGGAGACTGTGAGTTCTAGTTCCTCCTTAGACATTACTTTACTTTACTTTTATTTAGATTTCTAGACCGCCCCCTCTCCCGAAAGGGACTCGGGGCGGTGTACAGTCAAATTAAAACATAAATACATAGGAATAAATATAAATACACAAATCCTTAAATTAGATGAGGAGGTTAAAAGACTGTATCTTAAAGTAAAGCTATTAAAACCATATTAAAAATAACCCCTAAAAATACCCCAGAAAGTTAAAATTAACCCAACTAAAATATCTGCAGGAGGTGAGATAAAACTATGGATGGGCCAAGCCGACATGAAAGCCAATTGAGTGACTTTGGGCAAGTCACCAGGAGACTGGGAGTTCTAGTGAGTTCTATATATTGAGGCTAGAAAAAGAGCAACGAAGATGATTAGGGGACTGGAGCCTAAAACATTATGAAGAACACTTGCAGGAACTTGGTATTTCTAGTTTAATGAAAAGAAGGACTAGGGGTGACATGATAGCAGTCTTCCAATATCTCAGGTGTTGCCACAAAAAAGAGGAAGTCAAGCTATTCTCCAAAGCACCTGTGGGCAGAACAAGAAGCAATGGGTGGAAACTAACCAAGGAGAGAAGCAACTTAGAACTGAGGAGAAATTTCCTGACAGTTAGAACAATTAAGTAGTGGAACAACTTGCCTCCAGAAGTTCTGGATGCTCCAACACTGGATGTTTTTAAGAAGAAATTGGACAACCATTTGTCTGAAATGGCATGGGGTTTCCTGCCTAAGCAAGGGGTTGGACTAGAAGACCTCCAAGGTCCCTTCCAACTCTGTTATTCTCTGTTCTTCTTTTTCTCAGTCTGCTTTTGCCAAAGCTTTCCTGATAATGCAAGAAGAAAATTAGGATTCTGCCAAGGCCTCATCTTGGTCTCTCTGCTGCTTCTACAGTCATGCATTTGCCACATGTTCAAGTCAAAGGGTTTGCGTTAAACTCTTGACTGGAATAAATCTCCCTTGAAATCAAGACGGTGCATTTGCTTCCTTTAAAACGGATTTCGTTCTCCTTCCGAGGACAGAGTGAAATGGCATCTTCACTAAAGCTCCTCCCCCCCCCCATGTCTTTCCTGAAGAGACTTCAACCAATGGATAATCGAAACATACTGAATCCAATGACTCAGGCAAAAGCTCAGGTTTTCAGCGACTGATCTGCGTTTTGCTCCTGGCAATGCAAACCAGGCTGGCAAGTTCAGAATCTCTGCTCAAGTGTAAGCAGACTAAGATTTAAGAACATCGTCTGTATTCCGATTAATGGGTTTTGAATGCAGCTAGCTTTCTCTGCATTTCTCCCTTGGGTTAACTTTTGAACCCCTGCTAGTCCTAAAAACTGAAGCCAAAGCTCAAATATTTTGGCTACGAAATGTGAAGAGACTTTTGCCAACAAAGATCCGTATAGCAGAGGTGATATTCTACCGGTTTGGACCAGTTCGCCTGAACCGGTAGCGGAAATCACAGCCCCACCCACCAACCCCAGGTCTACGGCATCCCATTTAGGCTATTTTTTTTTCCGCCAAAAGCACATGCACGGAAGGCTGTGAGCATGCGGAGAAGTGGCATGTGCGAGCGAAGCAAGCTTGCGTGTACAAGCACTCACGTTTGCGAACCGGTAGGGAAGGGAAGGGAATACCACCCTTGCCATATAGTCCAGGGGTGACAAACTGGATTTCTTCGAGGGCCAGATCAGCATTGTAGTTCTTCTTCACAGGCTGGCGGGGTGGGTGGAGCAGAAGTGGGGATGATGGGATGGATGCCTCTTGCTGCACCCTGCCAACCAAAACAAAGCACAAGGGCATGCACGGTCCCCTCTGTCCCATTTTCGGTCTCAATGGCCTCCTGCAGAAGAATTCTATTCCATTCCATTCCATCCATTAATGCCTATTCTATTCTATTCTATTCTATTCTATTCTATTCTATTCTATTCTATTCTATTCTATTCTATTCTATTCTATTCTATTCTATTCTATTCTATTCTATTCTATTCTATTCTATTCTATTCTTCTATTCCTATTCCTATTCCTATTCCTATATCCTATCCTATCCTATTCCATTCCATTCCATTCCATTAATACCTATTCTATTCTATTCTATTCTATTCTATTCTATTCTATTCTATTCTATTCTATTCTATTATTCTATTCCTATTCTTATCCTATATCCTATATCCTATATCCTATCCTATCCTATCCTATCCTATCCTATTCCATTCCATTCCATTAATACCTATTCTATTCCATTCCATTCCATCCATTAATACCTATTCCATTCCATTCCATTCCATTAATACCTATTCTATTCCATTCCATTCCATTCCATTAATACCTATTCTATTCTATTCCATTCCATTCCATTAATACCTACTCTATTCCATTCCATTCCATCCATTAATACCTATTCTATTCTATTCCATTCCATTAATACCTATTCTATTCTATTCCATTCCATTCCATTAATACCTATTCTATTCTATTCCATTCCATTCCATTAATACCTATTCTATTCCATTCCATTCCATTCCATCCATTAATACCTATTCTATTCTATTCCATTCCATTCCATTAATACCTATTCTATTCCATTCCATTCCATTAATACCTATTCTATTCTATTCCATTGTACTCTACTCTACTCTACTCTTAGTCTGTTTCTTTGGAAATGGAGGAGGCAGCTCGGTCTGAAGCCCTTGGAGAGCTGCTGGTAGTAGAAGTCAACCAACTTTGGTCACTGCATCTTAAGAAGAATTCAAAGAACTTGGAAGAGGGTCATAGAAGGACAACGTGGATGATCAGGGGGCTTAGAACAAAATTCTGGAAGAGAAATCAGAGGATTGTAGTATGCTTCATGATTGAGATGGAAATTGGTAGCACAAGTGGTCTTTATTTTGCGACTGTTCGTTCATCAAATGTTCAAAGTTACAACAGCACTGAAAAAAATGATTTCTAATGGTCCTCACACTTAGGACCATAGCTACATCCCCATGGTCATGCAATCAAAACTCAGACAATTGGCTACCCGCATGCATTTATAATGGTTGCACATCCTGGGGTTTCCCTTTGCAATCTTCCCAGCCAGCTTCCAACATGCAAAGTCCAAGGTTGTTGGGATTGGGTTTTTTTTTTTTTGGCTTAACAGCCTTGTGATTCACTTAACAATTGCAGTGACTTGTTCAATAACCAGGACAAAAAAAGATCATATGACCAGGTATGACTCATTCGAACAGCCCCACTTTGCTTAGCAATGGAAATTCTGGTCCCAATTGTAGTCGTAAGTCAAGGAGTACCTGTACATTTGAAAGGATATGAGCTGTGGTGGCGCAGTGGTTAGAGTGCAGTACTGCAGGTGACTTCTGCTGCCTGCCGGCTGCCTGAAATTTGGCTGTTCGAATCTCACCAGGCTCAAGGTTTACTCAGCCTTCCATCCTTCTGAGGTGGGTCAAATGAGGATCCAAATTTTGGGGGGGGCAATATGCTGACTCTGTAAACTGCTTAGAGAGGGCTATAAAGCACTGTGAAGCAATATATACGTCTACATGGGATAACCAACTTAATAGAATAATACAGTTGAGAAGAGCTTTGAGGTCTTCTAGTCCAACCCCCCTGATCAGGCAGGAAACCGTATACCATTTCAGACAAATCGTTGTCCAATCTCTTCTTTAAAACTTTCAGTGTTGGAGCATTCACAACTTCTGGAGGCAGGTTGTTCCACTGATTAAATGTTCTAACTGTCAGGAAATTTCTCCTTAGTTCTAGGTTGCTTCTTTCCTTGATCAGTTTCCACCCATTGCTTCTTGTCCTGCCCTCAGGTGCTTTGGAGAAGAGCTTGACTCCCTCTTCTTCGTGGCAGCCCTTGAAATTTAGGGAAATCTCAGGGAATCTTTAGGGGAATTTAGGGGAAGGAAATTCTGATTGAATGTTCTGGGGGAAAAATATCCCAGGGCGATGTTCGGTTAAGAAATATGAAATACAAATATATTAATCCAACAAAAAGAGCAGTTTGACAGCGCGGCAATTACCCAGAGGTTCTGGATCCCACTTCTTCACTGGATATGCTCCAATGGCAATTAAACAGCCATCTGTCTGGGAAGCTTATATTTGGATACTGGCAATGCCCAGAGGGATCAACGCAATGCCCTCAAAGGCATTTATGAATCGTGGCAACGCATGGGGATAAAAGGAAGCGGTACATCCATACTTCAACTCCAAGTGAGCGAGTACACACTTCAGATGGTATTAAATGCCTCAAAACTCTTCCACCCCACTGAGGCCTGTTCAATATAATACCTGCCACTTATTTTGGTGTCCTGACCTAATTACTGTGAAGCCGCAGCTCTGCTCCACATCATTTGCTGCTTTTGCGATGGGAAAAGGAGCTGGGAAATGCAGAATAGCAATAGCAAAACTTAGACATACACTATATTGGCAAAAGTATTCGCACCCCCATCCAAAGAATCAGAATCAGGTGTTCCAATCACTTCCATGGCCACAGGTGTATAAAATCAAGTCCCTAGGCATGCAGACTGTATTTACACACATTGGTGAAAGGATGGGTCGCTCTCGGGAGCTCAGTGAAGTGCAGCGTGGAACTGTGATAGGATGCCACCTGCGCAACAAATCCAGTCGTGAAATTTCCTCGCTCCTAAATATTCCACAGTCAACTGTCAGCTGTATTATAAGAACGTGGAAGTGTTTGGGAACGACAGCAACTCAGCCACGAAGTGGTAAGCCACGTAAACTCATCCATCAGTGTGTGACCTCACCAATGTGGAAGAATGGTCAAAGATTCCCATAAACACACTCCTGAACCTTGTGGAGAGCCTTCCCAGAAGAGTTGAAGCTGTTATAGCTGCAAAGGGTGGACCGATGTCATATTGAACCCCATGGATTAGGATGGGATGTCACCAGTGACGTGCAGTCAGGTGAGGCAAGTGAGGCACAGCCTCACCACTCTCATCATGAAAAAAAAAAGTAAAAGGAAAAAGCTGAGCTAGTTGCTGCCTCACCGTGGATGACTCTGCTTAACCTCACTGGTGCTCTCCCTCTCCAAGTGTAGTGACTTCCTCCCCAGGCCCCCATTCATTTCTCTCTCTCACACACACAGCTGGATAAAACTATATAAAAATCTAGCCCAGCTTCACTGATTACAAGTTTGAAAAGGCAACGTGGCTCCACCTGCAATCAAACTACACTTGGGGAGGGAGAGCACAAGTGAGCACTGAGGAGACCACAGGAGGAGGCAGGAAGCCAGG
This sequence comes from Natrix helvetica, assembly GCF_964273705.1. NCBI lineage: Eukaryota > Metazoa > Chordata > Lepidosauria > Squamata > Natricidae > Natrix > Natrix helvetica. The sequence continues at coordinate 168,314,068 of NC_138549.1, forward strand.
CAAACACACTTCCCCCAGCCTCTTTCTTTTGGAAGGCTCGGATCGGCTCCCCTCCAGCTTCTCTGCCTCTCCTCTCACCCCAGCCTGCCAGCAGGAGGTGGTGGGTAGGCTTTATTGTGTTCCAGGCATTTCCCACCCAGACAGCAGGCTGCATTTGCAATGGTGGAGGTGTTTGGGAAAGGCAGCAGGGGAATGGGAGGGGGGATGGCAGAGGAGCTGCTTTCAAGCCACTGGAAAAGATATCCAATCCAACTTTTGTGTGTGTGGGGGGTTTGTTTGAGAGTGAGTGAGAGAGGGAAGGGGTAGGAGAGATAGTCCAATCCAACTTGTGTGTGTGTATGTGTGTGTGTGTGTGTGTGTGTTTGAGAGAGGGGGAGGAAGGGAGAGAGGGAGGAAGGAGGGTAAAGAGAAGAAAAAGAAAAAGAAAGGAGCAAAGGAGAAAAACAAATGCTGTCGCTTTAAATTGGAACTGAGCATGCCTGGCATGTGGAATTCTGGGAGTTGAAGTCCACAAGTCTAAAAATATTTGAAACTCAGCACTGTGTCAGTGCCTCACCAGTCATAAAGCTCACCGCACGTCACTGGATGTCACTAACAGTAAATTCATATACGAGTAAAGGCAGGTGAGCGAATACTTTTGGCAATATAGTGTAGATGATAGATAGAGGATAGATAGATAGATAGATAGATAGATAGATAGATAGATAGATAGATAGATAGATAGATAGATAGATAGATAGATGAGAGAGAGAGAGAGTTGATAGACAGCTAGATGATAGATAGATGATAGATAGATGAGAGAGAGAGAGAGTTGATAGACAGCTAGATGATAGATAGATAGATAGATAGATAGATAGATAGATAGATAGATAGATAGATAGATGATAGATAGATAGATGATAGATAGATAGATGATAGATAGATAGATGATAGATAGATAGATAGATAGATAGATAGATAGATAGATAGATAGATAGATAGATAGATAGATAGATAGATAGATAAGAGAGAGAGAGAGTTGATAGACAGCTAGATGATAGATGGATGGATGGATGGATGGATGGATGGATGGATGGAAGGAGACAGAGAAAGAGAGAATTTTGGGATAAGTGGCCAGCTCGGAAATTCTAGGGGTTGAAATTCACGCATTTTCAAGTCACCAAGTTTGTTAAAATTTGGAGAAATTCAAATAGCTGGGAAGGATATGGATCTCCTAGGGGATAGAAGTTCTCTGCTGAGGAGCCATCACTGAGAAGGCACCCTTCCTTCTGTAATGCAAGGGAAGACTACCATATTTTTCGGAGTATAAGACGCACCCCCCAAAAAAAGTTGGTGAAAATTTAGGTGCATTATTATAGCTCAAATACAGGCATTTTTGGCCTCCTGAACTCTCCGTGCATCATGTTTTCACCCTCCCCGGCCCCCAGAAGCACTCTGCAGTGCTATGCATGCCCCATTTTCACCAAAAATGGGCCCATTTTTAGGCTCCCAAGCCCTCCGTGTGTTGAGTTTTTGCCCTCTCAGGCCCCCAGAAGCATTTTGCAAGCGAAAAGCGGGCATGTTTCTGGGTGAAAATGGGCTGTGCAGAGCACTGCAGAGTGCTTCTTGGGGCCTGGGAGGGCAAAAACGCAATGCAGGGAGGCCAAAAACTATTTTTCTCGTTTTACTCCTGTAAATTTAGGTGCATCTTATAGTCCAGTCTGTCTTATAGTCTGAAAAATATGGCACTTATTAGATGGGACCTGGAGCATGCCCACTTAACTGATCTCACGTTGGGAGGGAAGACATGGAGACATTTTTGCAGCTGTTGATATTCATTTTGTTTCTGAATCCCCCTAAAAAAATGATCAAAAAGTTCAGGAAATGTGGCCCAGCCCCTCTGATGCCCCAGTCTTCCAGTGTGTGGCCAGCATGACTAAATGTTAAAGAATGGTTGCATGAATTGGGTATGTCTAGTTTGATGAAAAAAAGGACCAGCGGTGACATGATAGCAGTCTTCCAATATCTCAGGGGTTGCCACAAAGAAGAGGGAGTCAAACTATTCTCCAAGGCACCTGAGGGTAGAACAAGTAGCAATGGGTGGAAACTAATCAAGGAGAGAAGCAACTTAGGACTGAGGAGACATTTCCTGACAGTGAGAACAATTAATCAGTGGAACAGCTTGCCTCCAGAAGTTGTGAATGCCCCAACACTGGAAGTCTTTAAGAAGATGTTGGATAGCCATCTGTCTGAAACGGTGTAGAGTTTCCTGCCTAGGCAGGGGGTTGGACTAGAAGACCTCCAAGGTCTCTTCCAACTCTGCTATTGTGTTGTATTGTGTTGTATTGGTTGTGTTTAAGAGTCTGACAGCCCAAGGATAGAAACTATTTTTAAGGCTATTTGTTCGGCTGGCTATGCTTTGATGTCTTCTGCCCAATGGTAGAAGTGGGAAGAGGCACTGACCAGGGTGTAAATTAGAAGAAGAAGAAGAAGAAGAAGAAGAAGAAGAAGAAGAAGAAGAAGAAGAAGAGGAAGAGGAAGAGGAAGAGGAAGAGGAAGAAGAAGAAGAAGAAGAAGAAGAAGAAGAAGAAGAAGAAGAAGAAGAAGAAGAAGAAGAAGAAGAAGAATATTCAACTGAACTGAAGAGCTCATAATAGTGTTATCTAAACATAAAGTAGGTTTTACTGTGCTTATGGGATCAGCCAACCAAGATGCTGACAGAATTGATTGTTTAGCTGGGCTTCAAATGAAACAAACCACTGACCTACATATTCTGCAATAAGTTAGCAAATATTCTCCCCCTAAGTAGCTTCCTTCACAGATTACAAGATTATTTTTTTTAAAAAGACCCACTTCTGAAAGGAAATATACCTTCTGTCTGCCCTGGTACACAAAAATAGAACAGATTATGAGGAGGGAAATGCCTCTTTGGTTAACCTTTTAGTATAATCTTTCCTGATCAGGTACTTTTCTGGTAAGTGGAGATTGTAGTTCACAAAATTTCTAACAGTGTGATCCATTGGTCACGAGAGTTGATTTGACTGCATTCAGTTCTGGTTGCCACGATGTAAAAAAGATGTGGAGACTCTAGAAAGAGTGCAGAGAAGAGCAACAAAGAGGATTAGGGGACTGGAGACTAAAACATATGAAGA